>NC_057797.1:421016487-421344537 GCF_018294505.1 Triticum aestivum
CTCATATTGTGCGTATGGTATCTTGCATTGCTATGTCATTTGCTTAGTTTAGACATGCTTTGTGTGAATGCCACCTGTTTAGTGCCTAATTACCATATATGTGAATTATGCAATGCCATGTTGTTGCAAGACATTATATATGTGAATTATGCAATGATATCTTCTTGCAAGGCATTATATATGTGAATTATGCAATGCCATGTTGTTTAGCCAAGCGTCATATATGTGAATTATATCATGTCGTCATTTTTTTTGTATTTCTCATTGCATTTGTCGACAATGTTTGTATATTCAACTGCTCTTCCTGCGTATCAGCCATTTGAATTGGTGATGGAGAAATCTGGAGTGAAAACAAGGTATTCAGAGCAGACAATGCTACCTGCTCAAGCAGATATCTTGCTGGTTACAGATAGCTCTTCAGAGGAGGATTCAGAGGCAGATGACCTGTCCTATTATCCCCCTGAGGTGTATGCTCAAACTTGGCAGGGTTATATTACTCATATCATGCATATGTTGTATTGCAATGCTTAGTTTTTACATCATATACACAATATTGAATGCCATCTCCTTAGTTAACACATCATATATGTGATTGCCCTCTGCTCACTTGCTTAGTATATAAATCATATATTTGAATTATATCATGCCATGATGTTTACATAGATGGCATGTATCTGAATTATGGCATGCCAACCCATTTTCTAAAGACATAATATAGTTATATCATCTCATCCTGTTTACATAGTCATCATATTTTGAATTATGCCATTCTATTCGTGAATTATATCATGCCATCATGTTTCCATCGATGGCATGTTTGTGATTTATGGCATGCCAACCACTTTAATAGACACATCGTATAGTTATATCATGTCATCCTATTTACATAGTCATCATATTTTGAAGTATGTCATTCTATCATGTTTAGTTAGCCATCATACATGTGAAATTGTGTCATGCTATCCTGTTTAATTAGCCATCATATATGTAAAATTATGTCCTGCTACTCTATTTGGTTAGAGAACATAAATGCGAATTATTTCATGCCATGTTTTCTTCCCTACTATCCATTGCACCTATCTATCTTACAATGTATGTACATTCAATTACTTTTATTGTTTATCAGCCATTCAATTGGAGGGGGTGATGGCAGTATCTATGGGAGTAAAAACATGGTCTTCAGAAAAGATCATGCTACATGTCGATGCAGATAGAACCACGATTGTACTTGCCCAAGAACCAGCCCCACCACACATAACCCAGACTCACGCAGATTGTACCCCTACCCAGTTAGACAGAGAACCAGCTACACCCCTTCTAACCCCAACCCCAGCAGATAGTAACCCGGTTCCAGTTGACACAGCACCGTCTCCACCACAGAGCACCCAAACACGAGTAGTTAGTAAGGCAACTGCGGTGCCCAAAGCACGAGGACCACCACTCTAAACCCCAAATCAACGCTTAAAGCATAAGAAGAATTGTTCTCAGGTTAGGTTCCGTAGCTATGGTTCATACTAATTTGCTCTTGCATCACTGTATTTACTCATACCAACTAATTTCAAATTTGAAGGATGCAATTGAACCTCAATGGTGCAACAGGTATCTTTTAATCCTATTTCTTTAATGTGCTTGCTGTTGTAACTTGCTCTATGTTGATTTCAGTTTCAATTGAATAAAAAGTTATGTTCTCATGCCATGCACATTACAAGTGTTGTTATTGTTGTGTAGTTTCCCACACTTATATCATGTCTACGCTACTTTGTCTTAGATAGATATGATTCGAACTGTCTCTTTCTTGATTTGGCAACATAAACTAGAATGATATAGACCATATAGTGATCATACTACATAGATATATGTTTGTTTCATGTTGTTATCCTGTCCACCTTACTACTGAACAGGTTTACCAAAATGAGTTTCATATACAACATGGTAAACATGTGATGTGTTTGTTTCTTTCTCTTTTAGAACGCGGATAAATATTAGAGAAGAGCACCACATTATGCAATGGTAAAGGAAGTAATGCAGATAAGGTTCAAGATAGTGAGACATCCCTGTTGGTCTCCAAGAAAGCTGATAAAAACTATATTGAAGACACTGAGACAACCCCAAAGTCATAACTTCATGTAGTGTTTGAGTTACTAGCTACTACTACTGACACCAGCTCTTCAAACTCGCTGCCTGAATCAGTTCGGCTTCTTGAGTCTCAACTTCAAGTTGAAAGACATCGATCAGATGTTATGCGACAGGAAGCCGAAGGAATGAGGAAGTCCCTGCAGAATTCAGATGCATGCTTTCTGGTGCAACAGCAAGTGTTGGAGGATTTAAGTGCCAAACAAGAGAAAGTTAATAGCTAAGCATCTTGCCAGCATTATGGGTACCCAGGATATTGTTTCTTGAGCTCTTCTGAAGTGGTTTCAGTTCTGGACTTGTTTTGTTGCGGTGTTTATTTGCACTAGTCACCAACTTTGAAACCAGTGTATATGATATGTTGCTTTGTTCCCTATATTTGCACTGGTGGCAAACTTTAATGCCCAGTGGATGTAATATGTGTAATAGTTGTGATAGCCTAGCGTAAGTTGCTTGCTTATTTATTTCCTTGTTGTCTTGTTTATTTGTTTGCTTGTAGTCAGTGCAGTTCTTTTTCCGCGGTTTGCTAGTGGCCGCAATAACCTATTTTTTATAACTAGGCCACAATAACCATGGGCTACATATTTATTGTAGTTACCATGGGCTTCCTACAGGCCATAGAAACAATGGGCCTTCTAAGGGCCATAGAAACAATGGGCCTTCTATGGGCCGTAGCATCAATGGGCCTTCTACGTGCCATATGATCGATCGGCCAAACATGGGCCAATAACAGACCGCATTATGGGCAATAAACGGGCTAGATTTGGAATCATCCGTTCAGGGGCTGACAATAGCGGGCCGTCGTTAATCGGCCATATTTGATGACGCTATGAAAACAGCCCAACGGATTAACGGGCCGCAAACGGGCTGATTGTAACCATGGGCTGAATTTGGCCCACAAGCAGAAAAGGCCAGTAACGAGCCGTAAGTAAGCGAATGCTGGAAATGAGCCCAAGAATAATTGGGCCCTGAGAAGGCTGAAAGATAACACGGGTTGGAAACGGCCCAATGGAATAATGGGCCGTTAATGGGTATAAAGCGGTACACTGTTCATTGCGGGCCAGATTCACCATGGGCCATTAATGGGCCAAGAGTTACAAATGGCCTCGTATGGGCTGAAAGACATCATGGGCCATACATGGGCCAAAAGTTACAATGGGCTAGAATCATATTGGACGGGCCAGATGAAGCTACTTGGCTTAATTCCGATAGGCCATAACGGGTTGTGAGTTAGCGAGCCGTAAATGGGCTATATACGAACAAGCCGTTAACAGGCTTTCCGTGGGCCAGCCCATTACCTTTTGACCAACTCAAACGGGCCGGCCTTTTCACCGGAATGGGCCTCTGTTGGGCCGTGCCACATGTCGACGTATCATAGGCGCCTCCTGTCCAATGAATGGATGACATCTGTCCCAACGGTGAGCCAACACATGTTTCCTCCGGCCAAGGAGAATTTTACATGTGGAAAATCCTCATTGGTCCGGGCTGTTAGCGGGTTATCGAATCCAAAACCGGACCCGGTAGCTTAACGGCGACCCGTTATGGTGGATGCCATGTGTCGATCACCCTTGATGAAAGCACTTCCATGACGTGCCATTTATCATCATGGAAGTGGACAATTCTGTGATGATAATTTTGGTAATGTCATGGAACACTTCTACGACAACACAGGTATGACTATCTTGATTCTGTTATAAAATCGTCATGGATGTACATGCATGACAGAAAATGTGACCTACTATGACAAACATGTATCATCACGGAAGTGTATTTTTTTGTAGTGGAACAAGGTAAAGATTAATTGATGGTTTTGGTTTCGAGGCCCGAAATGGCTCCCGATGAGTTTAGTGGAACATAAATTTCAAGTACTCCCTCCATCTTAGTTTACAAGGCTTGCACGTGTATCTAGGTCGTCAATGTAACTTATATAAAATAAATTGTTTAACATAAAAATATATCATTAAAAAATAGAATATTTGAAGTTTGTAATGATATATTTTTCATAATGTATGCCTCTTATTAAGTTGGTCAAATTAATGACCTAGGTATACGTGCAAGACTTGTAAACTGAGATAGAGGGAGTACTATACTCATCAAATGCGGTCAGACAAGTCACTGATGTAATTGGTCGTACATGTCAAACCAAGCTGCTGCGTGTCCCTTCGGTGAGATGCGGGTCTAACCGACCGTCTGTTGGTGCGACCGACCGTAAAGTATTACGCGATGGAGACTTCTGGTTGTGGCTTCGGTTGATTATCACGACCAAGCATTCTAAAACAGTGATAAATCAATTACCATTTTTTCCAAACGACGAAGTATTTTCACAGGAATACAATACATATAGATGGAGTGATTGTCAAGGTCGCAAACCGACATGGCATCACAAGTTCACCGCAGCAGCAACCGACTAGGTCACTGCATCGCTGGTTGGAAGGAGGGTAGCCCACCTCGCCTACCATGCATGCCCAGCGGCAGCACCGCAACTGGTTCCGGGATTTGGCTTCTCCTACCGCCCATTTGAACAATTGCACCGGTTGCTCATGCCATTGCGTAGGCATGCGTGTTCTTTCCTCCGCAGTCAACTCCGTGAATATGATCTCTGCCATTAGACCTAGCTCGAAATCAATGCGACACTGCCAGATGCCGACATCGCTCAGCATCTCTCCCCTAAGATCGACTTGCGCCTCCGCCTTGTGCTACACTAGGCACAGCTCCTTGGAACTTCTCTCCAATCGATGCGACGCTTCCTCGATCTGATTTGCCCTTGCTGCCCACCACCTGAAATGCAGCCCAGGCATGTCCTCCGCCGCCACTGATCTATGACTCCAGAGCAATGGATCACCTCTAAAACACATGTGGGTTTCGCTCAAAGGCGACAGTGCTGCGAGCCGCAGCGAGAGGGCAGCCCGCGGGATCCTAGGATCTAAGGGATTATCCATGGTGGGATCCTCCATGGCGGGATCTGGTGGGCTAGGTGGGGAGGCGATCCTAGGCGCTTGCTCCACTCCGTCCATATTTAAATACAAAGGCCACCAACAGTAGCCCTGGCAAAAATTGATCATGCTACATGTGTCCTAGTTTATTGGCCCCCTTTTTTGTGCCACTTTTTATGACATGCATAAATATTATGTTACTTAAAAATATGGTCAAAAATTGGCACAAAATACGAAGCAGACCAATGGAAGTAGCAACCCATGATTTAACTACTCGCATGCACGCAATGAAGTATTAATGTCTTTCTTCCCCCGTCACGTCCACTCAATTTGCATGCGTTGTATTAATTGACCATCAATGAAGTGAAGGACTTTACACGCATCAAATTATCACATGGGGGGGATCTTCGTACAAAAATGCGGCCCCCATGTACCCGCATGTGCGTGCGAGGGAATGAGTGCATGCGTGGCGTGCGTGCACATCTTCACTTCGTGCATGTACCGCCAGTGTGCCTCAAAGAGGACGAGTACATTCTTCTGGAACCAGCAGCACGTTACTGTGTGATCAATACACACAAGGAGGTCGCGACAACGCCTCCACATGTGCCACGTGGCTTCATGAACTGTAAGAGAGACACTGTGTAGCGTGCCATTGGAATTCTAATTTACGTGTTTTGCACATACTCGAAGTACTAGTAAGGTACACATGCATTGCACGCATCAGATTTGGCAACCAAATTATGAAGAAATACCACACTACAGCATGTAAGCTTTGAGTCATATATGCTAGATGTAGACGTTCGTTTAATTCTTACAGTTCATCTCATTCAAAATCAATTAGTTTTTATAAAAAAGCTAGGTACTCTTTGATTCGTAGGATTTCCAAAACGCGGGAATAGGAAAAACATGGGATTAGAGTGGAATGTCGCCTTGAACCCTACAGGATTGTACGAGTGTTTGATTGTGCATAGAAAAAACGCAGGATTCTTTCAAAGAGGTTTGAGTGGATGGGATGTTTCCTATGAAATTTGGTGCAAATGAATCCTATGAAAAATTTCCTATGGTTTACAATCCTACGAATCAAACAACCAAGACATGAAAAATTCCTAAGGATTAGAATCCTCCAAAATTCCTTTAAGAATCCTTTGAATCAAAGAAGCCCGTAATCTATTTTATGATTCATGGAATTGTGAGTTGTAAAGCATAAAGTGAAAACAGATAATGGCAACTCCACTAGAAAAAAAGTTTGGGCAGTTATGATACGGAAGATTCTAGAACAAAGAAGAAGCACTTGTGTTTTGAGGTTTGTACATTATGCTTAAGTTCAACCATGGAGTCTGCTAGATTGTACATGTGGCAAAATCCGGTGGGGCTAGAAGATGGTGCGAGGGGCCAAGTGGAGGGAGAATATGAAGGAGTGCACAAGTGCGAGATCGATATTTAAAGAGAGGGGGCGAGTACGTGCGTTGTTGTGCGCAGTGGCGGAGCCATGAAAAATAAATGAGCTAGGGGGGCAAGCATTGCTAATCCTTTACGAGGAGGGCCAATTCATCAACTTAAACCATTTTACCAGCAATTGTCTAATGATCACATTCATATTAGCCTCGATATATAGTGATGTTAGGGGGGCAGGGCCCTTGCTGCCCCCTGTCTTCGCCACTGTGCGCGCGTCTGAGAGATGAAGCAGAAGGCATGGATGATGAGAGGGGGACGTTGGATATATAATTAATGTGGGTGTATTAGCTATGTAATCATATATAGAGAGGTATTGATTGATCGATGTGGACGTGGGAAAGAGGGTGAGACCTCACTAGATATATAGATTGATCGGTTTGTGTGGAAAACTGGGAAAGACCTACTATATATACACACACATAGAGGAACATCGATCATTGCGCATGCACGTGAGAGATAAAGAATGCCCGATATGATGAAGAGGGGGGGTGTGTGTGCATGCATGGGAGACCGACCTGAAGAAAAAGATTGCATGTGTGCGATGGATAATGCCGGCTAGTAGTGTGTGTGCATGCATGCACGAGAGAAATTTAGTGGTACAATTATAAAGAGAAGAGGACTGTGTGGGTGTAAAAGACTAGGTGAGGTCATAATCAATGTAAAGTTGAATTCAAATATTTGAATAAGAGATCATGATGTTTGAAACCCATGCATGCATGAATATAACTGAGATATGTGCGGTGTGGTTTGGAAATGAGCATGTTGTACTGTATACACATTGAACAAGGTCAGACTGATTTGAATTTGAGATACTAATGGCAGACATCGTTTGGCCATATTGCATCTGTTCATGGACACGCTATTCTAATTGGAGATGATATGTGGCTTTCGCATCACATATCTATATCTATACCCCTATATATTGTATTTTATATTTTTTATATAGTGTGCGGATAACTTTAACTTTGAAAGATGGTCGTTGGATGAAGCCAATCCGATGGTGCAGAGATGGCAAATTTGAGCACTACTGGCTGATACGTCTCCAATGTATCTACTTTTTCTCACGCTTTTACTCTTGTTTTGGACTCTAATTTGCATGATTTGAATGAAACTAACCCCGGACTGACGTTGTTTTCAGCAGAACTACCATGGTGTTGTTTTTGTGCATAAATAAAATTTCTCAGAATGGAACGAAACTTTTTGAGGATTTTTTTATACCAATAATAAGAATTTCTGGAGCCAAGAACCACCAGAGAGAGGCCCCTGGGTGGGCACAACCCACCAAGGTGTACCCCCCTCTCCTGGCGCGCCTAGGTGGGTTGTAACCACCTGGTGGCCCCGCTGACGACCCCCCTGATACTATAAATTCACATATTTCCAGCAAAAAAATCAGCGAGAAAGAATTATCACGATCCACGAGACGGAGATGCTGCCAAGCCCTGTTCTTCCTCGGGAGGGCAAATCTGGAGTCCGTTTGGGGCTCCGGAGAGGGGGATATTCGATCTTCATCATCACCAACCTATCTCCATCGCCAATTCCATGATGCTCTCCACCGGGAGTGAGTAATTCCTTCATAGGCTCGCTGGTTGGTGAGGAGTTGGATGAGATTCATCATGTAGTCGAGTTAGTTTTGTTAGGGCTTGATCCCTAGTATCCACTATGTTCTTAGATTGATGTTGCTATGATTTTGCCATGCTTGATGCTTGCCACTTTGGGCCCGAGTGCCATGATTTCAGATCTGAACCGTTTATGAATTCATCATTATATCCATGTTTTAGATCCGATCTTGCAAGTTATAGTCACCTACTACGGTAATGATCCGGCAACCCTGAAGTGACAACAACCGGGCCCACTGTCGGTGATGACCGTAGTTTGAGGAGTTCATGTATTCGTTATGTGTTAATGCTTTGTTCCGGTTCTCTATTAAAAGGAGGCCTGAATATCCCTTAGTTTCCAATATGGACCCTGCTGCCACGGGAGGGTAGGACAAAAGATGCCATGCAAGTTCTTTTAATAAAGCACGTATGACTATTTACGGAATATATGCCTACATTATATCGATGAACTAGAGCTAGTTATGTATCGACCTAGGTTATAACTGTCTCATGATGAATATCATCCAACAAGTCACTGATCCAATGCCTATGAATTTATCCTTATTGATCTTGCGGCGTTAGTATTGCTATCATCACTGTTACACTTGCTACAAACTACTGCTATCACTGTTACTGTTACCGTTGCTACTGTCACTACTATCAAAACTATCAAACTACTTTGCTACTGATCATATTGCTGCAGATAATTAATCTCCAGGTGTGGTTGAATTGACAACTTAGCTGCGAATACCTTCAAATATTCTTTGGCTCCCCTTGTGTTGAATCTATAAATTTGGGTTAAATACTTTACCCTCGAAAACTGTTGTGATCCCCTATACTTGTGGGTTATCAAGACCTTTTTCTGGCACCGTTGCCAGGGAGCATAGCTATATTTGTTGAGTCACTTGGGATTATTATCATATTATCACTATGAAGAATCTGAAGGATCCAAAGACTAGGATTTATCCCTCTAAGACATGGGGAGGCAAGGAACTACCATCCAGCTCTGCTTTAGATTCAGCTTCTGTTATGAGTAAATTTGCAACACCACCACATGTTATAAATTCTGATATGTATCAAGTTATTGATGATGCTACTTCTACTATGAATGATGCTTATGATGATGCTAGTACCTTGCTTGATAATGATTATGTGCCACTTGGTGAATTTCTTGATAAACAAATTGGTAGAGTTATACAACATGATGTTGTTGAATCTGATGATGAGCTTGAAACTGAAACTCCTGAAATACCTGCTAGAAGTAGCCTTCCTAGATATGAATTGCCTAAGGTACCGGAAGGTTATGTTATAAGTGAAGAAGCAACTAGAGATATTCTTGCTTGTAATGATAAAGATGATCTAGAGAAATTACTACACAAGTATAAATAAAAATCTCTGAATGCTAGAATGAAATATGATCCCAAGTTTGCTACTTCACCTATCTATATTGCTGATAAGGATTATGAATTCTCTGTCAACCTAGAGTTAATTACTTTGGTTGAATCTGATCCTTTTCATGGTTATGAAACTGAAACTGTTGTGGCACATCTTACTAAGTTGAATGATATAGCCACCCTTTTTACTCATGATGAGAAAACTCATTATTACTTTATTCTCAAATTATTTCCTTTCTCATTAAAGGGTGATGCTAAAGCTTGGTACAATACTCTTGCTCCTGGTTGTGTGCGTAGTCCCCAGGATATGGTTTATTACTTCTCTGCAAAATATTTCCCAGCTCATATGAAACAAGCTGCCTTACAGGAAATATTTAATTTTTTGCAAACTAAAGAAGAGAGTCTCCCACAAGCTTGGGGGAGGCTTTGCCAGTTACTTAATGCTTTGCCTAATCATCCTCTTAAGAAAAATGAAATACTTGATATCTTCTATAATGGACTCACCAATGCTTCTAGGGACTTCCTAGATAGTTGTGCTGGTTGTGTTTTCAAGGAATGAACTATTGCTCAAGCTGAAGAATTATTGAATAACATATTGAAAAATTATGATGATTGGACTATTCCTGAACCACCGCCTAAACCCACTCCGAAGAAGAGGGGTATATTATATCTCAGTCCCGAAGATATGCAAGAGGCAAAGAAATCTATGAAGGAAAAAGGTATTAAAGCTGAGGATGTCAAAAGTTTACCTCCCATTGAAGAAATGCATGGACTTAATACACCACCAATGCCTAAGGTGGTAGAGGTAAATTCTCTCATGAAGTTTAATGAAAATGATAATCCTCACAATATGCATCCTAGTCAATGCCTTTATGAGTTTGAAAATTATATTAGGAAACAAGATCACTTCAATTATGAAACAATTGAAATATAACTCTGACATGATTGCTTGCTTGAGTGACTTGTTATTTAGAATATCAAATGATGTTAGAGGTGTTGGAAAACATGCTTATATGGTTCAAACCCAACTAGAACAAGTTGCTAAATCTCAAAGAGAATTACTTGATGAAATGAATCATAATATGCATGACTTTGCTGTTAGAGTTGCAACTAGAGGAGGTAAAATGACTCAGGGACCACTTTATCCTGAGGGACACCCAAAAAGAATTGAACAAGATTCACAAAGAGCTAACACTAGTGCACCTAGTCCTTCTAGGAAGAAAAAGAAAAATGATAGGGCTTTGCACACTTCTAGTGAACCTGAAATAGAAAAACCTCCTAACAATGAAAATGAAACTTCTATCTCTGATGCTGAAACCCAATCTGGTAATGTACACTCACCTAATGATAATGAAAAAGATAATGATGAGGTTCATGAAGCCTCTCAACCAACCAATGATAAAGAACCAAATGATGTTGAGATAGAACCACCTGTTGATCTTGATAACCCACAATCTAAAAATAAAAGATATGACAAAAGAGACTTTGTGGCTAGCAAACACGATAAAGAAAGAGAACCATGGGTTCAAAAACTTATGCCTTTTCCACCCAAGTCAACTAAAAAGAATGATGATGAAGAATTTGAACGCTTTGCTGAAATGCTGAGGCCAGTCTTTTTGCATACTCGCTTGACTGATATCCTGAAAATGCCTCCCTATGCAAAGTATATGAAAGACATCATCACAAATAAGAGAAAAATTCCGGAAGCTGAAATCTCCACCATCCTTGCTAATTATACTTTTAAAGATGGAGTACCTAAAAAACTTGGAGATCCAGGAATACCAACTACACCTTGCTCTATCAAAAAGAATTATGTGAAAACTGCTTTCTGTGATTTAGGTGATGGTGTTAGTGTTATGCCTTTCTCTTTATATAAAAGACTTGACTTGAATAAACTCACACCTACTGAAATATCTTTGCAAATGGCTGACAAATCAACTGCCGTACCTATCGGTATCTGCGAGGATGTGCCCGATGTTCTTGCTAATGTTACTATTTTGACTGACTTTGTTATACTTGAGATGCCCGAGGACGACAACATGTCAATTATCCTTGGTAGACCCTTCTTGAATACTGCAGGGGCTGTTATTGATTGCAGTAAAAGCAAGGTCACTTTTCATATTAACGGTAATGATCATACGGTGCACTTTCCAAAGAAACAATTCCAAGTGAACGGTATTAATGTTATTGAAAAATCTCCGATAATCACTATTGGAAGTTTTCAAATACCTCTACCTACTGTCAAGAAGAAATATGAAATGCTTATTGTTGGGGAAATGCATATCCCCATCGAGGTAACTTAGTGATTTATGAAAGTTCTTCGGTTTCATGCTAACCGAAAGTGGTTGTTAATAAGACTTGATCAACCTTATTAATGAATCATTTTTGAACGGTATGAAGTTGATGAATTAGTAAGCACTACTTTCTGTCCCTACTTTTTATTCTATGTTTTTATTAGTTAAATAAAATAAAATGCCATGTTTTGTCTATTTTTCGAATTTCCCGTGCAATAAAAAATGACCCAAAAATAAAAGTTCTCAGAATGCCCTGAAAATTTTATATGATCTTTTCCTGAATATTTAAGAATTTTTGGTGCAAAAATAACCAGAGGGGGTGCACCAGGTGGGCACAACCCACCTGGGTGCGCCAGCACCCCCTGGCGCGCCCAGGGGGGTTGTGGTCCCCACATGGGCCTCGTCACTTATCACTTCGTCCCACTTTGTCACCTACCTCCAGAAAAAAAATCACTCTCCCTCTCTCTCCCGAGTTCTTGCTCATTTTGCTACCAATTTAGATCTCTTTGCTCGAAGCTCCATTTCTGAAACTGTTTCGGGAGATTGTTGCTTGGTATGTGACTCCACCATTTGTCCAATTAGTTTTTGTTTTAGTGGTTTATACTTTGAATAAATAGCTACTCTTGATGCTGCTGTAGATGTGCTTGCATGTTGAATTCTTAGTGTTCTGAGTTGTTTGAATGCTTGTTATGGCCTCTATGCATCCCTATGAGTAGTTGTTATCAATCTTACAGAGTTTTGTTGACAAATTTTTGTCACTCCAAAATTTGTATTTCTAGAAAATTGTACGCAGACATGATGAACCTATTTGGAAGGAGTTCTTCGAGGAGACAATCTTTGGGGGCATCCTCTAGTGACAGTTCTACCCGCCGGTCTTACGTTGAACCAAGTGAAAGTTCCACGTGAGATGCAGCCACCAAAACATGCTTATGGCCTCGCCATGAATATATGATGCAGGTGGGCATTAAGGAGGAATTTGAGCAATATGTTCACAATGCCGGTCTCGGTCCCTACCTACCAGATAAGTGTGCACAACATCATCTTCTCACTGAATCATTTGTCAAAGGATTTAGATATTTTCCACGTGAGTCTAGGGTGTCGTTTATGCTTTATGATGAACCATATACCATTTCACTAGAGAACTTTTCTTACCACTGCAAACTTCCATTTTGGGGTTCGCTTGATGACCAGCAAAGGCTGAGTATGAGTCTTTCTTGACTAGCCTTTGTTACGGTGAAAATAGAGGAGTGAGACAAGGAAGGATAAAGAGCATTCACTTTCCCACAATTCAGTACCTTGCATTATTTAACGCGAAATGCATAGTAGGCAAGCAAGACTGTAGCATACTTTGTTCTCCAGACTTGAGCCTCATTCACACCGCTCTCACTGGTGAAAGGAATTAGGACCTTGGAGCGATTGTTGCACGTAGACTTCAGAATAACGCTAAAAGTGGTTGGTTCTATGGTGGAATTTATGCCACATGTTTAGCACGAGGACTGGGTGTTTCACCTTTGCCCTTTGACCCTATCCTACCCACTCGATATTTAGATTTTGATGCTTTAAAGTAGCATAAGATTCTCTCGGGAAGGGCTGATAACTTCACTTATAATTTGTTGTTTAACCAATCACATGTTGTGGACACATATTTGTCTACACCTGCTCTCTTTGATTATCACAGCAAGGAAATATATTTTGTTCTTGAGAGCGAGGCCCGAGCTCACAACACAGCAGTGTTGGCGGAACCGTGTGCTAAGGCCTCCACACCGAGAGCCTCTAGAAAAAATCAGGGAGAAAGAATTATCGCGATCCATGAGACGATGCCGCCGCCAAGCCCTGTTCTTCCTCGGGAGGGCATATCCGGAGTCCGTTTGGGGCTCCGGAGAGGGGGATCTTCATTCTTCGTCATCACCAACCCTTCTCCATCGCCAATTCCATGATGCTCCCCACCGGGAGTGAGTAATTCCTTCATAGGCTCGCTAGTCGGTAAGGAGTTGGATGAGATTCATCATGTAATCGAGTTAGTTTTGTTAGGGCTTGATCCCTAGTATCCACTATGTTCTTAGATTGATGTTGCTATGACTTTGCCATGCTTAATGCTTGTCACTTTGGGCCCGGGTGCCATGATTTCATATCTGTACTGTTTATGGATTCATCATTATATCCATGTTTTAGATCCGATCTTGCAAGTTATACTCACCTACTATGGTTATGATCTAGCAACCCCGGAGTGACAACAACCAGTCCCACTCCCGGTGATGACCATAGTTTGAGGTGTTCATGTATTCACTATGTGTTAATGCTTTGTTACAGTTCTCTATTAAAAGGAGGCATTAATATCCCTTAGTTTCCAATATGGATCCCGCTGCCACGGGAGGGTAGGACAAAAGATGTCATGCAAGTTCTTTTAATAAAGCATGTATGACTATTTACGGAATACATGCCTACATTATATCGATGAACTAGAGCTAGTGTCGTATCGCCCTAGGTTATAACTGTCTCATGATGAATATCATCCAACAAGTCACCGATCCAATGCCTACGAATTTATCCTTATTGATCTTGCTGTGTTACTATTGCTATCATCACAGTTACACTTGCTACAAACTACTGCTATGACTGTTATTGTTACCGTCGCTACTATCACTACTATCAAAACAATCAAACTACTTTGCTACTGATCATATTGCTATAGATAATTAATCTCCAGGTGTGGTTGAATTGACAACTCAGCTGCTAATACCTTCAAATATTCTTCGGCTCCCCTTGTGTCGAATCTATAAATTTGGGTTAAATACATTACCCTCGAAAACTGTTGTGATCCCCTATACTTGTGGGTTATCACTGGACGTTGGATATCATCTAAATTCCACCAGATTTTGCCACATGTACAATCTAGAGGACTCCATGGTTGAACTTAAGCACAATGCACAAACCTCAAAACACAAGCACTTCTTCTTTGTTCTAGAATCTTCCATATCAGAATTGCCCAAATGTTTTTCTACATGATTTGCCATTATTTGTTTTTACTTTATTACAATGCACAATTCCATGAATCTTAAAATTGATTAGCTTTCTTACAAAAACTAGATGATTTTGAATGAAATGAACTATAAGAATTAAACGAA
This sequence comes from Triticum aestivum, assembly GCF_018294505.1. Lineage (NCBI taxonomy): Eukaryota > Viridiplantae > Streptophyta > Magnoliopsida > Poales > Poaceae > Triticum > Triticum aestivum. Next base: position 421,031,414 of record NC_057797.1, read on the forward strand.
CATCTACATCATGCATATATGACTCAAAGCTTACATGCTATAATGTGGTATTTATTCATAATTTGGTTGCCAAATCTAATGTGTGCAATGCACGTGTACCTTGCTAGTCTAAATGGTGTTTGTGTGTGTGTATTGTGCGTGTTAAACAAATTGTACGTAGTATCATACATGGTTTAGATTCCAAACATCTAGCTAGAGCATACATGTACTATGATTTGAATTCAACATAAAATGGATACATATATTTGAATTTTAGATTGTATGTACATGTAATTAGTATTTATATAGGAATTTACTTCTCATATATTCATGTCATGTGTTTAAAAGATAATATTTAGATGGTTGTATAACTAACCCGAGTACAATCCCATTCAAACAGGGAAAATGTACTCAAATTTAGTCCATATGCTAGACAACGCACATTGTTTTTTATTGTTGAGGGAAGTGCAAATTATTTTGGTATTGTACACGTTATGTTTGTTGTCCCGAATTTTTTAGTTTTTTTGTTGTATTTGAATGCATTTCTAGTAATATAGTAAAACCGGACATGGCTCTCTCTAGTGATGAGGTGCGAATTGTCTTTTTTGGTACACATTAAGCTTGTTCTCCCAAAATTTCAAGCCGCACCTTGTTATGCCGAAATTTCAAGCTAGCATCTATGTCTATCGTGCTGCGAAACTCCCGCCTCTTCAACATATTTAAGATATATCTTTGTCTCGTTGTGCTATGAAAACTCCCTCCATCTCAACCCGCGCCTTAATATCCCAAAATTACAATACGCGTGAAAACTCCCACCTCCTGCGAAATCCCGACATGCGAAATGCCCGTGATACCCCTGAACTGAAAGAACCACCTAGCTCAAATTGGTGGGGGTACTTTCGTAACTTACCCCACATTTTGGACAAGCGCGACCCTAAGCCATGGTTCCCCACTCCCATCCCATCCACCCACCCATTCGTACACCGAGGCCGCGAAAACCCATGAAGCCCCACATCCTCCTCCGTCCGCCACCCAGCTGGAGCCTCTTCCCCGACGACGTCGTCCACAGCAACACCTCGATGTCCCTCATCCACCGTACCGTATGAGGATCCATCGTCGATCTCGTCATCCCGCCGGTTCAGCCACCCCTTCCTCCACCTCCAAGGAGCTGCCCTGATGTTCCCCTCGTCTTTTGCGCCACCTCCATTCCCACAACACCATCTTCACCTGCACCACCGAAAGAACAACATCATCACCATTTCGTCAAATGAAGCTGAGGCCTAATCGGTGCCACCAAAGAGGTTGTACACTAATCGCTGCATTTTCTTCTTGTTTCGATCTCACGGTGCTGCCAGCGCTCGGTCCCGATCCAACATGGCACGGCTCCATCCACCACTTCCTCCACGGCCTCGCTCCCTCGGCGGTGACGTCGACATCAGGAGGAGCTGCTGCTTCTTTAGCTCTCGCTCGCGTTGCTGCTTTGCTCTTGCTCTCAGTTCCTTGCCTGGACTATACTTGCTATTGCTCTTGCTCTTGCTCACGCTGCTGCTCTTTCTTGCGATGCTGCTCCAATTTGGCTACACTTCAGTCGACTGAATCGACTTCTGGTCAGTCTATTTTCAGGGGGTGGGGGCTCACTGGAGTTAAGGAAGAACCAACCGCAATGGGGAGGGGGCTCGCCGAAGATGTACCCAACTATCTATCTTAGGGCTCGGGGTGGGGGCGGTGGTCGTCGGCGGTGGTGGGGCAGTGGCGTGGGGATTGCCGAGAAAAAGCTCGGCACAGGGGGCCTAGAGGGATGGCCGGGGCAGCGGCGGACCGGCGGGTGGGAGTGGTTTCGGGGCGGGCGGGGCGGCGCACCGCCGGCCACGGGCGGCGGGGGCGGCGGTTTGGTCGGTGGTGGCTGGCGGCTCAGGGGAGTGGAGGTTGAAGATGAACTGCAAACCCTTGATTGCGTATCCAACAGCTGGAAAATTGACTGACCAGAGATGAAAAGTTAGTCGACTGACGTGTAGCCTCACCCTGATGCTGCTACACGACCAGCTGCCCCAGCTCTCGCATGCGCTGCTGCTACTGCTTTTCTGCTACTAGTGCATTCAGTTTTGACAGTAAAATTCAGTTTCAACAGCAAAATTCAGTTTCGGCAGTTAAGTTCAGTTTCGATAGTTAACTTCAGAGATGAGTGAATGATGTATTTTACATCTAGCACTTTGTGGTTATGTATTTTACGTCATCTTTTGGAGATGCTATTAGAATTACACTCAGGTTAACGTTGTCTCTCTTGTCCTACTTCAGCCTCGTCGTCGTACAACGCACCGGAGCTGCTCCAACAATGAAACCCTCCATCACAGCAGAGCAGTTCCCCGGGCTCCATCTCCAGACGCCTAAGATCTTCTTCCCCTCCTCTGACAACCAAGTTAGCTGGAGCATCCTCACTGACCAACCCAATCACGCTGAGATCGACATGGCTTCGCCAAAGATGTTGTACACATGTTGCATCTCTTTTTTACTCTACATGTCATATATATTGTCCACTGAGCACACGCAGTAACGTGAAATACAATTATTTTATCCTACTATATGACAAGTAGTGAGGTACCAAGCAACTTAGCTATCCGTGATGGACTCTCTTCAACGCCATCATTATTTATCTCTGCACGTTTGAGCTGTGCATTTGTTGATGGGCCTGAGAGTTGAGCTAGTAGGGCAGTGGCCTGGGTCCAAAGTAGTATAAGTAGCACAAAAACATTTTTTGAGTGTAGGCTTTTCCTTGCTCAAGCCTGCCTACTAGAATCACCAGTGCTTGAAAGGAAAAGTGAAGGAAAAACATGGGTATTGGAAAGTTTCCTATGGTACTACTATTCAAGCATTTGGTTCAAAGGAATGGAGCAAAGGAAAACTGTAGGATTTGTTCCTTTAGTGTCTCATTGAAAGAAAAATCATGGGAATTTTAATTTCCACTTGTCCTCCTTTTCAAATTCCTATTCATGAAGCACAAGACTAAGAGATAGTATCATAATAGAATTATAACCGTACATTTTCTTGTGGTTTGACCATCGCTCGTCCCTGACCGCCACTCATAAGGAAGACAATCAAAAAATAAATCACGCTCTGACTTCATCGCATAACGGTTCACCATATGTGCATGCTACGGGAATCACAAACTTTAACACAAGTATTTATCAAATTCACAACTACTCAACTAGCACAACTTTAATATCAACATCTTTATATCTCAAAACAATTATCAAGCATCGAACTTCTCATAGCATTCAACACACTCATAAGAAAGTTTTTACTATTCTTGAATACCAAGCATATTAGGATTATTTAAGCAAATTACCATGCTATTTAAGACTCTCAAAATAATCTAAGTGAAGCATGAGAGATCAATAGTTTCTATAAAACAAGTCCACCACCGTGCTCTAAAAAATATAAGTGAAGTACTAGAGCAAAACTATATAACTCAAATTATATAAGCGAAGCACATAGAGTATTCTAACAAATTCCAAATCATATATGGCTCTCTCAAAAGGTGTGTACAGCAAGGATGATTGTGGTAAACTAACAAATAAAGACTCAAATAATACAAGACGCTCCAAGCAAAACACATATCATGTGGTGAATAAAAATATAGCTCCAAGTAAAGTTACCGATAGAAGTAGACGAAAGAGGGGATGCCTTCCAGGGCATCCCCAAGCTTTGGCTTTTAGGTGTCTGTAGATTATCTTGGGGGTTACATGGGCATCCCCAAGCTTATGCTCTTGCTACTCCTTGTTCCATAATCCATCAAATCTTTACCCAAAACTTGAAAACTTCACAACACAAAACTTAAAGTAGAAAATCTCGTGAGCTCCGTTAGCGAAAGAAAACAAAAGACCACTTCAAGGTACTGTAATGAACTCATTATTTATTTATATTGGTGTTAAACCTACTTTATTCCAACTTCTCTATGGTTTATAAATTATTTTACTAGCCATAGATTCATCAAAATAAGCAAACAACACACGAAAAACAGAATCTGTCAAAAACAGAACAGTCTGTAGTAATCTGTAGCTAGCACAAGATCTGGAACCCCAAAAATTCTAAAATAAATTGCCGGACGTGAGGAATTTATCTATTAATCATCTGCAAAAAGAATTAACTAAATATCACTTTCCAAATAAAAATGACAGCAGTTCTCATGAGCGCTGAAGTTTCTGTTTTTTTACAGCAAGATTAACAAGACTTTCCCCAAGTCTTCCCAACGGTTCTACTTGGCACAAACAATAATTAAACACAAAAAACACAATCAAAACAGAGTCTAGGTAAATTATTTATTACTAAACACGAGCAAAAAGCAAGGAATAAAAATAAAATTCGGTTGCCTCCCAACAAGCGCTATCGTTTAACGCCCCTAGCTAGGCATAAAAAGCAAGGATAGATCTAGGTATTGCCATCTTTGGTTGGTAATTCTTCAATGAGGCATCTACCATCCTTAGCAATTTATTTCTTTTTATTGATTATCAAACTTTTAGGCACAAGATAGAGAAATTCATTTGTAACAAATGGTTCCTTAATGACAGCAAAAGGATTAGGATGAATACTTATAGATTTGAGATCCGCAGTTTCTTTGCTAGAGGATTCACCTTTATTTTTAGGAACATACATGAGCTTGGCAATTTTAGTTGGAGGACTTGGGGTATTCTTTACGGAAGAAAAAGTGGTTCCCAAGTTGGTAATGATACCCTCAAGTTTATCAATTCTAGTGGAATCATGATTTATTCTTTCATTAACTATAGGTTCCTTCTCTTTAATATTTTTCAAAGTTACTCCTAATTTAGATCCATATTGGGTAATTTGGTTGTGGATCTTTTTATCGAAATTTTCAATCAACTCAATTGTAGCAACTTTATTTTCAATAATTTCAAGCTTTTGCATTACATGCTCCGAAGTTAACATAGTTCCATTAACCAAGAGAGGTGGTGAGCCAAATAGATCTATCATAGCATTATAAGAATCAAAAGTGTGGCTACCCAAGAAATTCCCTCCGGTAATGGTATCAAGGACATATCTGTACCAAGGAGCAACGCCAACATAAAAATTGCAAAGAAGAACGGAAGTAGATTGGTTCCTGGTAGATCTATTTTGAGCATTGCAAATTCTATACCAAGCGTCTTTGAGATTTTCCCCCTCCCTTTGCTTAAAATTTAGAACTTCATTCTTGGGAGACAACGGAAGAGATAGAGGACTCGCCATAACGACAAGCAAACGGAAAAGAGGCAAATGGAAAAGAAAGGGAGGATAGAGAGAGAGGGCGAATAAAACGGCAAGGGTGAAGTGGGGGAGAGGAAAACGAGAGGCAAATGGAAAATAATGTAATGCGGGAGATAAGGGTTGTGATGGGTACTTGGTATGTTTGACTTTTGCGTAGACTCCCCGGCAACAGAGCCATAAATCTTCTTGCTACCTCTTGAGCACTGCGTTGTATTTCCTTGAAGAGGAAAGGATGATGCAGTAAAGTAGCGTAAGTATTTCCCTCAGTTTTTGAGAACCAAGGTATCAATCCAGTAGGAGGCTACGCGCGAGTCCCTCGTACCTACACAAAACAAATAACTCCTCGCAACCAACGCGATAAGGGGTTGTCAATCCCTTCACGGTCACTTACGAGAGTGAGATCTGATAGATATGATAAGATAATATTTTTGGTATTTTTTATGATAAATATGCAAAGTAAAATAAAAGCAAAGTAAAAAATCAAAGGAAATAACTAAGTATTGGAAGATTAATATGATGAAGATAGACCCGGGGACCATAGGTTTCACTAGTGGCTTCTCTCAAGAGCATAAGTATTTTACGGTGGGTGAACGAATTACTGTTGAGCAATTGACAGAATTGAGCATATTTATGAGAATATCTAGGTATGATCATGTATATAGGCATCATGTATGAGACAAGTAGACCGACTCCTGCCTGCATCTACTACTATTACTCCACTCATTGACCGCTATCCAGCATGCATCTAGAGTATTAAGTTCATGAAAACAGAGTAACGCCTTAAGCAAGATGACATGATGTAGAGGGATAAATTCATGCAATATGATAAAAAAAACCATCTTGTTATCCTCGATGGCAACAATACAATACGTGCCTTGTCGCCCCTACTGTCACTGGGAAAGGACACCGCAAGATTGAACCCAAAGCTAAGCACTTCTCCCATTGCAAGAAAGATCAATCTAGTAGGCCAAACAAAACTGATAATTCTAAGAGACTTGCAAAGATAACCAATCATACATAAAAGAATTCAGAGAAGATTCAAATATTGTTCATAGATAATCTTGATCATAAACCCACAATTCATCGGTCTCAACAAACACACCACAAAAAGAAGATTACATCGAATAGATCTCCACAAGAGAGGGGAGAACAATGTATTGAGATCCAAAAAGAGAGAAGAAGCCATCTAGCTAATAACTATGGACCCGAAGGTCTGAGGTACAATACTCACACTTCATCGGAGAGGCTATGGTGTTGATGTAGAAGCCCTCCGTGATGGATACCCCCTCCGGCAGAGCTCCGAAACAGGCCCCAAGATGGGATCTCATGGATACAGAAAGTTATGGTGGTGGAATTAGGGTTTTGGCTTTGTATCTGATTGTTTGGGGGTACGTAGGTATATATAGGAGGAAGGAGTACGTCGGTGGAGCAACAGGGGGCCCACGAGGGTGGAGGGCGCGCCTGGGGGGGTAGGCGCGCCCCCCTACCTCGTGGCCTCCTCCTTTATTTCTTGACATAGGGTCCAAGTCTCCTGGATCATGTTCGGTGAGAAAATCACGTTCCTGAAGGTTTCATTCCATTTGGACTCTATTTGATATTCCTTTTCTTCGAAACCCTAAAATAGGCAAAAAAACAGCAATTATGGGTTGGGCCTCCGGTTAATAGGTTAGTCCCAAAAATAATATAAAAGTGGATAATAAAGCCTAATAATGTCCAAAACAGTAGATAATATAGCATGGAGCAATCAAAAAGTATAGATACGTTGGAGACGTATCAAACGTTGATAAAATATTGGAGAAGAGTACCCCCGTTATGCAATGGTAAAGGAAGTAATGCAGATAAGGTTCAAGATAGTGAGACATCCCTGTTGGTCTCCAAGAAAGATGATAAAAACTATATTGAAGACACCGACATAACCCCAAAGTCCTATCTTGATGTAGTGTTCGAGTTACTGGCTACTACTACTGGCAGCAGCTCTTCGAACTTGCTGCCTGAATCAGTTCGGCTTCTTGAGTCTCAACTTCAAGTTGAAAGACATTGATCAGATGTTATGCGATAAGAGGATGAAGGACTGAGGAAGTCCCTGCAAAATTTAGATGCATACTTTCTGGTGCTACAGCAAGTGCTGGAGGATTTAAGCGCCAAACTAGAGAAAGTTAATAAGCTTGCTAAGCATCTTGCCAGCATTATGGGTACCCAGGATATTGTTTCTTGAGCTCTTCTGAAGTGGTTTCAGTTCTGGACTTGTTTTGCTGCGGCGTTTATTTGCATTGGTCGCTAACTTTGACAACCAGTGTATATGATATGCTGCTTTGTTCCCTATATTTGCACTGGTGGCGAACTTTGATGCCCAGTGGATGTAATATGTGTAATAGCCGTGATAGCCTAGCATAAGTTGCTTGCTTGTTTATTTCCTTGTTGTCTTGTTTATTTGTTTGCTTGTAGTTAGTGCAGTTATTTTTCCGCAGTTTGCTAGTGGCCGCAATAACCTATTTTTAAAAACTAGGCCACAATAACCAAGGGCTACATATTTACTGTAGTTACCATGGACCTCCTACAGGCTGTAGAAACAATGGGACTTCTATGGGTCGTAGCATCAATGGGCCTTCTACGGGCCGTATGATTGATTGGCCAAACATGGGCCAATAGCAGACCACATTATGGGTCGTAAACCGGCTAGATTTGGAATCGTCTGTTCATGGGTCGACAATAACGGGTCGTTGTTAATCGGCCGTATTTGATGGCGCTATGAAAATGGCCCAACAGATTAACGGGCCGATTGTAACCACGGGTAGAATTTGGCCCACAAGTGGAAAAGGCCAGCAACGGGCTGTAAGTAACCGAATGCTGGAAATGAGCCCAATAATAAATAGGCCCTGAGAAGGCCGAAAGATAACACGGGTTGGAAATGGCCCAATGGAATAATGGGCCGTTAATGGGTGTAAAGTGGCACACTGTTCATTGTGGGCCAGATTCACCACGGGCCGTTAATGGGCCAAGAGTTATAAATGGCCTCGTATGGGCCAAAAGACATCATGGGCCATACATGGGCCGGAAGTTACAACGGGCTGGAATCATATTGGACGGCCCAGATGAAGCTACTGGGCTTAATTCCGATAGGCCGTAATGGGTCGTGAGTTAGCGGGCCGTAAATGGGCTATATACGAACAGGTCGTTAACAGGCTTTCCGTGGGCCAGCCTGTTACCTTTTGACCAAGTCAAATGGGCCGGCCTTTTCACCGGAATGGGCCTCTGTTGGGTCGTGCCACATGTCGACGTATCATAGGCGCCTCCTGTCCAATGAATGGATGACATCTGTCCCAACGGTGAGCCAACACTTGTTTCCTTCGGCCAATGAGAATTTTACACGTGGAAAATCATCATTGCTCCGGGCTATTAGCGGGTTATTGGATCCAAAACCGGACCCGATAGCTTAATGGTGACCCGTTACGGTGGATGTCACGTGTTGGTCACCCTTGACAAAAGCACTTCCATGACGCACCATTTATCGTCATGGAAGTGGACACTTCCACGATGATAATTTTGGTTATGTCATGGAACACTTCTACGACAGCACAGGTATGACTATCTTGATTCTGTCATAAAATCATCATGGATGTACATGCATGACAGAAAACGTGACCTACTGTGACAAACACGTATCATCACGGAAGTGTATTTTTTTGTAGTGTCAGTGGCACACCCCAGGAGCAATGTCCAAGCCGAGCGCACCAACGTGGAGGTCCTGAGAGGCTTCAAGGCAAGAACCTTCAAGAAGAAGCTCGAGGCATGCGGCAGGGGCTGGCTGGACGAGCTCCAGTCCGTGTTTTGGTCCATTCGCACCATCGCGACCAAGCCAACGGGTGAGACTCAATTCTTCCTCATCTACGAAGCTGAAGCAATTCTCCCACACGAGGTCAGGCATCGCTCGGCACGGGTCTTGGCGTTTGACGAGGCACGCCAGGACGCCTCATGATGGATGGACATCATGTTGGGGAAAGAACACCGCTGCCAAGCCTCGCTCCGAGCAGCGAGGTACCAGCAGGCGTTGCGGCGGTACCACTGCCACAGTGTCCGCTCCAAGACGCTCAAGGGCGGGGATCTCGTCCTGAGGCGGGTGCTCTCCAGGGAGGGGCTGCATAAGCTCTCACCCATGTGGGAGGGCCTAGTCAGGATCACCCGTTTCTCCAGGCCTGGCGCCGCGCGCCTGGAGACGCAGAAAGGGATCCCCATCCAGAACGCCTGGAACATCCAGCAACTCCGAAAGTTCTACCCATGAAGCAAGGCCCCGTGCCTGTGAAGGTCTCCGCTCGTGACACTCTCACGTAATAATGAGTGGGGTTGTACACGCCCCGGAGTCTCCTGAGTGTCGCCCCCGGGCCTCATGGGGGCTCCTTCCCATGTCCTAGTGGCAGCACTTAGGTGCCAGACGCGACTGTTCTTTTGCTTGCTTTCCATAGTTGGTTGCAACTTTTTAATGGAATTCAGAGTTTCCGCGTTTTTTTAATTTGCCTAAGTTGGATTTTTCTCCTCTTGTTCGCTCGCCTCTCAGTCTTGACCCGGGAAGAGTGGCAGTTGCCCGTCGCTCCTCCTCACGTGTCCCACGCACGGGGGCTGGACAGTTGTGCACGTTTGGGTTCACCCGCATGCGAGCACACCTCGCCAAAACCCCATTGCCGCAGTGCTTCGGCCTTCTTAATCCTCGCGAGACGCTCTCGAATGAGCTCGTGGACATGTGCACCCTCTTAAGTCTATGCCCACCAGGCAGCACAACGCGGTGCACTAAGCCACGATTAACCCACGCCTGGGGGCTCGCGCAAGGAAGACGAGGTGCCCCGCTAGGCTTTCTAATAACTCTGCAGCTTTACAATGTCTCCTGAGGCCGACGGCTCCTGAGTCGTCAGGAAGGGAGCTTCGCCAGATGCTGAAGGGCGCGCCCTCGCAAGGTAGGAAACTATCGCAAGCATATCGAGCTAAGTTACCCTAAACGCACTTACTCGGAACATGGATATCACAGCATAACATCAAAACAATAAGCATAGCATAGTGGCATAAGTGCCATGGTTCATTACACGCCCCAGTGGGGCCCTCTACTTTTTTCAAAATGCAGGGGAAAGGAAAGGTTAAACAAAAGTGGCCCGCACAGCTGCAGCAGCTCCCGAGGCCAGGCTCCGGCAGCCCCTGGGTCCAGTCCAAGTCTTCCTCCCGCTTCACTGGAGGCGACAATGAGATGACCTGTCACCTTCCCCAATGCGAGCCCGGCGATGTGGTGGCTGGTCGTAGCCGTCGCTGCTCGTGCTCTCGCCAGAAGAGGAGCCGCCGCCGCTAGAGGGAGCAAGGCGTCGCCAAGGGCAAGCTCACCCTTGGCGGCGTCGCGGCCATCGTCAAGGCCAAGCTCATCGCCGATGATGCCGTCTTCAGGGCAGCACCCCGCGCAACGACCATCTTCCCCAAACACCCTCACATAGAGGGTCGCGAGGCCATCATACTTGAAGTGGAGCGTGCACCTCCTGCTCGGGCCGCGCGCGCGGGCAATCGCCTGCCAGCTGCGTGTCAAGGACACATTACCAGCGGCGGTGACTTCGAACCCAGCCCACGAAGCCTTGTTGCAGCAGTCGTTAGCCTGCAGCCAGAGGCCATCAAGCCCCGCGACCGGCAGCTCACCCGTGAAGGAGCGGGGGAGCGCGAGCCAGGTGCCGGCGGGCCTCTCCGACCACACGACGAACTCCGGGAGCACATCGGCCGAGTGGAAGCACGACCGAGGAGGCCGGGCAACCACGGCACGCCTCCCCTCATCGCAGGGGCTGCCTCGTCCTTGGTGGCCCCCACCTCAAGAAGAAGCGTCGTCGCGGCCGCCCAAAGTGACGCCTGCCACTGAAGAAGTGTGCCCGCGCCCCCGAGGAGCTACCACTGGGGTCGCAGCATGCTTGCGGGGGTGGCCACACCCCCTCTTGGGCGGTGGTGAATTAGGCCCCTCCTTGGGGGCCTTCCCCTTCTCAGCTGCGGAGAACTTCCTCGTCGGCACCATGAGAACTTCAGCAAGATGGCAAGGCAAAGAGGGAGAAGAAGGAGCGGGCAGCGAGAAGGCGGAGATGAACAAAGGGGGCTCTGCCCCTCCCCTTATTTGTAGCCGGAGGGAGGCCAACCGCCGGCCTCCATGATCACACGCAATGATGGTTCTCTCTGCATGCAGCAGGGTCTCGTCAAGTCGAATAGTTGCCGTGGCAGCATGGGGAAGCGGAGATGCCCATGTCCCATCAATCGCCAGGCATCGACCAAGGCTGCAAGCAGTTAGGGCCTGCGGTGCTCCGCACTTGCCCTTTGGCTTCGCCTCGAAGCCAAGTTCGAGTGCGCCTTGGGCCCGGGGGCTACTGTCGGCGTTCTGGGAACAGGGGTACCCAGACTTGCCTGCCTGCAGCCCACAACGTGGCTTCATCGACGGCCTGGTACGGCCCAGCTTTAGCATCAGCAACTCAAGACCCTTGTGAGGGGCCAAGCCTTGTGAGGCGGACGACACCAAGACCTCCACGAGGAGCGGCCTCCTCAGGCTAGCTCCCGGGGAGCGAAGATTTCTATGCGGGCTTCACCTCGTGAGGTTTGGATGACGTGGGCCATAACGACCAAGTCTAGGTGAGCGCCAGCGGGCGAAGTGTACCAGTTTCCTCTTTGGTGCTAAGGAGGCAAGCGCAGACGCGGAGTCCTGAGGAATCAACCAAAGGTTTCCATTCCGGTGCAACAAGACCAAGACCGCCAGGACGGCAGGATGGAGGTCATCGCCGAGCCCATCGTGGAGTCACGACCAGAGGCTTTTGCAGGAGAAGACTACTTTTGTCAGGATAGCATGTACTAGTTGTCTCCCTTTGAATTTGTCCATTGTGGGAACCCTTCCCGCCTTCATTTTGGGAAGAGGACCAATGCCACTATAAATAGGACTTAGCCACCACCATAGAGGGGGATCAGGATCCGAATCCTGGAGATCATCCTCTCCCCACCAGATCAAGAACACGCCTCCTCCTGAGGTTGTTCTCCCATTGTACTAGTTCGTCCTCAGCCCCTCGAGGCCAATCCACCACAAAGCAGGAGTAGGGTTTGACACCGCAAGGTGGCCCGAACCTGGGTAAACTGTTGTGTCTCATTTTCCTTCTAGTTCATCGAGCTAGGCCGTGAGTTTGGCCAGTAGGCAGACTGGGGAGGTTGAGTTCTTCATACGCACCCTAGAGTTCGAACCTCTCAAGGGTCTGCGGAACCCGAAATCCAACAGGCGGCTCACAAGATGGGCCGGCTTAGGGCCCGGAACTAGAAGGCGGCGGTGACGGCCCAGAAGCATAAGCCACCACATGATGACTTGCTAGAGGAGCAAGGCGACTTAGAGTTGGACTCATTCATGGGTCATAACATGACCTGGCTCTTGTAAACCCAAAGGCCTCGACCTGTATATCAAGGCGAGTCCCCGGGACAGATAGTTACAGGTTACAATCAATCGATAGCTAGGTCAAGGGAATCCACTCCCTTGTAATCAATACTAAAGCAATAAGCAGAAAAGCAGGAGTATGTCTTTACCTCCACCGTGAGGGGCCAAACTTGGGTAACTCTTGTCTCTCGACCCGCTCAACCCCAACAAGCTGATCACCGTTTGTGATGGCTTCACGTCTAAATCATCACACCAGGACATCTGCCGTGACAAAACCATGACATAATGCCCCTTTGCTTTCCCGCAGAAAGCGGGGCGGGAGAAATTTGATCTTAGATTTTTCTTTACTGTGTTTGGAAGGCTCAACTTCTTGAACTCCACATGCCTATCCCCTGGTTGAGGTAGGGGGACATCATCTTCATTTGAGCTCACGTCTTCAGCGTCCTCATCTGTCGACCATAGATAGGGATATATCTCCCCAAAGATCCTTGGATCTGCAACATAGTGGGCAACATAGCTCTCTCCATCTGAATCTTGTAATGACATACTTTCAAATCTGCTAGAGAAATAGCACGAAACAAGAACACAAGATATTGTCACAATACGGTGGTCAAAACCTTCGGGAGATTATAAAATGAATTTTTACTGTGCAAAACAAGTAATCTAGAAGAGAACGGGGTCTGGATGGCACACAAGGGCTCCACGAGCTCGGGAGGCGGGCCCCCCAGGCTTGTCGCCTGCTTGTGCACTTTCTGGACTACTTATGATTTTCCTAATTTTTTAAATATTCCAAAACAGAGTAAAATTTCTTTTGTGGAATTTTTGGAGTCGGTTTACTTATCGTATCACATACCTATTCCTTTCACGGTTCTGGAGCATTCTGAAAAGTTTCCTTTATGTATTCCTCTGGTGTTATGGAATGAATGGTATTAGTCTCAACATTTATTGGCGTACCTAGCATATAATGCTTGACTCTTTGTCCATTCACCACCTTCGGGTTGGCGCCTTCTGTAACGCCCCGGACACACCCGCCGGTGGCCGTTACTCCTGGCGGGATCTAGACTGGCCCCACAGATCAATACTAGTATTTTCTGCGCACTTTGTCCTCACTCATGCGCACCCGGGAGCAACTTCCCGGTCGATCACCCATCCTGAAACTACTCCAAGCTGAGCACGCTTAACTTTGGAGTTCTGTCCGAATGGGCTCCTGGAAAAGAAGGAATTCCTTATTGATATGAGTAGTCTATCATCCCTAATAAGCCAGGCTATCACACCTTCGGTGTTGTTGATCTTGATAGCACCGGACTGATAAACTTATTCGATAATGTGGAGTCCTTCCCATTTGGAGAGGAGATTTCCTGCAAAAAATCTTAAACAGGAATTATATAGCAAGACTTGGTCACCTACATTAAATTCCCGCTTTTGTATTCTTTTATCGTGCCATCTTTTGACCTTTTCTTTAAACAGTTTAGCATTTTCTTAGGCTTGGGTTCTCCATTCATAAGGTGAGCTAATATCAAATAACCTATTTTCACCGGCAAGTTTAAAATCATAATTAAGCTCTTTAATTTCCCAATAAGTTTTATGTTCTAATTCAAGAGGCAAATGGCATGCTTTTCCATAAACCATTTTATAAGGAGACATACCCATAGGATTTTTATAAGCAGTTTTATAAGCCCATAATGCATTGTCAAGATTCTTAGACCAATTTTTTTTAGATATATTGACAGTCTTTTGCAAAATTAATTATATTTCTCTATTACTTAATTCTACTTGACCACAAGATTGAGGGTGATTAGGAGATGCAATTCTATGGTTAACATCATATTTGGAAAGAAGCTTACGCAAAGCACCATGAATAAAGTGTGAACCACCATCTATCATTAAATATCTAGGGACTCCAAACCTCGAGAAAATAACTTCTTTAAGCATTTTAGTAGAAGTGTTGTGATCAGCACTACTAGTTGGAATAGCTTCCACCCACTTAGTAACGTAATCAACAGCAACTAAAATATGAGTATACCATTGGAGGAAGGAAAAGGTCCCATATAATCAAATCCACAAATATCAAATGGTTCGGTTACAAGGGAATAGTTCATAGGCATTTCCTGATGTCTACCAATATTAACAAATCTTTGACATTCATCACAGGATAAAACAAACTTACGTGCATCTTTGAAAAGAGTAGGCCAATAAAACCCTGATTGTAATACCTTGTGTGCAGTTCTGTCTCCCACATGGTGTCCTCCGTATGCCTCGGAGTGACACTTCCATAGGATTTGTTCCTATTCATGCTCAGGTATACAACATCTAATAATACCATCTACTCCCTCTTTATAAAGATGTGGGTCATCCCAAAAGTAATGTCTTTAATCGAAGAAAAACTTTTTGTTTTGTTGGTATGTGAAACTAGGTGGTATAAATTTAGCAACAATATAATTAGCATAGTCTGCATACCAAGGAGTATTACGAGAAGCATTTGTAACAGCTGATTGTTCATCAGGAAAGCTATCATCAATAGGTAGTGGGTTATCAAGAATATTTTCTAGCCTAGACAGGTTGTCGGTTACTGGATTCTCAGCTCCCTTCCTATCAGTAATATGCAAGTCAAATTCTTGTAACAAAAGAACCCACCTAATGAGTCTAGGTTTAGCATCTTTCTTTTCCATAAGGTATTTAATAGCATCATGATCAGCTTGCATAGTTACTTTAGAATGAACAATGTAAGATTTGAACTTATCACATGCAAACACAACCGCTAAGAATTCTTTCTCGATGGTAGCATAATTTCATCAAGCATTGTCTCAGTTTTTACTAGCATAATGAATAACATTTAATTTCTTATCAACTCTTTGTCCTAGAACAGCACCACCAGCATAATCACTAGCATCACACATAATCTCAAAGGGTAAGCTCCAATCAGGTGGTTGAATAATAGGTGCAGAGATTAAGATTTTATTAAGTATTTCAAATGCTTCTACACAATCTTCATCAAAAACTAATGGAACATATTTTTGCAAGAGATTGGTAAGAGGCCTAGAAATTTTAGAGAATTCTTTAATAAATCTCCTATAGAAACCAGCATGACCAAGGAAACTTCTTATACCTTTGATATCCTTAGGACATGGCATTTTATCAATTGCATCAAATTTAGCTTTATCAAATTCAATACCTCTTTAGGAAATTTTATGCCCCAAGACAATACCTTCATTCACCATAAAGTGGCACTTCTCCCAATTCAAGACAAGATTAGTTTCTTCACATCTCTGCAAAACACGATCAAGATTGCTTAAGCAATCATGTAAACAGAAAAATCATCCATGAAAACCTCAACAATCTTTTCACAAAATGCAGAGAATATAGAGTTAATACATCTTTGAAAGGTAGCAGGTGCATTACATAAACCAAAAGGCATACCTCTATAAGCAAAAGTACCAAAAGGGCATGTAAAAGTAGTTTTTTCTTGATCCTCTTGAGACTTATCTGGGAAAAACCCGAGTATCCATCTAGAAAACATAAGTGTGTATGTTTTGATAACCTTTCTAGCATTTGATCAATAAATGGTAAAAGGTAATGATCTTTCCTAGTAGCTTTGTTTAGTTTTCTAAAATTAATTACCATCCTATAACTTGTTATAATTCTTTCTGGGATAAGTTCATTTTTATCATTAGGGACAACTGAAGGAAATATGCCCTAGAGGCAATAATAAATTTATTATTTATTTCCTTATATCATGATAAATGTTTATTATTCATGCTAGAATTGTATTAATCGGAAACATGATACATGTGTGAATACATAGACAAATAGAATGTCACTAGTATGCCTCTACTTGACTAGCTCATTGATCAAAGATGGTTATGGTTCCTAACCATAGATATGAGTTGTCATTTGATAAACGGGATCACATCATTAGGAGAATGATGTGATTGACTTGACCCATTCCGTTAGCTTAGCACTTGATCGTTTTAGTTTACAGCTATTGCTTTCTTCATGACTTATACATGTTCCTATGACTAGGAGATTATGCAACTCCCGATTACCGGAAGAACACTTTGTGTGCTACCAAATGTCACAACGTAACTGGGTGATTATAAAGGTGCTCTACAGGTGTCTCCCATGGTACTTGTTGAGTTGGCATAGATCGAGATTAGGATTTGTCACTTCGATTGTCGGAGAGGTATCTCTGGGCCCTCTCGGTAATGCACATCACTATAAGCCTTGCAAGCAAAGTAACTAATGAGTTAGTTGCAGGATGATGCATTACGGAATGAGTAAAGAGACTTGCCGGTAATGAGATTGAACTAGATATTGAGATACCGACGATCGAATCTCGGGCAAGTAACATGCTGATGACAAAGGGGACGACGTATGTTGTTATATGGTTCAACCGATAAAGATCTTCGTATAATATGTAGGAGCCAATATGGGCATCCAGGTTCCGCTATTGGTTATTGACCAGAGAAGTGTCTCGGTCATGTCTAAATAGTTCTTGAACCCATAGGGTCCGCACGCTTAATGTTTGTTGACGATATAGTATTTATGAGTTATGTATGTTGGTAACCGAATGTTGTTCGGAGTTCCGGATAAGATCACGGACATGACGAGGAACTCCGGAATGGTCCGGAGATAAAGTTTGATATATGGGATAATAGTGTTTGGTCTCCAGAAGGGTTCGGAATTCACCGGAAGGGGTTCCGGATGTTTCCCGAAATGTGTGGGTACGTGAACACTTTATTTGGGACAAAGGGGAAAGCCCACAAGGTTTTTGGAAAGAGCAAAAGGAAGTTTTGCGGAGTCTAGCGGCTAGGCGCCAGGGTCCCTAGCGTCTGGGTCCAGACGCCGGGAACCCTGGCGTCTGGCCCTGGAGTCCGAGAAGGACTCTTGCCTTTCGGGTGAAACTGACTTTGTGGAGGCTTTTACTCCAAGTTTCGACCCCAAGGCTCAACATATAAATAGAGGGGTAGGGCTAGCACCCAAGACACATCAAGAAACACCAAGTCGTGTGCCAGCAACCCCGTCCCCTCTAGTTTATCCTCCGTCATAGTTTCTGTAGTGCTTAGGCGAAGCCCTGCGGAGATTTTTCTTCACCAACACCGTCACCACGCAGTCATGCTGTCGGAACTCATATACTACTTCGCCCATCTTGCTGGATCAAGAAGGCGAGGACGTCATCGAGCTGAACTTGTGCTGAACGCGGAGGTGCCGTACGTTCGGTACTTGATCGGGACGGATCATGAAGGTGTACGACAACGTCTACCGCGTTGATAAACGCTTCTGCTTTCGGTCTACGAGGGTACGTAGACATACTCTCCTCTCTCGTTGCTATGCATCACCATGATCTTACGTGTGCGTAGGAATTTTTTTGAAATTACTACGTTCCCCCAACAGTGGTATCAGAGCCAGGTTTATGCGTAGATGTTATATGCATGAGTAGAACACAAGTGAATTGTGGGCGATACAAGTCATACTGCTTACCAGCATGTCATACTTTGGTTCGGCGGTATTGTTGGATGAAGCGGCCTGGACCGACATTACGCGTACGCTTATGCGAGACTGGTTCTACCGACGTGCTTTGCACACAGGTGGCTGGCGGGTGTCAGTTTCTTCAACTTTAGTTGAACCAAGTGTGGCTACGCCCGGTCCTTGAGAAGGTTAAAACAGCACTAACTTGACAAACTATCGTTGTGGTTTTGATGCATAGGTAAGAACGGTTCTTGCTCAGCCCTTAGCAGCCACGTAAAACTTGCAACAACAAAGTAGAGGACGTCTAACTTGTTTTTGCAGGGCATGTTGTGATGTGATATGGTCAAGACATGATGCTATATTTTGTTGTATGAGATGATCATGTTTTGTAACCGAGTTATCGGCAACTGGCAGGAGCCATATGGTTGTCGCTTTATTGTATGCAATGAAATCGCCCTGTAATTGCTTTACTTTATCACTAAGCGGTAGCGATAGTCGTAGAAGCAATAGTTGGCGAGACGACGACGATGCTAAGATGGATATCAAGGTGTCGCGCCGGTGACGATGGTGATCATGACAGTGCTTCAGAGATGGAGATCACGAGCACAAGATGATGATGGCCATATCATATCACTTATATTGATTGAATGTGATGTTTATCTTTTATGCATCTTATTTTGCTTAGATCGATGGTGGCATTATAAGATGATCTCTCACTAAATTTCAAGGTACAAGTGTTTTCCATGAGTATGCACCATTGCGAAAGTTTGTCGTGCCGAGACACCACGTGATGATCGGGTGTGATAAGCTCTATGTTCACATACAACAGGTGCAAGCCAGTTTTGCACATGCAGAATACTCGGGTTAAACTTGACGATCCTAGCATATGCAGATATGGCCTCGGAACACTGGAGACCGAAAGGTCGAGCGTGAATCATATAGAAGATATGATCAACATATTGATGTTCACCATTAAAAACTACTCCATCTCACATGATGATCGGACATGGTTTAGTTGATATGGATCACGTGATCACTTAGATTATTAGAGGGATGTCTATCTAAGTGAGAGTTCTTTAATAATTTGATTAACTGAACCTTAATGTATCATGAACTTAGTACCTGGTAGTATTTTGCATGTCTATGTTGTTGTAGATAGATGGCATGTGTTGTTGTTCCGTTGAATTTTAATGCGTTCCTTGAGAAAAGCTAAGTTGAAAGATGATGGTAGCAATTACACGGACTGGGTCCGTAACTTGAGGATTATCCTCATTGCTGTACAGAAGAATTACATCCTGGAAGCACCACTAAGTGCCAAACCTGCTGCAGGAGCAACACCAGATGTTATGAACGTCTAGTAGAGCAAAGCTGATGACTACTCGATAGTCCAGTGTGCCATGCTTTACGGCTTAGAACCGGGACTTCAACGACGTTTTGAACGTCATGGAGAATATGAGATGTTCCAGGAGTTGAAGTTAATATTTCAAGCAAATGCCCGGATTGAGAGATATGAAGTCTCCAATAAGTTCTATAGCTCCAAGATGGAGGAGAATAGTTCTGTCAGTGAACATGTACTCAGAATGTCTGGGTACCATAACCACATGACTCAACTGGGAGTTAATCTTCCTGTTGATAGTGTCATTGACAGAGTTCTTCAATCACTGCCACCAAGCTACAAGATCTTTGTGATGAACTATAACATGCAATGGATGAATAAAACAATTCTCGAGCTCTTCGCAATGCTAAAGGCCGCGGAGGTAGAAATCAAGAACGAGCATCAAATGTTGATGGTTAACAAGACCACAGTTTTGAGAAAAAGGTAAAGGGAGGAATAAAGGGAACTTCAAGAAGAACGGCAAAAAAGTTGCTGCTCAAGAGAAGAAACCCAAGTCTGGACCTAAGCCTGAGACTGAGTGCTTCTACTGCAAACAGACTGGTCACTGGAAGCGGAACTGCCCCAAGTATTTAGCAGATAAGAAGGATGGCAAGGTGAACAAAGGTATATGTGATATACATGTTATTGATGTGTACCTTACTAATTCTCGCAGTAGTGCCTGGGTATTTGATACTGGTTATGTTGCTAATATTTGCAACTCGAAACAGGGACTAGGGATTAAGCAAAGATTGGCAAAGGACGAGGTGACGATGCGCGTGGGAAATGGTTCCAAAGTCGATGTGATCACAGTCGGCATGCTACCTCTACATCTTCCTTCAGGATTAGTATTAGACCTGAATAATTGTTATTTGGTGCCAGCGTTAAGCATGAACATTATATCTGGATCTTGTTTGATGCGAGATGGTTATTCATTTAAATCAGAGAATAATGGTTGTTTTATTTATATGAGTAATATCTTTTATGGTCATGCACCCTTAAAGAGTGGTCTATTCTTTCTGAATCTCGATAGTGGAGATACACATATTCATAGTATTGAAGCTAAAAGATGCAGACTTGATAATAATAGTGCAACTTATTTGTGGCACTGCCGTTTAGGTCATATTGGTATAAAGCTCATGAAGAAACTCCATTCTAATGGACTTTTGGAATCACTTGATTATGAATCACTTGGTACTTGCGAACCGTGCCTCATGGGCAAGATGACTAAAACACCGTTCTGCGGAACTATGGAGCGAGCAACAGATTTGTTGGAAATCATACATACTGATGTATGTGGTCCGATGAATATTGAGGCTCGCGGCGGGTATCATTATTTTCTCACCTTCACAGATGATTTGAGCAGATATGGGTATATCTACTTGATGAAACACAAGTCTGAAACATTTGAAAAGTTCAAAGAATTTCAGAGTGAAGTGGAAAATCATCGTAACAAGAAAATAAAGTTTCTATGTTCTGATCATGGAGGAGAATATTTGAGCTACGAGTTTGGTCTTCATTTGAAACAATGCGGAATAGTTTCGCAACTCACGCCACCCGGAACACCACAGCGTAATGGTGTGTCCGAACGTCATAATCGTACTTTACTAGATATGGTGCGATCTATGATGTCTCTTACTGATTTACCGCTATCATTTTGGGGTTATGCTTTAGAGATGGCTGCATTCACATTAAAAAGGGCACCATCTAAATCCGTTGAGATGACTCCTTATGAACTGTGGTTTGGCAAGAACCCAAAGTTGTCGTTTCTTAAAGTTTGGGGCTACGATGCTTATGTGAAAAAGCTTCAACCTGATAAGCTCGAACCCAAATCGGAGAAATGTGTCTTCATAGGATACCCAAAAGAGACAGTTGGGTACACCTTCTATCACAGATCCGAAGGCAAGACTTTTGTTGCTAAGAATGGATCATTTCTAGAGAAGGAGTTTCTCTCAAAAGAAGTGAGTGGGAGGAAAGTAGAACTTGATGAGGTAACTGTACCTGCTCCCTTATTGGAAAGTAGTCCATCACAGAAACCGGTTTCTGTGACACCTACACCAATTAGTGAGGAAGCTAATGATGATGATCATGAAACTTCAGATCAAGTTACTACCGAACCTCTTAGGTCAACCAGAGTAAGATCCGCACCAGAGGGGTACGGTAATCCTTTTCTAGAGATCATGTTACTAGACCATGACGAACCTACGAACTATGAGGAAGCGATGATGAGCCCACATTCCGCAAAATGGCTTGAGGCCATGAAATCTCAGATGGGATCCATGTATGAGAACAAAGTGTTGACTTTGGTTGACTTGCTCGATGATCGGCAAGCCATCGAGAATAAATGGATCTTCAAGAAGAAGACAGACGCTGATGGTAATGTTACTGTCTGCAAAGCTCGACTTGTTGCGAAAGGTTTTCGACAAGTTCAAGGAGTTGACTACGATGAGATCTTCTCACCTGTAGCGATGCTTAAGTCCTCCGAATCATGTTAGCTATTGCCGCATTTTATGATTATGAA
Source organism: Triticum aestivum (assembly GCF_018294505.1). Taxonomy (NCBI): domain Eukaryota; kingdom Viridiplantae; phylum Streptophyta; class Magnoliopsida; order Poales; family Poaceae; genus Triticum; species Triticum aestivum. The sequence continues at coordinate 421,053,419 of NC_057797.1, forward strand.
ATTTGGCAAATGGATGTAAAGACTGCATTCCTGAATGGATTTCTGGAAGAAGAGTTGTATATGATGCAACCTGAAGGTTTTATCGATCCAAAGGGTGCTAACAAAGTGTGCAAACTCCAGTGATCCATTTATGGACTGGTGCAAGCCTCTCGGAGTTGGAATAAACGTTTTGATAGTGTGATCAAAGCATATGGTTTTATACAGACTTTTGGAGAAGCCTGTATTTACAAGAAAGTGAGTGGGAGCTCTGTAGCATTTCTAATATTATATGTGGATGACATATTGTTGATTGGAAATGATATAGAATTTCGGGATAGCATAAAAGGATACTTGAATAAGAGTTTTTCAATGAAAGACCTCGGTGAAGCTGCTTACATATTGGGCATCAAGATCTATAGAGATAGATCAAGACGCTTAATTGGACTTTCACAAAGCACATACCTTGACAAAGTTTTGAACAAGTTCAAAATGGATCAGGCAAAGAAAGGATTCTTGCCTGTGTTACAAGGTGTGAAGTTGAGTAAGACTCAATGCCCGACCACTGTAGAAGATAGAGAGAAAATGAAAGATGTTCCCTATGCTTCAGCCATAGGCTCTATCATGTATGCAATGCTGTGTACCAGACCTGATGTGTGCCTTGCTATTAGTTTAGGAGGGAGGTACCAAAGTAATCCAGGAGTGGATCACTGGACAGCGGTCAAGAACATCCTGAAATACCTGAAAAGGACTAAGGATATGTTTCTCATTTATGGAGGTGACAAAGAGCTCATCGTAAATGGTTACGTTGATGCAAGCTTTGACATTGATCCGGACGATTCTAAATCGCAAACCGGATATGTGTTTATGTTGAACGGTGGAGCTGTCAGTTGGAGTAGTTCTAAACAAAGCGTCGTGGCGGGATCTACGTGTGAAGAAGAGTACATTGCTGCTTCGAAAGCAGCAAATGAAGGAGTCTGGATGAAGGAGTTCATATCCGATCTAGGTGCCATACCTAGTGCATCGGGTCCAATGGAAATCTTTTCTGACAATACTGGTGCAATTGCCTTGGCAAAGGAATCTAGATTTCACAAGAGAACCAAGCACATCAAGAGACGCTTCAATTCCATCCACGATCAAGTCCAAGTGGGAGACATAGAGATTTGCAAGATACATACAGATCTGAATGTTGCAGACCTGTTGACTAAGCCTCTCTCAGGAGCAAAACATGATCAGCACCAAGACTCCATGGGTATTAGAATCATTACTATGTAATCTAGATTATTGACTCTAGCGCAAGTGGGAGACTGAAGGAAATATGCCCTAGAGGCAATAATAAAATTATTATTTATTTCCTTATATCATGATAAATGTTTATTATTCATGCTAGAATTGTATTAACCGGAAACATGATACATGTGTGAATACATAGACATACAGAGTGTCACTAGTATGCCTCTACTTGACTAGCTCGTTGATCAAAGATGGTTATGTTTCCTAACCATAGACATGAGTTGTCATTTGATAAACGGGATCACATCATTAGGAGAATGATGTGATTGACTTGACCCATTCCGTTAGCTTAGCACTTGATCGTTTTAGTTTACTGCTATTGCTTTCTTCATGACTTATACATGTTCCTATGACTATGAGATTATGCAACTCCCGATTACCGGAAGAACACTTTGTGTGCTACCAAACTTCACAACGTAACTGGGTGATTATAAAGGTGCTCTACAGGTGTCTCCAATGGTACTTGTTGAGTTGGCATAGATCAAGATTAGGATTTGTCACGCCGATTGTTGGAGAGGTATCTCTGGGCCCTCTCGGTAATGCACATCACTATAAGCCTTGCAAGCAAAGTAACTAATCAGTTAGTTACAGGATGATGCATTACAGAACGAGTAAAGAGACTTGCCGATAACGAGATTGAACTAGGTATTGAGATACCGACGATCGAATCTCGGGCAAGTAACATGCCGATGACAAAGGGAACAACGTATGTTGTTATGCGGTTCGACCTATAAAGATCTTCATAGAATATGTAGGAGCCAATATGGGGGTTCCTCTATTGGTTATTGACTAGAGAAGTGTTTCGGTCATGTCTACATAGTTCTCGAACCCGTAGGGTCCACACGCTTAACATTCGTTGACGATATAGTATTTATGAGTTATGTATGTTGGTAACCAAATGTTGTTCGGAGTTCCGGATAAGTTCACGGACATTACGAGGAACTCCGGAATGGTCCGGAGATAAAGTTTGATATATGGGATAATAGTGTTTGGTCTCCGGAAGGGTTCCGGAATTCACTGGAAGGGGTTCCGGATGTTTCTCGAAATGTTTGGGTACGAGAACACTTTATTTGGGCCAGAGGGGAAAGCCCACAAGGTTGGAAAGCGCAAAAGGAAGTTTTGCGGAGTCCAGGGGCCAGACGCCAGGGTCCCTGGCGTCTGGGGCCAGACGCCGGGAACCCTGGCGTCTGGCCCTGGAGTCCGAGAAGGACTCTTGCCTTTCGGGTGAAACCGACTTTGTGGAGGCTTTTACTCCAAGTTTCGACCCCAGGGTTTAACATATAAGTAGAGGGGTAGGGCTAGCACCCAAGACACATCAAGAAACACCAAGCTGTGTGCCGGCAACCCCGTCCCCTCTAGTTTATCCTCCTTCATAGTTTCCATAGTGCTTAGGCGAAGCCCTGCGGAGATTGTTCTTCACCAACACCGTCACCACGCCGTCGTGCTGCCGGAACTCATATACTACTTTGCCCGTCTTGCTGGATCAAGAAGGCGAGGATGTCATCGAGCTGAACGTGCGCCGAACGCGGAGGTGTCGTACATTCTGTACTTGATCGGGACAGATCGTGAAGGTGTATGACAACATCAACCGCATTGATAAACGCTTCCGCTTTCGGTCTACGAGGGTACGTAGACATAATCTCCTCTCTTGTTGTTATGCATCACCATGATCTTGCGTGTGCATATGAATTTTTTTTAAATTACTATGTTCCCCAACAACAACAGTAGTATCTCCCTTCTTAGGACCACAATGAACATGACTTACCCATCTACTATCAGCTATAGGATAGATTCTACCTGCTTACAGAAGCTTTAATATTTCATTTCTTACCACTTACTTCATCTTAGGGTTTAATCGTCACTGGTGATCAACAACTAGCTTAGCATCAGGCTCCATATTAATTTTGTGCTGACATAGAGTGGTACTAATGCCCTTAAGATCATCAAGAGTATATCCAATAGCGGCATGGTGCTTTCTCATAATATCTGAAAGGTTAGAACTAATAATAACAGGATATATCCTCTTTTCATCAAGGTAGGCATATTTCAAAGTATTAGGCAATTGCTTAAGTTCGAACACGGGGTCACTCTTGGGTGGAAGAGGATTTCCAAGAGTCTCAACGGGCAAATTATGTTTCAAAATAGGCATTTGTTTAAATAATATATCATCCATTTGTTTTCTTTTGTTCATATGCATATCATTTTCATGGTCGAGCATGTATTGTTCTAATGTATTAGTAGGAGGCATGGCAATAGAAGCAAGACCAGTAATTTCATATTTACTAGACAATTCTTTATCACGAGGTTGTCTACGGAATTTGGAGAAATTAAACTCATGAGATACATCACCAAAATTAACAGTGACAATTTCCTTAGTGCAATCAATCTTAGCATTAACTGTATTCAGGAAAGGTCTACCAAATATAATGGGACAAAATCATCTTGTGGAGAACCAAGAACTAGAAAATAAGTAGGGCATTTTATTTTCCCACACAAGACTTCAACATCTCTAACAATCCCAAGTGATGTTATAGTATCTCTATTCGCAAGTTTAATAGTAACATCAATATCTTCTATCTCAGCAGGTGCAATATCATTCATAATTTCTTGATATAGATTAAACAGGATAGCACTCACACTAGCACCCAAATCACATAAGCCATGATAACAATGATCTCCTATTTTAACATAGACAACAGGCATGCCAACGACAGGTTTATAACTTTATCATCGGGTTTAGCAATTCTAACCGCTTCACCACAGAAATAAATAACATGCCCATCAATATTATCAACCAAGAGATCTTTAACCATATCAACATTATGCTCAACTTTAATTTGTTCAGAGGGTGTCGGTGTTCTTATATAACTTTTGTTGACCACAGTTGAAACACTAGCATGATCTTTTTTCCTAACAGGAATATGTGGTTTCTCAATATAAGCAGTAGGAATAACTGGATTAACACTGTAAGTAATAATTTCTTCTTTAGATTTAGTAGGTTCTTCTATTTCTATATCAACGGGAGACGATATTTAAACCACTTCTCCTTGGGCAGATCAACATGAGTAGCAAAAGATTCACAAAAATAAGCTACTATCTCAGAGTCAAGTCCAAATTTAGTGCTAAACTTGTGAAAAACATCGGTATCCATAAAAGATTTAACACAATCAAACTCAAGTTTTATACCTGAATCTTTACCTTTATCTAGTTCCCAATCTTTAGAGTTGTGTTTCTTTCCAAAAGATCCCATCTGAATTTCTTCATTATAAAAGAACTAGTACAAGAAGTAAGCAGCATGCATTGATCATTACGAGAAAGCCGAGCATAAATATTCTGAATGATAATTTCTCTTGAGAGCTCATGATTGGGGCATGAATACATCATTGACTTAAGCCTCCCCCAAGCTTGAGCGATACTTTCTCCATCACGGGGCCAAAATATATATATATATATATATATATATATATATATATATAATTCCGATCGCGATGAACCAGATGCATAGGATAAAACTTTTGATGAAATTCCAATTTCAATCGATTCCAATCCCAAGCTCCAATATCGTCACATAGCCTATACCATGTCAGTGCATTTCCCTTCAAAGATAAAGGGATGACTTTCTTATTAACTTCATCTCCGTGTAAACCTGCAAGCTTAAATAATGGACAAACTTCATCCACATAGATTAGGTGCAAATCAGGATGTAGTGTTTCATCTCCTGCATAAGGATTAGCTAGTAGTTTCTCTATCATACCCGAAGGAATTTCATAATAAATATTTTAATTAGGTGCAGTAGGTTGAGGACCAACTCTTTGTGCTTCCATTCTAGGTGAAGATACCCCAAAACGACCCCTCAAAGGATGGTTTTCCACAGTAACAAGTAATAGTAAATTTCAGCACATAATATAAATGTTTTCTTACCAAAGGTGCTTCACTCCCCGGGAATGGCATCAGAAAAGAGTCTTGATGACCCACAAGTATAGGGGATCAATCGTAGTCCTTTTGATAAGTAAGAGTGTCGAACCCAATGAGGAGCAGAAGGAAATGACAAGCGGTTTTCAGCAAGGTATTCTCTGCAAGCACTGAAATTATCGGTAACAAATAGTTTGGTAGCAAGGTAATTCGTAGTGGGTAACAAGTAACAAGTGTAGAAAAGGTGCAGCAAGGTGGCCCAATCCTTTTTCTAGCAAAGGACAAGCCTGGACGAGCTCTTATATAAAGCAAAGCACTCCCTAGGATACATGGGAATTATCATCAAGTTAGTTTTCATCATGCTCATATGATTCGCGTTCGTTACTTTGATAATTTGATATGTGGGTGCACCGGTGCTTGGGTGTTGTCCTTACTTGGACAAGCCTCCCACTTATTATTAACCCCTCTCGCAAGCATCCGTAACTATGAAAGAAGAATTAAGATAAATCTACCCATAGCATTAAACATGTGGATCCAAATTAGCCTCTTACGAAGCAACACATAAAGTAGGGTTTAAGCTTCTATCACTCTAGCAACCCATCATCTACTTGCTACTTCCCAATGCCTTCACCTAGGCCCAAATCATGGTGAAGTGTCATGTAGTCAATGTTCACATAACACCACTAGAGGAAAGACAACATACATCTCATCAAAATATCGAACGGATACCAAATTCACATGATTACTTATAACAAGACTTCTCCCATGTCCTCAGGAACAAAAGTAACTACTCACAAAACATATTCATGTTCAAGGTCGGATGGGTATTAAATATCATTAAGGATCTGAACATATGATCTTACACCAAATAAACCAACTATCATCAACTACAAGGAGTAATCAACACTACTAGCAACCCACAAGTACCAATATGAGGTTTTGTGACAAAGACTGAATACAATAGATTAACTAGGGTTTGAGTTGACATGGCGCCGGTGAATATGTTGATGAAGATTGGTCCTCCCATGATGAGAGGATCATTGATGATGACGATGGCTTCGATTTCCCCCTCCCAGAGGGAAGTTTCCCTGGCGGAATCACTCCACTGGAGCCCTAAGATTACTGTTGCTCAGGTTCCACCTTGAGACGGTGGCACTTCGTCCCAAAAGTCTTGTCTCCATTTTTTCTAGGTCAAAACCCTTCATATAGCAGAAGATGGGCACCGGAGGCTGGCCAGGGGGCCCATAAGCTCAGGGGGTGCCCTAGGGATAGGGTGCGCCCCCAGGCTTGTGGCCACCTGGTGGGTCCCCTCCTTGTGTTTCTTCGCCCAATATTTTTAGATATTCAAAAATAATTCTCCGTAAAGTTTTAGGACCTTTGGAGTTGTGCAAAATAGGTATCTCATATTTGCTCCTTTTCGGTCCAGAATTCCAGCTGTCGGTGTTCTCCCTCTTCATGTGAATCTTGCAAAATAAGGGATAAAAGGCATGAGAATAGCATCATAAAGTTTAATAGCAGTCCATAATGCAATAAATATCAATATATAAACATGATGCAAAATGGGCATATCACGTGCAGGCATGGCAGGCCAAGACTTAGGCCTTTCTATGATGGCCCATCGGTCCAACGAGTGTGCCTCCACGAATGAATGTGTTTTAGAAAAGGTGTCCAGCCTGCGGCCACTGTCGTTTGTCCCTGCTGTCGCTGCCAGGTGGGCCACTCACGTCCGCTCTAGCCTTGCCTAGAAAAAAATGTTCGCTCAAGACAATCAGGTCTCCTCTCGCGGATCGACCATGGCAAACCCTAGCGCCTGATCTAAACCGTCCCCGAATAGTGATCCAACGGCCCTGATGGTGCGGGGTTTTGAGAGGGGTTTGAGGGATTTTGAGAGGGTTTCAAAGGTTAGGGTTGAGCGTAACTAATTAAAAAAATTGAAAAAGATGAAACTTCCGCACATCATCCTTTTATGTTACTAAGTTGCTAGGAAAAATAAGAAATCATGACTATGGATATTTTCATGAAATTCCCTTCACATAACTTAGCTATCACAGACAAGGTTGTATGGTTTTCAAGGGGAATGAGCTAGGGTTTAGGATTAACCATGGCATAGTTTGTCCAAACGATCCCATAATGGGCATGGGTCTATATTTGCGTACTAGATGGTAAGAATTTTTTTAGCTCATTTGGAGAAGTTCGAAAAAAGCTTAGAAATACGGTTGTTTACCCTAGCTTTGGAGCTCATTTTGAGCTCATTTTTCATGAATATGTTATTTACTTCACAAAAGTGCTCGGATTGATCACCTAACATGCATAAAAGTTGAGAATGAACTGGAACATCAATACACATCAAAGTACAAATTTGAAATGTGCCTGAAATTTGAAAGTTGGTTCAAATTTGAAATCTGCCTCAAATTTGGAACATGGTGCATAGTTTTCAAAGTGCGGCACACATCAAAATACAAGTAGCATGACATCACACAAAATGAGACTCATAACCCAATAGTTTTCACTTTTTATGATAGCTTGCTCTTGATTTCACAACACAAAGCTTACTAATGCTCTTGGTTTTCTTCAGTGGACTAGCTTCAGTTTGCAATGTTGAATTAACCAAGGTTTAGCCTGCATGCTTCCTCCTGACAAACAAAGCATGTCATTTGGTTAGTAATAGAAAAATCAGCCAAATCAAAAAACATCACAAACATGAACATACTTTGGCCTTTCAGGAGTGTAACGATGTTTTGGAGATTCTTTTCGGTGCCCAAGTTCCTAGCACATCTTGCATCTATTCTTGTTACCTTTTTGGGACCTTTTAGGCTTTGGATCTTTCTCTCCCTTCTTACTACACTCACCTTTCTCAAACGATGCCTTGAATGCACTCTCCTTAGGCATGCCAGTCTTTCTTTTCATTAAGGGAGGACACATGGAAATTTTGATTTCCACTTCAGGCCACTGAGACTAATATTAAGTGCTGGCATTGGAGCTGCATACACAGCCAATCTTGCCACTGAGTAATATTCATGGAAATATTGGTTCATTCTTATATTCAGGCGGGAAGCCAAGAAAAGCATAGCATGCTCACATGGTTTCCCAGTGTGTTGCCACTCTAGGCAAGTGTAGTCATGCATTTCAGTGTTAACAACATGCCTCCTTCCAGACTTTGTATCTCTAACTTCAGCACCTCACACTGTAGATTTTTCAACAGAAAAATGTGTAACATTTTTACTCTTGTTGACCACATGTTGTACCACTATAGGAAGCTTATCCCCTTTAAGACAATCACCTTCTTCTCAATAACCACAAACGCATGATCATGATCCTTATTTGGTCAATCATGTCATGCACAGGCAAGTTTATAAACTGCTTCACCTTGTTGTTAAAACTCTCTGCCAAGTTGTTGTTGATATAATCACACTTGATGACAGTGTTAAATCCTGGCATGTACCATAACAGAGAATGGTAGGTGTTCATCCATGGAACAAACTCACTGCATGCTCCCATTATCTTACCAAGATGATATGAATGTGTCTGGGTAGTGTAAGATCTTGCTGCTGGCCACATATGCTCAAATTCTTCCTCGCTGATTTCTTTGATCAAATTCATCCACATATGGCCGAAGCACTCCCTCTGCTCAGCATGGGGAAAAACATTCTTGACTGCAGTTTCTAGCTCTTTACATGCATATGTGTGGAAGCCAAAGGTGACACTAGCCCTATGCATCTTTTCATCTACATCATGAACCATGTCCATGAAACCTCTGTCTTTGACTGAAGTAAGCCAATAGCAACAGGGAACATCCAATTGTAGCCATCTAGAGCATTGCATGATGTCAATTGACCATTCCACTTGTCAGTTAACGAAGAAGAGCCTATGCTCAAATATGGATGGCACCCTGTTTTGAAGCCATTGATGCAAGGCTTTAAAACCATAAAGAACTTAGAGAAAACGACTTTGCCATCCTTTGTTACCTCAGTATCTATCTCAACAACACTGCCAGGTGACCTCTTCTCTGCCTCTGCTTTGAAGTTATAAAGCATCCTAAAGGTATTTCCCCAATCACCATATAATTGTTTCATTGCCCTTTGTTTTGCCTTCCACGTTGTGGTATATTTCAACTTAATAGGGTACTGATTTTCTAAGTCTGCTAAAAGTTTTTTGGCAGTAGTGCTTGGTTTCTTGGCTAAAATAGGAGTGATCTTTTCTGCAACCCAAATGTGTGATGTCATGGTTGATACTCTTTGTGAACTTGTAATACAAGTATGTCGATGTGGAATTTGATTAACCCTGATGGTACTTCCATCAGATTGGCATCTAGAAGATATGCACCACTTGCAAGGCTTGGCATTTTCATCAAAACCTCTACACATCGCATAAAACTTCTTTCTATCAGTCCACTTAGTCTTGGCATCAAACTCATGCTTGACCGCATAAATCTTGAAACACATCCTAAACTCATCCATGTTTGGCCACAACTTCCCCACTTCATAATAAGGTTTTCTTTGTCATAGACATTTACCATCTCATCATCATGTGCATCATCAACACCATCTACAGCATCTTCCATCAACTATCCATCCACATCTTCGAATGAATCTATGTTAGCATCAACAGCAAACTCGATCCCCCCCCCTCCTCATTATCTCTATCTTCTACTGGAATGCCAAAAAAATTACCATCTCGGTATTGGCCATTGGTGCAGTGAACAAATATGTAGGGTCATCTAATTCTACTAAATTCCAATCAACGGTAGCAACCCTTGCGGCACCATCCCCCTTGTTTGTCAATGTTGGTTCCATCTCATTCAGCCCACCTGCCCTCCCCCCCCCCCACACACACACACAATCTAGATTCCAAATCATCCAAAAATAGAGGCACCATGGTCAGATCTAAATCAACACAGAGTAGGGTTCCGAATTACCTCACCTCATTCGTCGCAACTAAAAACGGTAGCTCCGCGTCCGTCGCTGAGAAAGAAGAGGGGAGCAAGGAGGGTTCAGCCTTGCACGGGGGATCTACCTGCCTTAACATAAGCTCATTTCGTTGATGATTGTTTATCAAATGGTCGTTACTTAGTTATTTCTACCTTAAAACATTGCACAACAACTTTTTATTACCAACTGCATCTCTCTCCTTCTATTACGTGTTAAAAAACTTCATGCAGGAAGTAGGTTGCCCCACCTGTCAGGATATCATGTCGGCCCACTAGTCAGGATGTAATGGTCAATGGTGTTAACTGGACGGCGGTGCTCAGTTTGACCTTCTGTGAGCAGGTGGCGGAGAAAACTTAGTTGGCTTGGACGAAATTGAGCACAACTAAGGAACCAGGGGCACGGAAATATAAATCACTATTCTTAAGTACCTCAGGAGAACGAAGGACATGCTCTTTGTTTATGGAGGGGATGAAGAACTCGTTGTAAATGTTTGCGGAGATGCTAGATTCATGACTGATATAGATGACTATAAATCTCAATCAGGTTATGTTTTCACACTTAATGGTGCATTTGTTTGGAAGAGTTTCGAACAAAACATTGTTCCAAATTCTACAAAAGAAGCGGAGTATATTGCGACTTCAGAAGCTTCAAAGGAGGCATTCTGGATCAAGAAGTTTCTTGAAGAAATTGGTGTTTCCCAATTGTTATGAATCCAATGGCTCCCTATTGTGTTAATAGTGGAGCTGTTGCTCAAGCAAAGGAACCAAAATCACCCATGAAGACCAGCCACATTGAACGCAAGTATCACATCGTCCGACAATATGTTGAGAAGGAATATGTGAAGATTCTCAAGATTAACACGGATTGGAATGTGTCAGACCCGATGACGAAGGCTCTACCAGAGCAAACCATGAGCAACACCGGATAGCCATAGGTGTTAAAGAGACTATGTAAACTAGATTATTGACTCTAGTGCAAGTGGAAGACTGTTGGAAATATGCCCTAGAGGCAATAATATTTGTATTGTTATACTTCTGTATTCATAATTATAGAGCTTATATTATATGCTATAACTCCTATGATCCGAAATATGTGGTTCAGTGGAAAACTCATATGCATGTGTGGAATGATAAGCGGTTAAATAAAAGTTTCCTGGTCTTGCCTCTGGGACTAGCTCAAGTGTTGTTAGTGATCACGTTTTCCAAATCCTAGGATATCGTTAAGTGTAACGATGATCCTAAAACAACATTGAGATTATGACATTAGAAGAATGGTCATATTGACGACCCAATCTGGTCCATTATGAATTGAGTTAATATCGCTTGTAATCAATTGTAATAACATGGAGTCTTAACATGTGATTTTTCTCCTTAGACCATGATAGCATCATAGTCCCTTCTTACCGTACAGTGGGCTTTGGGGTTGCTCAAACGTCACCTTTAACACGATGATCATAACGACAGTTTACACATTCATCGGAATGTTTGACAAGTGGTCGGATATCTCAAGAGTGGAATTTACCCCTCCGATGATGGAGATATATTCTTAGGGCCCTCTCAGTGTGACGTCATCCACATAAACACTATTCTGATCACGGGATCAGAATAATATTCTGATCACAACATGTACTGCCTGAGTAATGCACCTGGACTTTCCTCTATACGAACCCGACCTTCGGTCTATCTTCGCAACCGTGGCTTCCCCCGCGAATTATTCTGTTTAGTCATGTTCTATATGATGTTAGTGTAATCTAGAAACGTTTTTTAGCAACTAAATACCGGTTTTAAATAGGAATCTAGCTCGTTGGCGGATTTTGCTCTCGGGTCGTGATGAAATTGCGTTTTTTGCAATTTTACTGCCTGAGTTGTTCGACCTGAACTTCTCCCACTGCTAGGTTGAACTTCCGCCAACATTGCCCAAATGGGGCTTGCAATATACCGTTCAGAATCTATGGACACCAGTATCATGACCCAAATTAAATTTTTGACAAAATGTAAGCGGCTTAAGAGCAGTTTTGAAAACCGTTTTTTCTTCATACAAAAAACATGAATCGTATTTTCGATCGCATTTCTAAACCGTTTATCGAAATGAGGCAAATAATATGGCGTTGGAAAGCTGCTGCAAAACCGCTCCTTGCGCATGTTTAAAGTTTTCTCTAATTCCCTATAGATAAAGAATAATTTGGAAAATCGTAGAATTTCGTAAACTGAACACCCGAGTTCGTATTTTTGATGTCATTCCTAAACGGCTAATCCAATTGAGGCAAATAATATGGCATTGGAAAGCTTATGAAAATGCGCTACTTTTTCATGTTAAAAGTTTTTTCTAATTTTGAACGGTTTAAAAGTACTTTAAAAAATGATACAAGTTCCACCGAGTTCGTATTTTCAAGCTAATTTTTTAACCGTACGTCCGAATGCAGCAAATAATATGGCGTTGGAAAGTTTGAACAAATGCGAAACTTTTTTGTATATATTGTTTCTCCCAATTCCTTACGGTTTTAAGTTAATTTTGGAAATGTCTAAAAATGTATTTTCTCCGTAATTTCTACAAACTTTATCGGAATGAGGCAAATAATATACCGCTGAAAAGCTACAGAAAATGCAAAATGTTTTCATGTTGATGGTTTTCCCTGATTCCTGGCCGTTTTAAAGTAATTTCAAAAACGACGAGATCATTTGTTCTGCCTTTATCGCGAAACAGATTCTTCAAAATGCACCGCGTGAAAACCTGAACTTCTCGGCGCGTGTACCTGAACTTCACTCTGTTTTTCACGTGATTTTTTTGCCTGTAGCTCTCCATCCACTTACCGGAACACTCATCGGAATTGAGCAAGTAATATACCGGTGGAAAGCTAATGTAAACACACAACTTTCCCGTGTTGATCGTTTTTTCATACTCGCGACGATTTTAGAAGTTTTTCATCTGAAATTCATTGACTATAGTAGTCGAACTTCCTGTTGTTTTCTTGTTGAACTTCTATGACGTATTTTCATTTGTAATTTTCCCATTCATTTCGTCCGTGTTACACAAATGATATTTGTTTTGTACAAACCTCTCTCACAATAATTTTTTCAACTTTATCCGATGGAGGACTTGAACTTATAACAATAAAACTTTTAGATTTTGCTTTTTTATTCTTTTTTTAATACAAAATGCACACCGTGTAGTACGTGAACTTGTGGCAGTTATCAATCTGAACTTCTCCTCTGAAACGCCTTCCGTGTAATAGTTCAACTTCCCGCTGTTTTCACGTTGAACTTCTGTGGCGTATTTTCGTTCATAATTTTTCTCATCCATTCGTTAGTGTTACACAAATGATTTTCCTTCTGTACAAACCCTTCTCATAATAATTTTTTAATTTTCTCCGACCAAGGACTTGAACTTATAATGACAAAAATTTTGACCTTGCCTTTTTATTTCGTTTTTGTCATATTAAACACATATCATGTAGTATATGAACTTTTTCCACTTTTATAATTTGATTTTTTTATTTTCTTTTTGAAATCAAATCGCTCCCAAATAATAATTGAACTTCTTTGTGGATTGAGAGAATTATTTTAAAATGCAAAAAAACAATTTCTTTTTTGTGTTACCGAACATGGAAATACAAAGTGAACCTCTCTCGCAAGAATTTTTGAACTTCCCCGGACAGAGCACTTGAACTTCTTTCAACAAACCTTTTAAGCTTTTATTTTTCTATATTTTTATTCTCACCTGAAATGCATTCCTTGCAGTACTTGAACTTCTCATTGTTTTCACAATGAACTTCGGTCACATTTTTGTGTATACGTCGAATTACACGCAATTGAAGGTCGGACATCATTTCTTGCTATTTTAAAACATGTAATTGGAGGTCGGACATCCCGCAATATAAACTTTGAACCATGCACAGAGGTGCATGTGAACTTCTTGCAACGAATCTGAGTTTTTTATATACTTCGAACTTCTGGCTGTTATCACTTAGAACTTCTCTCTGTTTCACTTTAGTAATGGAAAAAATATGAGTTTCTTATAGACATCGAACCGCTCTAAATTTTTTATTTGAAATTTTTTGTGTGTTTTTTAGAAATGTGAAAAATTGAAGTTCTTAATTTTATTTCTTTTAGTACCAAGAAAATGTGAGTTTTTTAATAAATACTGAACTTCTCTATTTCTGTAATTTGGACTTCTTGGTTTTATTCTTAAAAAATATATAAATTTTAAATAAGAATCAAACATCTTTTTTAAATTGAACTTCATACTTTTATTTTTTTTCCTACATAAAGATATAATTTGGGTTTTCTTTGAACTCTCCAATTTATTAAATTTGAACTTCTAGTTAATATTTTCTAGGTGATGTTTTGTTTTCTTCGTGGTACATAAATATCGCACTACACTTTTACTTTAATTTGAATTTCTTGGTCTATTTTTTAGTAATTGGAGGAATCTGAGTTTGTAATAAACATTGAACCGTTCCGTTTTCTAAATTTGAACTTCTAGTTTTTATAAAAACAGGGAAAATACAATTTTTTGAAATAGTTAGTTATTTTAATTTGATCTTCTTGGATTCATTCATTGTAGTAACAAAAAAAAACTATTTTCTTTTGTACTCTGTTTTTTATTTGAACTTCCAGTTTTCCTAGAAACTGGAATAATCGGATTATTTAAGAACGTCGAACAACCCTGTTATTTTGATTTGAACTTCTTGAATTTTTTAGAAACACGGAAAACAAATTATTTTAGCATTCGATCCTTTGTTTCATCATTAGCAGAATGTTCCTCTCGTAGGTATTAACACAAGCACCTTTGTGTGCTACAAATGACATCCATGCATGAGGCACTTGAATCACAATATTAATAAATAATTTGGATACAAATCAAGCGAAAAAATAAATTGTGGACACATGAAGTCATGCGCCCATTACCCATAATGAAATAGTACTAATGAGTACAAAGTAATTTCACAAATCTGTACCATAGCATGGATCTCCCGTGGATATGTTCAGTGGTAGCACTAAGTGAAGAATGCATAACAAAAACTATAGGAGAGATCAGCAAAGGTTAGGCAATAAAAATTCAAGCTTTTTCTCACAATTGCACTACACATGTTCAGATTTTTCACCAGCATTTTTAAGTGCGGTCTAAACCTTTGACATTTCCTTCTTATATAAATGATCTTGGACCCCCTGGAAACTTGAGATATGAACACATCTCTCAAAAGCCATCGACCACTTCAGAACAATTCCTGGAATCCTCTCACACCGTGCATAAAACTTGGCCTTCGATCCCAATAATAATATTTTCGGAATCCTTCTTCAATCGCCATCAACATTGTTGTCCCTGCTGGTCAGCTATCAACTTACGGTTGCGAACATACTAGCTTTGGTAAAATGTGTACGAGCTACTAAAGAAACTAAAGATTGTTGGTGAACAACATCGGGTAGTACCTTCGTTGTCTTTGAACTTCATGGTTTCTTGATTCTGAACTTGCGATTTATTATATTTTTTTGCAGTTTGCAGGGCGACTGCTGGTGTTGGGAGGCCGGGCTTCATTCCCTCAAGTAGTCGCGTCCACTGCCGCACAGGACAGTGAGCAGGGAAGGAAAGAGAGACAAACCTGGCAGCAAGCACTATAAGATGATGAATACAGCGGACCATCTACTTATAAGTTCAGAAAAAAAATAAGCAATGTGACGCACGGATAATTAAGCTAGAGTAATCCTCCTCTAATGATGCCACGTCATCACATTACTGTTGCTAATCCTCACTTGATCCAAATCATGATTCAAATTCAAATTCAAAATTTAAAGTCAAAAATCCAAGTTTGTCAAGCATGAAAACTAAAATGTTCGAAAGGTGGCAAATAATCCTCGGATATTTATCAAGTTGGAACCAACCTCATTTGAGTTCCCAAAATGCCCCTGAGATTTTATCTTGTGGTCCAAAAATAATTAAATTGACCTTTCCAATTTCTGAAAATGGTTAGCCAACTCCTTTTGACCCCAAACTTTTTATGCCACTTCACTTTGCTCCTATCTATTTTTGTGCAAAGTGCCACATTTAACAAAAATAATTCACTAGCTCTTTTAAATAGGAAACGGAGGCAATTCAAAAAAATAAATAAAAGAAAAGGCCACCACCCCCTAGTGGGCCTCGTGGCCCAGCTAGCCATCCAGCTGGTCGGCCAGGCCGGCCCACTCGAACCACCCACGCCGCCGAGGGGATAAGTCTCCCCCTCGGCCTCGTCCTCGTCAGCCCCAGATCCCCCCCCCTTCTCGCTCGGCTCTCTCCCTCTTGGTTCTCTATGCCGGAGCGTCGTCGGCGCCGTTGTCGCGGCCTCGACCCCTCCCTCACCACGCCGACGCGTCCAACGGCTCCACCGGCCTCCTCCACGTTGGCTACAAGCCCCGGATGGAGCTCGGAGTCGGTGCATCAAGCGGATCGACGCCTCCCCGACTCGTCTCCCTTCTCGAACGCCGCTACCCTCGTCGTCGCCTCCGGCCACCTCGACCCTCCCTAAGCCCACTGTCGCCTCCCTACGCTCCGCTGTGAGCCCTCGCTGTTTCCCCTTTTTTCCCTGCCGTCCTCCGTCACCGAGGCCGCGCCGGGCCTTGCGCTCGTCGCGTCCGCGCCCGTTGCCGTGTGCTACGCACGAGCTCGCACGCCCCGCATCGTAGTCCCTATGCGCCCGTGCCGCGCCGACCACGCCCGGCACGCGTGCCCGCTTACCGCTGCCCTTCCCGGCGCGCTCACCGCGTCCCGGCAGCCCCAGCGCTCGCCGGCGTCGCCCTGTATAGCCGCCCTGCGTCGCCCTCCTACTCCACCACAACTGCCTGCCCATCTCCCCCTAGCGCCGCGTCGCCCCTGCCCTGCAGCCCCGCCGCCGCCGTTGTTGCTTCGCCGCGCCGGCCGCCCCTCCTCGCGCCGCCTACCATTGCCTCCTGCTGGCCGCCGCTCGTCGGCGCTGGTGCCTGCTGCCGTGGCCGGCGCCTCCCCTGCTGGCCTAGGCGCACGCCTGTTCGGGTGCGGCCCCGAACGCCAGCGCCCGTTTGGGCATCGCCTGCATCCGCCGCCCGGCGCCCGCACCCGTTAGCCCGTTTGGCCACATGGGCCTATGACAGTGGGGCCCGCCCCCAAAACGAAATTAAAATTAGTTAAAAATAATTAAATATTAATTAATTAAATGGTAATCGAGTTAATTAGCTTAATTAACTTAACTTAATTAGCATAATTGCCTAATTTAGTTAATTAACACGGTTAGTTTAGTTAGGTCAATGGCAGATGGGCCCCACGGGCCCTTTTGACCAGTCAACCTGGTCAGAGTTGACTGTTGACCCTGCTGACATCATGATGACGTCATGCTGATGCAGTAAACTTATTTTCGTTTTAAATTTAAATTGCAGAATGTCCTTAAAACTTCGGAAAAACATAGAAAATTAACCGTAGCTCGGATCGAAAAACTTTGTACATGAAAGTTGCTCAGAACAACGAGACGAATCTGAATACGCCCTTCGTTCGTCTGCCACACATCCCTAGCATAGCGAACATGCAACCTTTCCCCTCCGGTTCATTTGTTCAATAGACGTCCGGAACCGGGAATACTTTCCTGGATGTTTCCCCCCTTCGCCGGTATCACCTCCTACCGCGTTAGGTCACACCCGGCACATCCTATTGCCATGTTATGCTTTGTGGTGCTAAGTTTGCTTTATATTTACTGTTTCTTCCCCCTCTTCTCTCCGATAGACCCCGAGACCGATGTTGCCCTTGTGATCGACTACGTCGACGACGACCCCCCCTCCTTGCCAGAGCAACCAGGCAAGCAAACCCCCCTTGAGCATTCCGATATCGCCCATTTCTTTCCCTCTCATGCTTGCATTAGAACTGTTACTGCTTTCTGTATGATCCTACTCTGATGCATAGCCTGTTGTTGTTACGTGGAGGGATCTCATAGTTAACCTCACCGGCGGGCGCGGCAGGGACAGGGGTCGAGGACGGCTATGGGGTGGGGCGCGGTGGCCTCGGGCGGCAGCGAGAGGCGCGTCCTGACTCGGGGAGGCGGTAGGAGGAGCGTGGGGCCCGGGTGGGCCACCGGCGGGAGGCGTGCCAAAGCCTCGGGAGGCATCGACAGGCGCGTCAGCAGCAAGAAAGGGACTGCGTGGGGAGGCGGCCATGGACTGCGTGCCAGGTTGATGGTGCTCGAGGATCCCCGGCGGCGGCGGCGATTGGGACGCGGAGGAGCGTGCGGTCATGGCGGAAGTGCGGCAGCGGGTTCTCGGTGGCGTGGGCGGCGCCCAGCGACCACGCGCTGGTAGGTCAGGGGGGCGGCGGCGCCTTGGGTAGGTCGGCCGGCGGGAGGAGGCGCTGGGGGCGGCGAGATCCAGCGAGAGTGGCGGCGCTCAGGGGGAGGGGATCGAGGGAGGTCGGGGTGGGGATCGGGGCAGTGAGTGGGTGGGATGAAAGGGGAGCGATAGGCGCCGGCGCACCGGCCCAAATTTGGGTCGGGCCCAGGCCAGGCGTTGGATGCGTGCACGCACGTCCGTTAGATCTGGACTCCTCCTGTCGTCTTCTCTCCCAAAAATAAATCTGATGAAGCTCGTGAGGAACAGGAGCAGCGGTGCCGCTGGCACTCTCCATGGATGAGCGAACGACCAACCTCGAAGCACCATCACTTCACAGCCGCTTCGCCACTCGTCGCCACCCTCGCTGGTGGTCAGTGCCTCCCAAGCATTTCTCACCGGCTTCATGCATGCAACACCGAGCGCTTGCAGGTTGCAGTCACAAAGTGCCATGGGTCGCAGCTCCGGTTAACAAACGGGGCGCAGCTCCGGTGGCGGCGGTCGCCGGCTGCAGCGCTCCACGGACGAGCTTGCAATGTATTTTCCTCATTTTCTCGTCGTAGCAAAACTGCCTGCTAGTTGTAACAAACGTGAACAACGGTTGCAGCAAAAAAGCAGCTCCTATCATTGCCGCTCGCCATTGTCAGCTCACCGTTCTCTCGTTGAAGCTTTTTCAGAAGCGGGTTGAAGCTTTCTCATAGTCGGTTGCAGCTTTTCTCTGATTTTCGTCGCCAGTCACCGCCAAAAGAAGGGTGGTAACAAATTATGTCGCCGGTCGTAGCAAAAAATGATCGCGGTTGAAGCAAAAAATGTGGTCATCGTCGTCGCATGTTTAGCATCACCATTAATGATGTAGCAAATATCGATGATGGTAGTAGCAAACATTTACGACGGATGCAGCAAAACACGTCTCGCCATAGAACCAATGCAGCTCACGCGCTACAGGTTGCAGCTCGCCTTGTTACGGGTTGTAGCAAATTGCAATGATGGTTGTACCACTTTCACGGATAGAGAGAGAGAGGAGAGGGACCGAGGGAGGGTCAAGCTAGAGAATGCCCCTCATGGTAGCACTTGGGGGATGTTGTAGCAGCATCTGTGGGGGATTGTAGCAAATCGCGACTATGGTTGTGGCAGTTTCAAAGGTAGAGAGAGAGAGAGAGAGGAGATCAGGAAAGGGATGGCCAAGCTGGAGAACCCCCCTCGTAGCAGCACCTAGGGTAGCCATGGAGTTGTGCTCTAGCTGGGGAAGAAAAGGGGGAGGGATGAGTGGAGGAGAAAGCTACAAAGAAAAGATAAGAGAAGTACAGTGCATGGGCCAGAAAAAAGTATGAGTGCGTTGTCTCCCTGGTCGTACGATCCAGTTGGATCGTGTGGCCCGCGCGTGTCCGGCACACCGGATGGAAACGTTTCCCTTTATGTAATCGGTCCGGTGGGGTTATCAGGAGTTCGGGAAGACCTCGTGGCTCCTGTAGGGCGCGTCGTGATCCAAATAACTATTCTAATCCCGGAATTCGAATAGTGCCACTATATATATATGTATATGTATATATATATATATATATATATATATATGTATATATGTATATGTATATATATATGGGGGGATATTTCCAGGGATGTTAAATTATATATATAATAGTCTAAAAATATTTAGAATTATTTTATATGTAATTTAATATCAACGGGCCTTAAAAGGCAAAGAGGTGGAAGTCATCTTGGGCCACAAGGGCCCAAGAGGGGAGGCGCCCCTTCCTATAAGGAAGGAGGCCAAATTGGGAGGGGACCCCTGGCCGGCGCACGAAGGGGAAACTTTCCCTCTTGGTGGCAGCCCTCTCTCTCCCCTCTATCCTATATATACATGAGGATATGTGCTCTTTTATTCACACATGTTTATGGAGCCTCTTCTAGTTCTTCTCGTTCTAGTTTTAGTTGGTCCTAGTTGACTAATTAGAGCTTGGCTAATCCTCTATCCCTCATAACTAGAAGCCCCGTGTGATTCTAATCTCCTCCCTCTAATTCTCCTGTGATGATTAGCTCTGGACGGCGATGCGCTGCTGGATCGTGAAGGCTACACACTTGCAACCAAGTAGAGAGGTCGTGATTTTGGTCTTCGGTTTGAGGGACTGTTCGTGGGGGGGTAAGAGGGATCGGCCATCGACGGTTCGAGGGAGTCCAAGTACGATCTACACCGACACGTTCTTCTTCAGCTGCAACTCGGTGACGGTAACGATCGTGATTCCAACCCGTTATGCATCTTCATATTAATCTTGGGTGTGCATAGGCGCGGAATTTTTTGTTTTCTACTATGTTTCCCAATGGGTGGTGGTGCTTTGGCCAATGGAGTTGATGTTGATGCTTTGGCCAAAGAATATGGTGATGCTTTAGGGAAGCAAAGTAATCATTCTCCGGTCAATGTTGATGAAGATGATGATCGTGGTGCTATGGCCGGTGGTGGTGGCGGCGACGGTCTTGCCAACAATGATGTTGCTTGATTTGATCATGGCCGATGGGGCTTTGGTCATGTTTTATTTTGTTTGATTGCGCGTTTCTATGGACAAACTTGCTACCCCTTATATTGTGTGTGATTTTCCATGTGAACTATTGCGGCATGAATATTTATATGAATTTCTAGCTGATTTCGTGCATTTATATGAATTTCTGTTCATACGAGTTTACATGGTGTGTTCCACGTTAGAGCTCTTGCGGTACGCAAATAATTTTGCGAGTGGCCCTTGAAACGATTTTATGGGACGGGGATATGCAGGATCTGCTTACAATATCATCTGTACCCGACCCTAGCCAGACCGCGGTACACAGCGTGCTTCGCCGGTAGGCAGTGAGGCTGTGTCTAACCTTAGGGCATCTCAACATCGACCTACAAACCTCCCGCAACCATCTGTACCGCGCTGTCCAGACCGTGGAAGCCATCAGTGGTCCTGTATCGGTCTGAGGGGCGGTCCAGGCACGATTTCTACCGCAAACTGGAGAAAAATGTGGGGAGGGGTTTGCGGGATTCCAGACACGTGAAACGTTGCTCTCCATCCCCCCCCCCCTTAGCCCACCCAAAAGGAAGGAGGAGCCCGCGCTTTTGTAGCATCCCGCACTGTTCCGCGCCAAAATCCCCCACTCTCTTCTTCCATTCCCCGCCGCTCTCCATCCAATTACCGCTCTTTTCTCTCACCCTCTGCTTCCTTCCACCGCCGAGCATGGAACCGTCGAAGAACCTGTCAGAGATGGAGCCGGCAAAGGTGCCAGAGGCTCCTAGCATCACACTCATCCGGAAGATAAGCTCGGGGACGCGGCAAAATCGCCGCGTCAAAGCGAAGGCCACAAAGGAGGAGAAGCTCAAGAAGCGGTTGGTTGCCGATGAGCCTGGTGGTGGAGATGGACATGGAGGTTGTGGTGGTCGGTGCAGCCGTGGCAGACACAAGTAGACGGGCGCTCCGACAGTACAGACGGCATCGTGGCCAAAGCCTTAAAAGCCTCTGTACTACTACACTGCCAAGCAGCTCGGAACCCCCACCAGTACGGTGCCTTACATCGTAGGCGTTAACGGGGCACCGCTCTTCTCCGAGTATTCTTTGTCGTAGCTCGTCCGGGTGCGGCTGGCGACCGGGGAGCAGATGGGTGCCCGCATGCTATTCGCTACAATGCCTAGAGCGGGGGAGCCAGCGTACGACGCAGAGACGGAGATTCTCGACATCATCCACAACAGAGGCGAGGGAGGAGGAGGAGCACAAATCACCGAGTAAGTAACCTGATCACTGG
The DNA here is from genome assembly GCF_018294505.1 of Triticum aestivum. NCBI lineage: Eukaryota > Viridiplantae > Streptophyta > Magnoliopsida > Poales > Poaceae > Triticum > Triticum aestivum. The sequence continues at coordinate 421,075,614 of NC_057797.1, forward strand.
CTGGATATGCTTTAGTTTTCTTGCTCACTAGACGGATATGCATTGTTTCACTTTGTAGCCTACTCGTGCTTGTGTGGTGTACAAGTTGAAGAAGAAGTCCTTCAGCGTCATGCATTGTTGGTTGAAGTTGAATGGGCAACCGAAGTGGAACCTTTTCATTGCCAAGACCGCCGCCCAAGCCAATGAGAAGAAACTTGTGACCCTGCCGACCCAACCCAAGAACCGCTGAAGAAGGTTAGAAGAAATTTACGGGGCAAGAAGAGGGAGGAGGAGAGGGCGAAGCGATAAGGTGTCGTGGCCAAGCCGACCAAGAGGTTCAAGGACATCTTGGCAAAGAAGGAGGAGGCATGCATGAGGCACTCGGACATCAAGGAGGAGAGGAAGGTGGAGAGGTTCAAATAGTTAATGGAGGCGACGGAGAAGAAGATCAAGCTTGAAGAGAGGAGGACCATGATCGAAGAGAGGAAGGACGCGCTCAAGGAAAAGAGGGTGAAGATCGCCGCCAATGCGGAGGACACCAAGATGTTGACCTTGATGTCGACTCTTTAGATGCCAATGTTAGAATGGTTGTGCAATCCGTCCACTACCAGATGTTGCAGTGGCAGAAAGATGAGTTGGCGGCGGCGGACGATGAGTACGCGACGGAGGCGGACGCGGAGGCTGCCTACGTGGCGGCGACAGCACCTCCTTGCTCGGGGAGCAGCTTGCTGGGATTGCCGGTCCAGCAGGGCAAAAATGCACGGACTACCGGACTGATTTTCTTTTGGATTCAGGCATGTAAAAACTAAGCATATTTGCCTCTTTTTGGTTGTGACCGGGGATGCGATCCAGCATGGGTGTGATCGGATGTGTTGTGTGGCGTACATTTGAATTTTAATTTACTGGCAGACATATACATGATACGGTTGGATGGCGGCCTCCTGCATCCGTGTCCACGGACTAGTCCCCCTGTCCGCGGACGGATGCGGGAGGGAATTTGCCGATTGTCGTTGGAGATGCCCTTAGAGCATTTACAGTCGGGCATCCCAAACCCTCCTCAAATGCCCGGGCGGGCCACCCAGTCACTGACCGGTCACGAAATTTCGACCCAGTCAGGCGCCTCAAATGGGCCTCAAATGCCCGGGCTGACCGACACCCCTCATATCCAGCCAAATATGGTGCGGACCCGGCCCACGCTGGCCCACCCGACCCCACATATATTCCTCCCCATCCGCTCGCTGGACCAAACCCTAGCCACTTCACTCCACTCCCCTCTACCATCCAAGCTCGTCTTCGACGGCGTCCGGCCGTGTCCGGCATGGCGGGAAGCGGATCCGGGTCCTTCACCACTAGATCCATCGACCCCGAGCTCATCCCATGCGGCCCCGAGGAGGAGATGGTCGTCCGGCTTGCACTCCGCCACTCCTGGGAGGAGGCCCATGCACAGCAGCGCTCTGACTCCTTCCTTTGGGAATTCATTGCGTCCGCTCAAATGGCGCATGGATCTGACGCTAGGGCAGCCGTCGCTGCCTCACCGGAGGCGGTGCGGTCCGTATGGCGTCCGAACATGGTGGCAGACGCGCAGCCCCTCCGTTAGCGTGCCATGGCCATGGATGCACAGTGGGCGTCGTCCGGCGCAAACATGGCACGCCGTGCCTACCGTGCGAGGCAGCGGGCACGAGTGGCGGCGGCAACCCTTGCGACGGTGGACGTCGGCGAGGTGGAGTCGCATTCTCCATGCCCCATACAGTGCACCAGTCCGAGCGCCGCAACCGCATAATGGTAGATGTCGCCGACTCGTCCCAGGATGGATCTATCATCGATCTAACATCCACCGGCACCCAACGGGTTCCGGGCTCCGACGAGGAAGAGTAAGGCATGGAAGGCGGCGATGCCTTGAGTCCCGTGAGCTGGCTCGTGTCCCATGTCCTACTCTACCTTGCCGGCGACTGGACCAACACTCTCGGGAGAGCAGCCGGCCGCCGAACATGGCCACGGCGATTGGACGAGCTCCTCTTAAAGATCGCTACGTTGCATGCAATAATATGGATTTAAGGTTTCTAATTTAAGGTATTCGGACGTGAATTATATTTTTTGAAGCATGATCGATCAGTGTCTGCGGATGCCGTCCGCGTGCGTTTTAGGGGCTAGATTTGCCTATCACAGTTGTAGATGCTCTTATTCTGAGTATGACTAGCTAAGCTGAACACAATCTCCCTTTCACCAGTGATCACAGACTGGATATCTCGCACGTGCACCATACTCCCTCCAATTTTGTATATAAGGCCACAAACCCATATTAGACTAGCCACGATGGATAGTAACATACACTAGTAACATACACATATTCCTAGACTATGTTACTACGTTCATAGTGGATAGTAACTTAAGTGTGGTAACATGCAAAGATTCATTTATTAAGTTGTAGACTTATATTGCATTGGGACATGTGATGTTACAGTAACTAGCTAAGTTACTACAACTATCTCTTTCTTCATTTACTCATTGCCACATAAGCAAATTTGCTGAGTTGGACTTGATGTTGCTGCTGAAGTTACTCTCACTGTGGCTAGTCTTACAGGTACCAAGATAGAAATTAATGGTCACTTAAGCCAATGTTGGAAACTAGTCTTTTCTCCTCACTTGACGTGTTAATTAATGTGTTTTTTCTCCAACGCACAACAAGACAACTCTCTCACTCCTCGTTGGTTGATTAATACGGTGCATTAAAACCAACCTTCTCACCCCCACATGCATGCATGGGATATCAATGTCCTTGATTGCTAGTACAAGGCAAATCTCATAAATTTTATCTCGATTGATGTTAGTGGCCTTGTATAGTTGCAAATTGTAATTTTAATAGTGGCTTTATATATAAAAATGAAGGAAGTACCTCGAGCGGTCACCGGATGTCGCATTGATCATCGCCACTGCCTCCGAGCAGTCCAGCTCAACCACTAGGGACACCGGAGTCCTGTGAATCGCAAGCTCCAGCCCCTCACGGCGAGCCTCCGGGCATGTAACTCCCTGTAGGCTGTGAAGATGATTGAGCCATCATGACCTCGCAGTACCATGTTGCTTCCAGCCTGTCCAGTAGCCGCTACAAGCCTACAAAGCTTCCATCAACGTTTAATTTTGCCCAGCCCTCTGGTGGTTTTTCCCAATGCAGCATCTCCTCGAGCTTGTGTGCAGCCGCATGAGATACAGGCTTCATGTTGCTAGCCATCAAGCCAGGCACCATCTTCCCCTTCTCCATGTCCCCATTGGGGAATTCCTCACTTTCAGTTTGACAAACTGTAATTTCACCTGCGGTTGTGCTCCTTCATCCCTGGCTGCCGCCTTCTTACTCCTCTCCTCCTTGTCAGTTCTCATGGCCTCTAACCTTCTTCCTCGCCTCCTCGGCTCATGTTTCAAGTGTTCCACCAGCGACAGTAGCAGATAAGGTGGTGATCGTTGCAACGAAATAAGATAAGAGATGTACTAATCTGTCCCATAATGTACGACGTTTTGCAGTTCAATTTAAACTGCAAAAACGTCCTTTGTTATGGGACGGAGGGAGTAGTAACTATGTGCAGGAGCCTTGCTGATCCTACCTGCGAACCCCTGCTACCGCGTAAGACCAGTAATCATCTGAATTTCACCCCTCATGCAAGCATGTGCCCCTTCAGTTGCAAACTCTGTGATAGGCTGCGGATTTACCTACATTTTGTTTGTGTTTCAGCAAGACCGTACGCATTCATGCGCCAGTGTGTGAGCTTTGCATCCTCCTTGCAATTTAACAAAACTTGACCTCAGTTCCATATATGCAATATGCAACAGATCATTGATAATACACGAGTCTTCTCATCTCCAGCAAAGAAAAAACATTCTCAAGCAAGAAAAGCATGCCCAGTTCATGCAACTAGAAATAATAAACACCCTTTAGGCAAGCAAATGTTCCATACATTATTTGTTACAACTTACAAAGAACAATTGTCCCAACGGAAAAATAATAAGTTTATTGTTCAAGTTACAACATTGCAGCATATAATTTAAACTGCAAGTCGAAAGCAAACTGCACTGCTAGAATTTATGCATGGTGAAACAAAGAAAATAATTAAAACAACCTGTATCATTTGTGAAACCATTCATAACTTATGTGTCGGCAGAAGTCAAGGCCGCTACGACCGATCCTGTCGTGCCGAAAGCAACGCTGACATCCGCATAATCTTTCAGGCTCTTGCTCATTTTTACAGATGGGTACAACCAGGGCTTAACAGCATCCACAAATGTGCCAGGATCTGGGGACAGGATCGCCTCCCAGTCGACCTGAACGCCTGGCGGGATGCTTGCTGTCACATCCATGCTTGCTGCCAGGAACAGGCCGAGCAGCACCACATAACCTACAACCGATGATCCTCTGGAGAGTGGCATGAAGTTGTACCTGCAAGTTACCCCAAATCAATTGGCACTTGGCGGCAGAGAAATAGACGAGAGTTGCAAGTTATGACTGGTACCAGTAATATGTCATGCGTAATATTGACGCCTTCACAGCATCAAGTGCATTGGAGTCACGCGTAGGATTTGGGTCGCTACAATACGCCTCGCAAATGGCCTGCAGAAGCATCATTAGAAGCAAATGTGGTCTATTATAACTTACTCTTTCCATTGCAACTGATGTGAAGTAACAGGTCCTCCAAAAATTGTAGCATCGCAGGATACAACATATTCAGAAGCAATTTGGTACTGCTAACTAAAGAACCAGCGACCAACAAGCAGAAGAAGAAATCTAAACTGTACCTCCCAGGCTGCGGTCATTTCTTCCTGGTATTCCTCCCATCTAGATGGTGTACAAGGAGTTCGTATGGCGAAGTCAAATCCTGTCTTACCCCTGTAATGCCATGATCACAAGTGAGCAGGACAGCAGGAAGGTATAGCAAAGAAAAAGTGTCCAGACAGCTTACACATTTTGAGTAGTTATCCTTGTCCCTTCAAGACGCCTCCTGAAAGAGGTTATGCTATGTTATTAAATAAGCACAAGATATGATGCTCATTACAAGTACTTCGCTTCAGTTTGGCACAGGAGCTATGATGAATAAAGACAAGCAACTTACCCCTGAAACGCAATACTATCACATCTAGTAGCAACCCAATAGGTCTCACCAACTACATTGTACAAATCTGAGCATGATGAGGCAACTTCTATCTGTAGGTTTTATTATCATGAAAATACTGGTTAGTTTGCGAACATAATATAGTAAGCTTCACTTGAACCATCAAAGGCGGAAGAAAGCCATGACAAACAAAGCATAATATTAGAATCAATCAACTCCTAGGTACCTACTGAAAATTTATCCAAACAGAAATCTATACTTGAGATTTTAGAGCTGATTGGGGATCACAATTTTGCTTATTTGTTTAGATATAGATGTAATGGAGTTACACAACCTTCTTTCTCTCTTGCAATCCTCCACTAGTTCCAATGTGACATTATACAACTAAAAGATAATTAGTTTGCTTGACTTCTACTCCCTCCGTTCCTAAATATTTGTCTTTCTAGAGATTTCAACAAGTGACTACATACGGAGCACAATGAGTGAATCTACACTCTAAAATATGTCTATATACATCCGTATGTGGTAGTCCATTTGAAATTTCTTAAAAGATAAATATTTAGGAACGGAGGGAGTAATAAGCATATGAGCCAAAACTTCACATTAAGGATAAATATTGATATGGTTGTGCACTCATGGCACTCAAAACATATTATTGCGCAGCTTACGTTTTTCAACTTCTCAATATCTGTAAGGAAAATTGCACGATCCTCTGCATTATTGACATACTTCAAGTCAAGCATAATGGTTTTCGCAGCTTCCAAAGTTCTGTCATGTAAAAGAAAATAAGCTAGGACTATCAGGGGCTGACCACAAATAACCAAACAGCAAAGTAAAACATCATGAGTGTCTACAAACCTTAGGTAATATGGATAGTAGCGAACAATTTTCGCTTGACCAAGAAGCAATGGGGTGTGAGAACCAAAACCAGAATTGAACTCTTCACTGGTACATCACAAAAGAAGTTAAGCAAGAAAATGGTTTAACAGATCACTCCTCGTGCAAGTATTTAGCTCACCTTAGCTTATTGACCCAAACAACTGGATCACAAGGTTCAGAAATCTGTCTCCACTTGACAGCAATATTATAGACATCCTGCCAGGACAGAGAAATCCCAGACGAAACCCTTTCCTCACTTGGACTAGATGTTGGAGATCCAGCGGATAAAGTACTGGTGCTACAGTAGCCTCCCCTGTTTACGCTCATGTTATGCTTATCCCTTCTCCTGACTAACTTTGCACTGTTCTTCGGATTTCTCAGAAAGCGCCAAGCCTTGGAAACTTTCTGAGCAATCTCAATAGCAGCTAAGCCAGCCATGCGGTACTACAAAAGGAAAATATAGCCTCAGTAAATAGAACGATGACAAAGCAAAGCATCAGGATATGGTCATTGGAACACTCCGACAAATGAATTTAGAAACTATAAAACGAGGATGGAGAACTGAAATAACAGAATGATCTGATTTGCGCAAATATGAAACAGCTGACCCCACACCCTAATGAAACAAGGCCGCTTTGATCAAATTCTGAAAATATGAACTATGACAAAAAAGTACAGCAGAAAAAAGAGTAATCAAGTGCACCAGTAGCCAACCTCTGCAAACACCAAAACAACAGGCATAGCTTTGTATGTTCTATAATCAAGGCATATTTATCTTCGATTGATACTGCCAACAAGAATGTTCTATGTATTTCTCGTATATACATCACAAAAAGGACATGGGAGGTATCAGAAAGTACTCCCTCTTTAACATTCATCAGAATGTTTACCATCAGTTGACATCAACCTCTTCAAGAACGTCACATTCAATTCGAAGAAAATTGTACTCCACTTAATTGACAATGTTAGTGATTCAAAAGGCATAGGAAGGAGGTCATGATGCACTACGAACATCCATTCACTATCTCAGATAAGTTAAACATTTAAACAGCATTTTGATGATGAAGCAGCAATGCAGAATCTGCAGAAATTCCAGGAAGGATACCTGGCGTTGATTCGGCAAGAAGCCGCGGCAATTATACTGAATCTTCTTCCCAATTGAATCTGCGGCTAGGAGAAGACTAGTTTGATGCTTTGTGAACTTGAAGTCTTGCTTATTAAGACGCCCACTTCTAAGTGAGATCCGTAATGGTGGTTGGCGATATACCTTTTCGGCCACATTTTTTGGGTGCAGTCGTTTGCACCAATATTCCTATTGCCATAAAGAAATTTAATTGATGCACCACAAAGATTATAGTAAGATAGATTTGAAGATGAAGTTAACCTTGAATAGTGGATCAACATCATCATCAATGTTGAACTGAGAGAACTCTAAATTCGCCTTAGAAGCAGTGTACAGAGCAATTTCCTTCTGCAAGAAGTAGCACATAAGAAAATCATGGTCAGCATATACAAATATAAAGGAGTATAAGGCAAGTCAGTAAATATTAAAACCTGCCCAAGAGCCACAACATTTGCATTTGATAAAAGCTGCTGGAGCTGAGCCAGGCATTAGAAAAATACCAATAGTGCACTATGCTAGTTGTTGCAAGAGAACGGCAGCTAAGTATACCTACAAATAAATATTTACAATCTACATAAACAGAAGGTTGACCTTGTAAAACTGAATGATGACTTAACAGACACTGTGGTTTTGGATTCAATGTTACAAGTCTTTGGTTTGCAGGATTACAATGGCATGCCTAGCCTTCTCCAATCCTAGAAAGTGGCATATAATCAACCAAAGGGCATTAAATTACACCATAGGAACTGAGTGTATAGTGGCCCATAGGAAAATTTCATAAGGTTACTAATAGTCCTACAGATCAAATAACCTCTATAGGTACGATTCCTAAAAATTAAATTTCTAAAAAACAAAGAGGCCCACATATGTAAATATCGCTGGAAAAGCAAAAAAGGACAGCAGGCCAGGTTTTAGTACAATTTACTTGAAATGCATTCGGATAATATATCCTTTTTTGATTGGGTATGGCTCCATTCATGTGGCCCGCCACGCCAATCAGTCAGACATATTTTACTTAATGTTGTATAGTCAATATACCAAACTTTCATTCGAAACCCCGATATATTATTACTACGAAAGATAATGAATGATTGACGGGTCTAGTTCAAACTCTCGCTTTTTCCGACCCGGGGAAATTGCCAAAACATTTGACGGTTGCCACGTTGGAATATAAAGGACTGGTAAATAAAATCCTAGATAGGAAATTTGGTAGGTCTAACAATACATGAGTTGTTAGTGGTAGAATATTACTCTCGATAGACTTCAACTTAACAGATAAGGAAGGTTTGTAAAAATTTATACCCCTTCCCCTTTCAAATCCTGCAATTTTTAGCCTGACAAGTTAGTGATAAATAATAGCTGTGTTATCTTATGTGGATTTCAGAAAGGGAAGGATGGGGCTGAAGCTTTTGTACTAGTTGGAACAAAACATATGTTCTTTCACATGTTGACATTTTACATGGCTTGCAGATTTTCATATCACGGAGTATGGTTATGTGTTCTGATATTAAGAACAGCAAATGAGAAGGAAGAAACTGTGTACCTGATAGAAGGCTAAACATTGCAGCACAAACTTATCCATGGAATCAAGCTCCAGATCGAGTACGTCATCATAATCTTTGATCTTGAATGGAAAAAGATGTGGACATCAGGAATAAAATAATAAACAGTCTTAAATTTGCTGCAGTCCATGAATAAAACTAGGAATTCAGAAGAGCAGTAACATATGGAAAAGAAAAAGATGCAGATGAAATCAGCTCAGCAAGAATCTTAGTAGTTCTAATAAAGTATCCTTCCTACCTATATATTATATTATATTATATATACCTATAAAGGTTGGAGTTGGTGGTGAGTTCACATGTGGGACCAACAACCTTGTATAATAAATAAATAAATGCACTCCTATCCACATGCGGACAAGCAACCTTCCAAAAGACGTAAATAAACAAATGTACATTTACTTCATGTAAGATCAACCCTCTTGTAAAAGGCACTAATGACAAATGCAGAAATGAGACTCTTAACTCGAAATTACGCTCTTGGTTTTGTTCTCCCAACCAATTCCTCCAGTGATATATCATAGCATAAGAGCGAACAAATTTGTAGTTCCAAAACGGAGATAAGCCTCGTCCTCCTATCCGATCCATGACAGTGTGCAGACAACTTACTAACATCTATCCTGTGTTTCAAAATTCGAAATGCTGTCTCACTTCAAATCTTGCAAAGGGCCTACTATGGTCGCTTAAGATTCTCTAATGCCTGTCACATGTCGGACACCAACGTCTTTCGATGATCTCCTAAGCCAGTGGCCGAACTACTCGTCTTTTTATGGCTTCAAAGCAACGCGTCGGCATTGTGCTAGTAATTATAATTCGCTAGTTCATTAAACAAGAGGGCAACGTACCGCAGCCTTATATTCTCCAATCGCATGATGGCAAGAGGCACGCAGGTATAGGCACTCAATACTTGAAGCATCAAGTGTCAAAGCAGTTGATAACTCTTTAATAGCACTCCTGCAAAACCAAAGTTGGGTTAAGAGTGACATTGGCAAGCTACCAGTTTGAGCTGAAAACACTGTAGTCATTACCACTAACAAAGAAAACAATCTATCTGCAGGTACAACTCGCTCATGTATTAGGTAGTAGGTTCAGAATTGAAGATAAACCTCATTATCCTTGTATACGAAAATCAAATATGGTGGTGTCTAAACCCAGCTCATGCTCCCAACACACTATGAGTCACTTTGTCCCTACTAATCTACTGGGTACCAAACACTTTGAAAATGACATTCATCATATTTTACCCGCTCGCATATCAACATCCAAAAGTATGCAGACAAAACTAAATATGATTATTTTTCAATAAATTATGATAAAACTATAGTAACTATACCCGAAGAAGCAGATGTATGCCATAAACAGGCAACACAACTACGGAAGTGTTAAGAGAATTAACTCAAACATTAACATGTAGATGTATGTATGATGACATGTAGTACTCCCTCCGTCCCAAATTACTTGTCTTAGATTTGTCTAGATACAGATGTATCTAGATACGTTTTAGATACATCCGTATCTAGACAAATCTAAGACAAATAATTTGGGACGGAGGTTGTACAACTTAACACATTTCTTCAGTTTAACAGCACCACATGTTGGTGGGCAGAGGGGGCATCTATATGTCACAGATTATATAGCATATTAACATAAAGATATAAGTATCAGCAAAAGGAATTACCTATGCCTACCCATTCCATGGTAGAGAATTCCACGTAGATGGTATGCTTTTGAAAACCTAGTAGGAAAATAAAATAATTGAGTAAAGAAAATAAATAGTCCAGTTAGGCAGAAGATGAACAATAATGAACACTGAAATTCACCTCGAGTCAATTTGAAGAACTTTCTCAAGGTTATCCAACATCTTCTCTGGATAAGCCAAATCAAGATAAAGCTACAACAGAAGACACCACAGAGTGGCAATTAATCAGCTCCTTACCAAAGAACAAATGTGCTTCTGGTATAATACAGAACACAAACATAAGCTTTGTTACAGAAAGTTAAATAGCTATGCTAAAGCCCACTTAAGGTACCCGAAGGCTGTATATGTGACCCCTCTTCTAAAACAAGAGTCGTGCTTAGACTAGATTCTTGAGTAACACTACTGTTTACTGGATTTTACCTAGGACAACTGCCAGACTCTTTGATAACACTTACCTATAGCATGATGAATTACTTCATGTAGTTGCTAAGTTACAGAGAAGACCAATCTTAGATCAGTAATTTGGCAACTTATCAGAATAATGCAAATCAAGTAATCTAACATGTAAGTTGAATTATCATGTGCAAGTACTTTTAATGTAAGTAGGGTTACGTCGACAGCTGAATTTACCACATGCAGTAACGAAATTACAAACTATTCCCTCTGTAAGTAGTGATCTAAAAGGTCTTATATTTCTTTACAGAGGGAGTACTAGCGATCTTAAACAGTATAGCTATAACCCCTACAAAATGAAATATACTCCTTCCATTCCTAAACATAAGTCTTTTTAGAGATTCCAATATGGACTACATACGGAGCAAAATGAGTGAATCTACACTCTAAAGTATGTCTATATACATCCGTATCTAGTCCATATTGGAATCTCTAAAAAGACTTAAATTTAGAAACGGAGGGAGTAGAAGGCATGGAAATTGCACACAGATCTCTAGGATCACAGAATAAACCTGAGAAAGGTGAGCCCAGCTATCCAGAAAACTCCCATCGTATTTTATGCCAAGGAGATGCTCGTCTTCAGCACGTTTGTACTCTCCAACTGCTGAAAGAGTAAGACCCTACAGTAATACAAAGATTATTACTCCAAAAGTAGCAGCAAAGCAAAAGAATCTTCATAGAAGCAAATACCTAATGGCTCATTCATTCAAATATCTGAAATTTTGCATTCTCTTGCATGCCACTTAAGAGTGCAGAAGCAAACAAGATTGGTTATCGTCTCAGAACTGACTAAAATTCAAACATTGTTGCATTACTATGTGTTCATGAGGAAAACAATTCCTCGAGGACTTATGGCTTTTATTAAGATTGTTTACTCAAACCCTAAGGCAATTCAAACATGGAATCTAGCTTGGAATGAAATTCAAATTGCGAAGGTACAAAGGAAAGGGTTTGTACAGAAGGAACACCGTTGATTCTCAAAATAAAACCCAAAGTAGGATCCAATAGTGAAAGTACATCTTTTTACACCAAAGAAAGTGCCAATTTGATGCAAAGGAAAAGATTTCCATTTGATTCTTGGAAGGATGGAGTTTGTGGACAAGGGGTAAAAACATTTACTTACCAAGTAAGTGTGTGCAGAACTGTTTTTCTTGTCACGCTTCACACATGTTGAGAGATCTTCTACTGCGGAATTGTAGTCCTTGAATTTGAAGTTCACAATTCCTACCATAAGCCAGTATGTGGTATCAGAATACAAGAGTGTGCTCTAACAACCTACCTATAACACTTTACTACTAAAATGCAAGGCAGCACGAATTGATCATGGAGCCCTCCTGGCCTTTCGTTTTCATCAAAAGATATATGAGAAATGACATTAGGCAAGATGAGATTTGGCTGTAGGTACCCCTTTCATGTAAAATATCAGGAGAATTTGGTTCAAATTCCAATGCTTTAGTCAAGTCGTCAATAGCCTGAAAAGAGAAGGAATAACAATATAAAATAGAATATAGCTTCATGTTTGTTAACGTATTGCTCTTACAATGCGACTACTACCATACAATATCAGAGTTTTCTGAAATATAATCTGTCTTTATCGACTTGACCCATATTAGTTTTGAAGTTTACACAAATATAGCAAGCTTGCCTCGACAAACTCTCCTAAAGCAGCGCGAGCTTGTCCCCGCCGCTTCCACGCCTCCCCAGCTGATGGATTTGATTGTATAGCCTGCCATTAGAGTAAGATCGTAAGGTCATTTCACACGAAAGTAAAGGGGAAGATCTGAATTTAAAAGTTCTACCTTGGTGAAGTCAGAAATAGCAGAGTCCAGTTCTCTTTGAAATGCATATGCTGTACCTCTCCCAATTAGTGCCTCTGGATAAGTTGGAGTTTCCCGCAGTATCTGCAAATGTAAGTGCAGATTGTCAGGTTCCTTTTCTGATTAGAGAGAATAAGCGAGAAAAACTGATAATAGACCAAAACAACACCTGATCAAAAATGGATATTGCTTGGTCGTACCTTCCTTCGTTTACCTGAAAAGATGTAGCTCAGTGATAATGGTCAAGATATGAATAACGCAAGTCCATCTAAAATACCTGTGCAATGCCTCGCGATAGTCGAAAATCCAAACTTATTGATTTGGATGATTTTGACACTTTTGTAGCAAACAGTGCTTGATCTAGTGTTATGGTTTCATCGGAACTTCTTCTCTCCTCCACATCTTCAGCCTGGCCATTTGTTTCTTTTTTAACTTTTGCTTTGTTTTTCTTATCTGTCTTTGGCTGTTTCTTGGGAGTTTGATGTGTCACTGTGGTGTCTTTTGCTGGACTGACAGAATCTTTATGGTCTTTACTGTTGTTAGGTAACAGTGCATCACTATTTGATAAAGATTTGGAATTTGCAGTGTTCTCTTCACACACAACAGTTTTTGTATCAGTTGTAGCTGCAGTGAATGACGTGTTGATAAAACGATCTTCTGAGATAACAACTTTGGTATCACATGGTGATGCATCCACAACGTCTTCACACTCAACCGTCTCATAAATTTTAACAGAAGAAACTAATTCTTCCAATTCCAGCAACTGTTTCAGGTCAATTGTGTCACGGACAGCAATCTCATGTCCTTGCTCCCAAGCAACCAAAGCTTCCTCATTTTTCCCCAATGCGCACAGTGCCTTGCCTGATTAAAAATGATAATAATGTAAAAGCTAATGGTGAAATTTGCTTCAAAACAACGGTATCCATATGTAAAAGAAATAGAGATGATATCTACGGAAGCTTCACTGGAAAAAATGAACTTTCTTCATTCAGGTGTTCTTTTGATCATTGGTGTACCTCCGACGGAGGCTTCGACGGTGGCAGGGAAGAGGTACAAAGAGGGAAGGCACGGGGATGAAAAGGAAAGTAAATTGCAGAAAGAGAAAGTAGCATATGTAACACAAGGCTCACATCACATAAATTTTGTAATTACACCATACTTGAATCAGCTGTGCATTAATGGCATCCACGCCTCTACCGTTGTTTGACAAGTGTCGGAATACACTTAGGTCCTTTTCCTATGAGCAACAGTTTATTTTCTGAGATCGTAACTAGAAGCTTCGACTTACAGCAAAACAGAGACATGGGATGGATACACGCTCATAAAGCTACTATACTCTTCGGTTCATGGGACATCATGAAATTACATAGGAAACAGTGAGTCCAGGCATTCAGGTTGCACTAACAAAATCTGATGGGCTATCAACACCCAAATACATCTAGCAGTGGCAGTTGATCCCCAAGCACAGATCAGGTAAGGCAAATCCACGACTGTGCGGGGAAGAACGAGAGGATGCATAGGGGGCAGCGAGAGTCCCTACCTTTGAGGACATAGGCCTGGAGAAGCGCGGGGTCGAGCTGCAGCGCGCGGTCACAGTCCTTGACGACGTGCTTGTGGAGCTCGAGCTGGAAGTAGCAGAAGGCCCGGTTGCTGCGAGGGGGGAGAAAGACAGATTCGGGATCGCCGAGTCATAACCCGTAACCCTAGACTGCTACAGTAGATCAGAGACCCCGTGGGGGCGGATCGGGGGGGGGGGGGGGGTGAGGAAGCAGTAGTGTACCAGAGGTCGTGGATGGAGGAGGGGGAGCGGGCGAGGATGGAGTCGAGGAGGCGTATGGCCTTGGACCAGTTGCGGCCGCTGCAGAGGCGCGCGAGCTCCCCGCGGTCGGAGCCCATGGCGGCGGCGATCGGTCGCCGGAGGAGGTCAGGGTGGGGGAACGAGCGGATGAGAGGTGTAGGCGAGGATTTGAGAATTGAGGGGGGCCACCTCACTTGCTCTGAGTTCTGCGCGACTTTAGCGCGTGGACCCCTCTCTTTTTCGGATTTTCTGTTAGGGTTGTTACTGCTGAATTTTGCTTTGCTTCGGATCTTCTTTTATTTGGCTTTGATTTTCTCCTCGAAATAGGCTTTCTCGCCGCTATATAGATATAGCAACAACCCGATATATCTAAGAATTCACTGCTGGGATAGGCAGCACAAGCAAGCCCAAAAAAATAAAAAATAAAAAGAAATTAATGACAACAAAGTCAGATCGACGAAACGATGATGATCCAGAGCCGCTGCGCCCTTCGGAGATTTCCACCACACTCCTAGCACTTCGGACCACTGCATACCAAACAACACCTTCATAAAGGAACGCGACGATGACGGTGTTGCTGCCCAAACTGGTCCTAGGGTTTTCCCGGTACGCGGAGGGGCATGGGTGAGGGGGATATCTGACGCCCTTCAGGAAGGAACGATGGCGCCCATGGGCGTCGGTGCCAGCCAAGCCGACAGGGATTTCTCCCGTCCGCCACACATTTACCACCTCGACCGATCCGTCGCGCTCCACTACACTTGCCGCCCACCACCATGCGCTACCACGGTCTTGGAGTCACCACCACCGTCTCACCATGGAGTCTGAAGCGAGACCGACGGGTCCAAGAGGGAGCAGCCGAGAACGAGGAGCAGCAACGTCAGCAGCCACGCAGGAGGGGACAA
The DNA here is from genome assembly GCF_018294505.1 of Triticum aestivum. Taxonomy (NCBI): domain Eukaryota; kingdom Viridiplantae; phylum Streptophyta; class Magnoliopsida; order Poales; family Poaceae; genus Triticum; species Triticum aestivum. The sequence continues at coordinate 421,090,916 of NC_057797.1, forward strand.
CCTCCACCGCCATCGGCGGTCACCGACCGGATGTAGCAAGACGAGCAAACCAGACACATGGGTCTGGTCGAGCTTGAAATGACTCGTGAAGCTCTCGTCGCCGCGCTGCAGTGGGCGCGCCGCCGTCTCCGCAACCCCCCGCACGAGCCGCACCTCCGTCCGCCGAAGCCGTCGCAGGCAGAGCCGAGCCAGGCCCGCCCAAACCCAGATGGGGCCCCGAAGGGCCCAGATCTGGGTCAGGAGGGCGCCGCCACCAACCGCCGCGCTAGCCCTCCATCAAGTGACCGCACCAATGCGTCCTCACCACCCGGATTTGCGCCGCCTAAGGGGCTGCGCCATCACCGGAACCGTTGTTGCCCAAGGAGGGAAGACCCTACCACCACCGCTGGAAGTCCGAAGTTGGACCCCAATCGTCGCACACGCCGCCCGCGACCCGCACCGCCTGCCAGCTAGATACGGCTGCCGCGAGGCGTGCTCTACCGCCCACAGATGTCCATGCAACGCCAGCCCACCAGGAAGTCGCACGTCGCCACGCCCTGTGCCAGCCCCGTGCCCGTGCCCAACGGGGAGGCCCGCGCGTCCCATCGCGCTGGAGGGAGATCGAGCCCCACTGCCACTAGCGCCGGTCGGGCTTCGCCCGGCCGCGCCCCTTGGCGGCAGCGAGGGAGGAGGGAAGGAAAGGAGAGGCTCGCGACGGGGGATCTGGATGCCCTCCCCGGCCGCCTCACGGGTGGCGGCGCGGGAGGGTAGGTTCGCCTCGCGGGGCTATCAAGCTCATCTCATGCAATTCCAATCGCGAGTGATTGCTGGTCCATGTCTACCATATACATAGATTGACTCCTACATTGAAAAAAATACTATAAATCATACGTCCGATTTGTGTCAATTTCGAGCGAACGTTGTGCCTCACGTCTCATCTACAAAAGCACGAATCACAACACAGGGGTGTTGCCACGCCATCTAACTGGAAAGTCGCTCAGCAAGCATCTTCATTTCTGTCTCCACCGGGGAGAGAGACGAGAGTAGTCCCCCAATGCCCGAGATGCTTATCCATTTCTCGCGTCGATTCTAACGCACTGCCCATTTCTTGCCATCATCACGCACGAACGCGGGCTGCTCTTCACTTTCGCCTCCATCTCCAGCTCCGCTGAGGGTGGCGATGGGAATAGGGGCACAACATTTGGTGCATAGCATAAATACGAGGAGTGGCGGCGGCCCATGCGGTGCCGTGAGGGCTAGCGGCTAACGATGGTTGTGGTGGCGCAGCAGGTGTCGGAGCTTGGCCTGTGGGCTGCTATTCCCCTCCGCCTCCATATCCGGCACTAAATCGCCATGTAGCGGTTTGGTGCGATGGGATCTACGCGAGGTGCAAACGGTGGCGTAGATGAGGGCGGCAATGGAAACAGGGGCAGTAGCATACGACGCATGGCATTAGCGTGGCGAGTTGCGGTGGCACGTGACGCGGTGGGGGCTAGTGGATGGTGGGTTGTGGTGGTGCGACGGGTGTTGAAGCTCGCAGCGGTGCGCGGGGTAAGGTACAACGTCAGCTCGCGACAAACCGGCGGTAGCACGCGCATCCGCACCCATTCACTCCAAGAGGCTAGCCTCCAACCTCCGATGTGCCAATTTCAGTCCAAATCCTTCTAAGTCGATTGCTTATTGTTGTCGTGCATTTAGGTGTTGCTAAAATCATCCAATGTCCTTTTGATTCGTTCTAACACCATGTATTGTCTATCTTGTTGTATGGAATTTCATAATAGATTACTATGTTAGTACTAATGTTTGTTCTTCAAAGAAGAAATAAATTAGGAATGATTGTCATGTGTGAAGTCAAAGGCAATAAGTTTGAATCAAGAATAGTCTCATCAAAAGCAATATTGAGCCTACCCCCCTTCAAATCCATGACTAAGTAGTAAGTACTCAATTTTTTTGCTCTCTTTTTTCGCACATTCGTATATATGTTGCACATATTGAATAGAGTAAATTTGGTTCGACTTTATTATTGTTCATATGTGTTCCATGTATGAGAGAACAACTTTTACTAAATTTGCCATATGGCTATTATACTTCCTTTTGCAATTTTGCCATGTATGAGAGAAAAAAATCCTAGAATTTGCCATGTGGCCATTACAATTAGCTCTAATAGTTGCCATGTTTTAGCTAATTTTTCTAACTCTGCCATGGGACAAGATTTATTTTTTTTTCAAAATTTGCTATAATGTAAGTCAACAAACAAATTCCATGGCAAATGAAAAATCTTTTTTTGCCATTGCAAGTAAACCGAACCCTTTTGCGGGGCAACTAAATATATGTTGCCATGGCAACTGAAGATACTTTGTGTGCCATGGCAACTACATATGTGTTGCATGGCAAATGAATATACTTTTTCTGCAATGGCAAAAAGTTCCTTCTTTTTTTCCATGGCAATTAAATACTTTTAAATACTTTCATTGTTTTCATACACTTTAAGAGCATCTACAACCAGAGTTGGCAAATTCGACCCCCTATATGTCCGCAAACGCGCTTGGGCACGTCCATGAGCGCATCCGGATGGGCCCTCATATTTCTGCCCCGACATCCACATATATCAAATCCGGACTCTCAAATCCATGCAAATACATGCACGTCAATCATACAAGCTAATGTCGTACGTAAATAGCAAATGTTGGTACGAAGCATAGATAGTGTTTACATAAAATTTATTTTAAGTGCCAAACTCAAGCATTGGCTTCTTGGTTGCCATTGTGGATCCACATGTGCTCTACAAAATCATTGGGTAGTTGCATGTGCACCTGTTGATCTCGAAGATTCTGATGCATCTGCAGAAAGTTCATGAGCTGAGCCGCATCTTGATCTTCCGGGATTTCAACTTCTTCTCCAGGTGTTTCAAAATCATGGGTTTGGGCTACACTATCGCCCTCGTCCTCGACAATCATATTGTGCAGAATAACACAACATGTCATCACCTGCCACAAAGTTTCTGATTCCCACATTATTGCAGCGCTCCGCACAATTGCCCAACAAGCTTGAAGCACACCAAATGCCCTCCCCACATCCTTCCTAGCCGCTTCCTGCATTGTTGCGAAGTGGCTCTGTTTCCTGCCATGCGACTCGGATATGGTCTAAACAAACGCCGCCCACTGAGGATAGATAACATCGGCAATACGGCATCCCATGTTGTAGTCTCGGTCGTTGATGGTGTAGTTGCACAGCAATGATCCCCCATTGCAAAGCCTCGTGAACACCGAAGATCGTTGAAGCACGTTGATGTCGTTGTAAAACCCGACATGTCAAAGAAAGCATGCCAAATCCATAAGTCATGTGATGCCACCACTTCTAGTATGATGGTAGCCTCTCCGTTGTGACCTTGATACATTCCCCGCAAACTTTTGGGGCAGCTCTTCCATTGCCAATGTGTCGTGGTTTTGTCACAGCAGATTGAAGGAAATATTCCCTAGAGGCAATAATAAAGTTATTATTTTTTTCCTTATATCATGATAAATGTTTATTATTCATGCTAGAATTGTATTATCCGGAAACTTAGTACATGTGTGAATACATAGACAAACAGAGTATCACTAGTTTGCCTCTACTTGACTAGCTCATTGAATCAATGATGGTTATGTTTCCTAACCATAGACATGAGTTGTCATTTGATTAACGGGATCACATCATTAGAGAATGGCATGATTGACTTGACCCATTCCGTTAGCTTAGCACTTGATCGTTTTAGTTTACTGCTATTGCTTTCTTCATGACTTATACATGTTCCTATGACTGTGAGATTATGCAACTCCCGATTACCGGAGGAACACTTTGTGTGTTACCAAACGTCACAACGTAACTAGGTGATTATAAATGTGCTCTACAGGTGTCTCCGATGGTACTTGTTGAGTTGGCATAGATCGAGATAAGGATTTGTCACTCCGATTGTCGGAGAGGTATCTCTGGGCCCTCTCGGTAATGCACATCACTATAAGCCTCGCAAGCAATGCAACTAATGAGTTAGTTGCGGGATAGTGCATTACGGAACGAGTAAAGAAACTTGCCAGTAACGAGATTGAACTAGGTATTGAGATACCGATGATCGAATCTCGGGCAAGTAACATACCGATGACAAAGGGAACAACGTATGTTGTTATGCGGTTTGACCGATAAAGATCTTCGTAGAATATGTAGGAGCCAATATGAACATCCAGGCTCTACTATTGGTTATTGACTGGAGACGTGTCTCGGTCATGTCTACATAGTTCTCGAACCCGTAGGGCCCGTACGCTTAACGTTCGGTGACGATCGGTATTATGAGTTTATGTGATTTGATGTATCGAAGGTAGTTCGGAGTCCCGGATGAGATCGGGGACATGAAGAGGAGTCTTTAAATGGTCGAGACATAAAGATTGATATATTGGACGACTATATTCGGACATCAGAAAGGTTTCGAGTGATTCGGGTATTATTCGGAGTACCGGAGAGTTACAGGAATACGGGGAAGAAGTATTGGGCCTCATGGGCCAAGTGGTGGAAGAGAGGAGGCAGGGCGCGCGGCCCCCCTAGCCCAAACCGAATTGGACTAGGGGGCGGGCCCCCTTTCCTCCTTTCCTCCCTCTCCTTCCTTCTCCCCTTCCCCCTTCCTTTCCTCCTCCTAGTAGGAGTAGGGAAGGGGAGTCCTACTCCTACTAGGAGGAGGACTCCTCCTCCTGGCGCGCCCCACAGGGGCCGGCCGACCTCCCCCTTGCTCCTTTATATACGGGGGCAGGGGGCACCCTAGAACACACAAGTTGATCATTGTTCCTTTAGCCGTGTGTGGTGCCCCCCCTCCACCATAATCCACCTCAATCATATCGTAGCAATGCTTAGACGAAGCCCTGCGTCGGTAGCAACATCATCACTGTCATCACGCCGTCGTGTTGACAGAACTCTCCCGTGAAGCTCTGCTGGATCGGAGTTCGTGGGACATCATCGAGCTGAACGTGTGCTGAACTCGGAGGTGCCGTACGTTCGGTACTTGGATCGGTCGGATCATGAAGACGTTCGACTATATCAACCGCGTTCTCATAACACTTCCGCTTACGGTCTACGAGGGTACGTGGACGATACTCTTCCCTCTCGTTGCTATGCATCACCATGATCCTGTGTGTGCGTAGGATTTTTTGAAATTACTACGTTCCCCAACAGTGGTATCAAAGTCAGGTTTATGCGTAGATGTTATATGCACGAGTAGAACACAAGTGAGTTGTGGGCGATACACGTCATACTGCTTACCAGCATGTCGTACTTTGGTTCGGCGGTATTGTTGGATGAAGCAGCCCGGACCAACATTACGCGTACGCTTACGCGAGACTGGTTCTACCGACGTGCTTTGCACATAGGTGGCTGGCGGGTGTCAGTTTCTCCAACTTTAGTTGAACCGAGTGTGACTACGCCCGATCCTTGTTGAAGGTTAAAACAGCACTAACTTGACGAACTAACGTTGTGGTTTTGATGCGTAGGTAAGAACGGTTCTTGCTCAGCCCGTAGCAGCCACGTAAAACTTGCAAACAACAAAGTAGAGGACGTCTAACTTGTTTTTGTAGGGCATGCTGTGATGTGATATGGTCAAGACGTGATGAGATATAAATTGTTGTATGAGATGATCATGTTTTGTTAAAGTTATCGGCAACTGGCAGAAGCCTTATGGTTGTCTCTTTATTTCATAAGATGCAAGTACCATGTAATTGCTTTACTTTATCGCTATGCGATAGCAATAGTTGCAAAAGCAATAGTTAGCGAGACGACCATGTGACGACACATTGATAGAGATCAAGATGATGGAGATCATGGTGTCATGCCGGTGACGATAGAGATCATGATGGTACTTTGGAGATGGAGATCAAAGGCGCAAGATGATCATGGCCATATCATGACACATATTTTGATTGCATGTGATGTTTATCCTTTATGCATCTTAGTTTGCTTAGTTTGACGGTAGCATTATAAGATGATCTCTCACTAAATTTCAAGGTAAAAGTGTTCTTCCTGAGTATGCACCATTACCAAAGTTCGTTGTGCCGAGACACCACGTGATGATCGGGTGTGATAAGCTCAACGTTCATCTACAACGGGTGTAAGACAGTTTTGCACACGCAGAATACTCGGGTTAAACTTGACGAGCCTAGCATATGCAGATATGGCCTTGGAACACTGAGACCGAAAGGTCGAGCGTGAATCATATAGTAGATATGATCAACATAGTGATGTTCACCATTGAAAAATACTCCATCTCACGTGATGATCGAACATGGTTTAGTTGATATGGATCACGTGATCACTTAGATGATTAGAGGGATGTCTATCTAAGTGGGAGTTCTTAAGTAATATGATTAATTGAATGTAAATTTATCATGAATTTAGTCCTGATAGTATTTGCATATCTATGTTATAGATCAATAGCTCGCACATAGCTTCCCCGTTTATTTTTGATATGTTCCTAGAGAAAAAATATGTTGAAAAATGATAGTAGCAATGATGCGGACTAGGTCCATGATCTGAGGATTATCCTCATTGCTGCACAGAAGAATTATGTCCTTGATGAACCGCTAGGTGACGGACCTATTGTAGGAGCAGATACAAACATTATGAACATTTGGTAAAGCTCGATATGATGACTACTTGATAGTTTAGTGCACCATGCTTTACGGCTTAGAACTGGGACTTCAAAAATGTTTTGAACGCCACAGAGCATATAAGATGTTCTAAGATTTGAAATTGGTATTTCATACTCATGCCCGTGTCGAGAGGTAGAAGACCTCTGACAGTACTTTGCCAACAAGATGGAGGAGAATAGCTCAACTAGTGAGTATATGCTCAGAATGTCTGAGTACTACAATCACTTGAATCAAGTGGGGGTTAATTTTCCAGATAATATAGTGATTAATAGAGTTCTCTAGTCACTATCACCAAGTTACTGGAATTTTGTGATGAACTATAATATGCAAGAGATAACGGAAATGATTCCCAAGCTCTTCGTGATGCTGAAATCGAGGAAGGTAGAAATCAAGAAAAGCATCAAGTGTTGATGGTTGACAAGACCACTAGTTTTAAGAAAAGGACAAAGGGGAGAAGGGGAACTTCAAGAAGAACGGCAAGCAAGTTGCTGCTCAAGTGAAGAAGCCCAAGTCTAGACCTAAGCCTGAGACTAAGTGCTTCTACTGCAAAGGGACCGGTCACTGGAAAAAGAACTGCCCCAAGTATTTGGCGAATAAGAAGGATGGCAAAGTGAACAAAGTTATATTCGACATACATCTTATTGATGTGTACTTTACTAGTGTTTATAGCAACCCCTCAGTATTTGATACTAGTTCAGTTGCTGAGATTAGTAACACCAAACGGGAGTTGCAGAATGAACAGAGACTAGTTAAGGGTGAAGTGACGATGTGTGTTGGAAGTGGTTCCAAGATTGATGTGATCATCATCGCACACTCCCTGTACTTTCGGGATTAGTGTTGAACCTAAATAAATGTTATTTGCTGCTTGCGTTAAGCATGAATATGATTTGATCATGTTTATTGCAATACAGTTATTCATTTAAAGTCATAGAATAATTGTTGTTCTGTTTACATGAATAAAACCTTCAATGGTCATACACCCAAGGTGAATGGTTTATTGAATCTCGATCGTAGTGATACACATATTCATAATATTGAAGCCAAAAGATGCAAAGTTAATAATGACAATGCAACTTATTTGTGGCACTGCCATTTAGGTCATATTGGTGTAAAGCACATGAAGAAAATCCATGTTGATGGGCTTTTGGAATCACTTGATTATGAATCAGTTGATGCTTGCGAACCATGCCTCATGGGCAAGATGACTAAGACTCGTTCTCCAGAACAATGGAGCGAGCAACAGACTTGTTGGAAATAATACATACTGATGTATGCAGTCCGATGAGTGTTGAGGCTCACGGCGGGTATCGTTATTTTTTGACCTTCAGAGATGATTTGAGTAAGATATGGGTATATCTTCTTGATGAAACATAAATCTGAAACATTTGAAAAGTTTAAATAATTTCAGAGTGAAGTGGAAAATCATCGTAATAAGAAAATAAAGTTTCTACAATCTGATCATGGAGGAGAATATTTGAGTTACGAGTTTGGTCTTCATTTGAAACAATGCGGAATAGTTTCGCAACTCACGCCACCTGGAACACCACGTTGTAATGGTGTGCCCGAACATTGTAACCGTACTTTATTAGATATGGTGCGATCTATGATGCCTCTTACTAATTTACCACTATCGTTGTGGGGTTATGCATTAGAGACAGTTGCATTCACGTTAAATAGGGCACCATCTAAATCCGTTGAGACGACACCGTATGAACTATGGTTTGGCAAGAACCTAAGTTGTCATTTCTTAAGGTTTGGGGTTGCGATGCTTATGTGAAAAAGTTTCAAACTAATAAGCTCGAACCCGAATCGGAGAAGTGCATCTTCATAGGATACCCAAAAGAAATGTTGGGTACACCTTCTATCACAGATCCGAAGGCAAGATATTTGTTGCTAAGAATGGATCCTTTCTAGAGAAGGAGTTTCTCTCGAAAGAAGTGAGTGGGAGGAAAGTAGACCTTGATAAGGTAATTGTACCTTCTCCCGAATTGGAAAGTAGTTCATCACAGAAATCAGTTTCAGTGATTCCTACACCAATTAGTGAGGAAGCTAATGATGATGATCATGAAACTTTAGATCAAGTTACTACCGAACCTCGCAGGTCAACCAGAGTACGATCTGCACCAGAGTGGTACGGTAATCCTGTTCTGGATGTCATGTTACTTGACCATGATGAACCTACGAACTATGAGGAAGCGATGATGAGCCCAGATTCCGCGAAATGATTTGAGACCATGAAATCTGAGATGGGATCCATGTATGAGAACAAAGTATGGACTTTGATTGACTTACCCGATGATCGGTGAATCATTAAGAATAAATGGATCTTCAAGAAGAAGGCGGACGCTGATAGTAGTGTTACTATCTACAAAGCTCGAATTGTAGCAAAATGTTTTCAACAAGTTCAAGGTGTTGACTAAGATGAGATTTTCTCACTCGTATCGATGCTTAAAAGTCTGTCCGGATCATGTTAGCAATGGCCGCATTTTATGAAATCTGGCAAATGAATGTCAAAACTGTATTCCTTCATGGATTTCTTAAAAAAGAGTTGTATATGATGCAACCAGAAGGTTTTGTCGATCCTAAAAGGTGCTAACAAAATGAGCAAGCTCCAGCAATCCATCTATGGACTGGTGCAAGCATCTCGGAGTTGGAATATACACTTTGATGAGTTGATCAAAGCATATTGTTTTATACAGAGTTGCGGTGACGCCTGTATTTACAAGAAAGTGAGTGGGAGCACTACAACATTTTTGATAAGTATATGTGAATGACATATTGTTGATCGGAAATAATGTAGAATTTTCTGGAAAGCATAAAGGAGTGTTTGAAAAGAGTTTTTTCAAAGAAAGACCTCGATGAAGCTGCTTACACATTGAGCATCAAGATCTATAGAGATAGATCAAGACGCTTGATAAGTTTTTTCAATGAGTACATACCCTGACAAGATTTTGAAGTAGTTCAAAATGAAACAGTCAAAGAAGGAGTTCTTGCCTGTGTTGCAAGCTATGAAGTTGAGTAAAGACTCAAAACCCGACCACGGTAGAAAATAGAAAGAGAATGAAAAGTCATTCCCTATGCCTCAGTCATAGGTTCTATAAAGTATGCTATGCTGTTTACCAGTCCTATTATATACCTTAGCATGATTCTGGCAAGGGAGTACAATAGTGATCTAGGAGTAGATCACTGGACAGCGATCAAAATTATCCTTAGAGGACTAAGGAAATATTTCTCGGTTATGGAGGTGATAAAAAGAGTTCGTCGTAAAGAGTTACGTCGATGCAAGCTTTTTACATTGATCTAGATGACTCTAAGTCTCAATCTGGATACATATTGAAAGTGGGAGCAATTAGCTAGAATAGTTATGTGCAGAGCATTGTAGACATAGAAATTTGTGAAATACATACGGATCTGAATGTTGCAGACCCGTAGACTAAACTTCTCTCACAAGCAAAACATGATCACTCTTTGGGTGTTAATCACATAGCGATTGAACTAGATTATTGACTCTAGTAAACCCTTTGGGTATTAGTCACATGGAGATGTGAACTAATCACATAAAGATGTGAACTGGATTATTGACTCTAATGCAAGTGGGAGACTGGAGGAAATATGCCCTAGAGGCAATAATAAAGTTATTATTTATTTCCTTATATCATGATAAATGTTTATTATTCATGCTAGAATTGTATTAACCAGAAACTTAGTATGTGTGTGAATACATAGACAAACAAAGTGTCACTAGTTTGCCTCTACTTGACTAGCTCGTTGAATCAATGATGGTTATGTTTCCTAACCACAGACATGAGTTGTCATTTGATTAATGAGATCACATCATTAGAGAATTACATGATTGACTTGACCCATTCCGTCAGCTTAGCACTTGATCGTTTTAGTTTACTGCTATTGCTTTCTTCATGACTTATACATGTTCCTATGACTATGAGATTATGCAACTCCCTATTACCGGAGGAACACTTTGTGTGCTACCAAATGTCACAATGTAACTGGGTGATTATAAAGGTGCTCTACAGGTGTCTCCGATGGTACTTGTTGAGTTGGCGTAGATCGAGATTAGGATTTGTCACTCCGATTGTCGGAGAGGTATCTCTGGGCCCTCTCGGTAATGCACATCACTATAAGCCTTGCAAGCAATGCAACTAATGAGCTAGTTGCGGGATAGTGCATTACGGAACGAGTAAAGAAACTTTTCGATAACGAGATTGAACTAGGTATTGAGATACCGACGATCGGATCTTGGGCAAGTAACATACCGATGACAAAGGGAACAATGTATGTTGTTATGCGGTTTGACCGATAAAGATCTTCGTAGAATATGTAGGAGCCAATATGAACATCCAGGTTCCGCTATTGATTATTGACCGGAGACGTGTCTCGGTCATGTCTACATAGTTCTCGAACCCGTAGGGTCCGCACGCTTAACGTTCGGTGATGATCGGTATTATGAGTTTATGTGATTTGATGTACCGAAGGTAGTTCGGAGTCCCGGATGAGATCGGGGACATGACAAGGAGTCTCGAAATGGTCGAGACATAAATATCGATATATTGGACGACTATATTCGGACATCGGAAAGGTTCCGAGTGATTTGGGTATTTTGCGGAGTACCGGAGAGTTACGGGAATACGGGGAAGAAGTATTGGGCCTCATGGGCCAAGTGGCGGAAGAGAGGAGGCAGGGCGTGCGCCCCCTAGCCCAAACCGAAGTGGACTAGGGGCTGGCCCCCTTTCCTCCTTTCCTCCCTCTCCTTCCTTCTCCCCTTCCCCCTTCCTTTCCTCCTCCTAGTAGGAGTAGGAAAGGGGAGTCCTACTCCTACTAGGAGGAGGACTCCTCCTCTTGGCGCGCCCTACAGGGGCCGGCCGACCTCCCCCTTGCTCCGTTATATACGGGGGTAGGGGCACCCTAGAACACACAAGTTTATCATTGATCCCTTATCCGTGTGCGGTGCCCCCCTCGACCATAATCCACCTCGATCATATCGTAGCGGTGCTTAGGCGGTAGCAACATCATCATTGTCATCACACCATCGTGCTGGCGGAACTTGTTGGGGAACGTAGCAGAAATTCAAAATTTTCTTACGTGTCACCAAGATCTATCTATGGAGAAACCAGCAACGAGGGGAAGGAGAGTGCATCTACATACCCTTGTAGATCGCTAAGCGGAAGCGTTCAAGAGAACGAGGTTGAAGGAGTCGTACTCGTCGTGATCCAAATCACCGGAGATCCTAGTGCCGAACGGACGGCACCTCCGCGTTCAACACACGTACAGCCCGGTGACGTCTCCCATGCCTTGATCCAGCAAGGAGAGAGGGAGAGGTTGAGGAAGACTCCATCCAGCAGCAGCACAACGGCGTGGTGGTGGTGGAGGAGCGTGGTACTCCAGCAGGGCTTCGCCAAGCACCGCAAGAGACGAGGAGGAGAGAGGTAGGGCTGCGCCAGGGAGAGATCAAATCGTGTGTCTTGGGCAGCCCAAAACCCCCACTATTTATAGGAGAAGGGGAGGAGGGTGCGCCCCCTCTAGGGTTCCCACCCCTAGGGGCGGCAGCCCTAGATGGGATGGAGGGGGGCGGCCAAGAGGAGGAGAGGGGGGCGCGCCCTAGGGTGGGCCTTAGGCCCATCTGCGCCTAGGGTTTCCCCTTTCTCCTTGTAGCTATGCCTTGGGCCTTGTGGGAGGCGCACCAGCCCACTCAGGGGCTGGTCCCTTCCCACTCTTGGCCCATGCAAGCCTCCGGGGCTGGTGGCCCCACTTGGTGGACCCCCGGGACCCTCCCGGTGGTCCCGGTACGTTACCGATAAAACCCGAAACTTTTCCGGTGACCAAAACAGGACTTCCCATATATAAATCTTTACCTCCGGACCATTCCGGAACTCCTCGTGACGTCCGGGATCTCATCCGGGACTCCGAACAATATTCGGTAACCACATACAAACTTCCTTTATAACCCTAGTGTCATCGAACCTTAAGTGTGTAGACCCTACGGGTTCGGGAACCATGCAGACATGACCGAGACGTTCTCCGGTCAATAACCAACAGCGGGATCTGGATACCCATGTTGGTTCCCACATGTTCCACAATGATCTCATCGGATTAACCACGATGTCGAGGATTCGATCAATCCCGTATACAATTCCCTTTGTCTAGCGGTATGATACTTGCCCGAGATTCAATCGTCGGTATCCTGATACCTTGTTCAATCTCGTTACCGGCAAGTCTCTTTAATCGTTCCGTAACACATCATCCCGTGATCAACTCCTTGATCACATTGTGCACATTATGATGATGTCCTACCGAGTGGGCCCAGAGATACCTCCCCGTTTACACGGAGTGACAAATCCCAGTCTCGATTCATGCCAACCCAACAGACACTTTCGGAGATACCTGTAGTGTACCTTTATCGCCAACCAGTTATGTTGTGACGTTTGGCACACCCAAAGTATTCCTACGGTATCCGGGAGTTGCACAATCTCATGGTATAAGGAAATGATACTTGACATTAGAAAAGCTTTAGCATACGAACTACATGATCTTTGTGCTAGGCTTAGGATTGGGTCTTGTCCATCACATCATTCTCCCAATGATGTGATCCCGTTATCAACGACATCCAATGTCCATGGTCAGGAAACCGTAACCATCTATTGATCAGCGAGCTAGTCAACTAGAGGCTTAGTAGGGACATGGTGTTGTCTATGTATCCACACATGTATCTGAGTTTCCTATCAATACAATTCTAGCATGGATAATAAACGATTATCATGAACAAGGAAATATAATAATAATCAATTTATTATTGCCTCTAGGGCATATTTCCAACAGTCTCCCACTTGCACTAGAGTTAATAATCTAGTTCACATCGCCATGTGATTAACACTCACATGTCACATCGCCATGTGACCAACATCCAAAGAGTTTACTAGTGTCACTAAACCAGTTCACATCATCATGTGATTAAGACTCAATGAGTTATGGGTTTGATCATGTTTTGCTTGTGAGAGAGGTTTTAGTCAACGGGTCTGCAACATTCAGATTCGTATGTACTTTGCAAATCTCTAGGTCATATTATAAATGCTGCTTCCACGCTCCACTTGGAGCTATTCCAAATGGTTGCTCCACTATACGTATCCGGTTTGCCACTTAGAGTCATTCAGATAGGTGTTAAAGCTTGCATCGATGTAACCCTTTACGCCGAACTCTTTATCACCTCCATAATCGAGAAACATGTCCTTATTACTCCAAGGACAATTTTGACCGCTATCTGGTGGTCCACTCCTGAATCACCTTTGTACCCTCTTGCCAGACATGTGGCAAGGCACACATCAGGTGCGGTACACAGCATAGCATACTATGGAGCCTATGTCTAAGCATAGGGGACGACCTTCATCCTTTCTCTCTATTCTGCCGTGGTCGAGCTTTAAGTCTTAACTTCATACCTTACAACTCAGGCAAGAACTCCTTCTTTGACTGATCCATCTTAAACACCTTCAAGATCATGTCAAGGTATGTGCTCATTTGAAAGTACCATTAAGCTTTTGATCTATCCTTATAGATCTTGATGCTCAATGTTCAAGTAGCTTAATCCAGGCTTTCCATTGAAAAACACTTTCCAAATAACCCTATATGCTTTCCAGAAATTCTACGTCATTTCTGATCAACAATATGTCAACAACATATATTCATCAGAATTCTATAGTGCTCCCACTCACTTCTTTGGAAATACAAGTTTCTCATAAACTTTGTATACACCCAAAATCTTTGATCATCTCATCAAAGCATACATTCCAACTCCGAGATGCTTACTCCAGTCCTTAGAAGGATTACTGGAGCTTTGCATACTTATTAGCATCTTTCAGGATTGACAAAATCTTCTGGTTGTATCACATACAACCTTTCCTCAAGAAAATCGTTGAGGAAACATTGTTTTGACATCCTATCTGCAAGATTTCATAAATAATGCAGTAATCGCTAATATAATTCCAACAGACTCTTAGCATCGCTACGAGTGAGAAAGTCTCATCGTAGTCAACTCCTTGAACTTGTCGGAAAACATCTTAACGACAAGTCGAGCTTTCTTAATGGTGATACTTACCATCATTGTCCGTCTTCCTTTTAAAATCCATATGTACCTAACAGCCTTACGACCATCAAGTAGTTCTTCCAAAGTCTACACTTTGTTTTCATACATGGATCCTTTCTCGGATTTTATGGCCTCGAGCCATTTATCGGAATTCAGGCCCACCATTGCTTCTCCATAGCTCATAGGTTCATTGTTGTCTAGCAACATGACTTCCAAGACAGGATTACGTACCATTTTGAAGTAGTACGCATCCTTGTCATCCCACGAGGTTTGTTAGTGACTTGATTTGAAGTTTCATGATCACTATCATAAGCTTCCACTTCAATTGGTGTAGGTGCCACAGAAATAACTCCATGTGCCCTGCCACACACTAGTTGAAGAGACGGTTCAATAACCTCATCAAGTCTCCACCATCCTCCCACTCAATTCTTTCGAGAGAAACTTTTCCTCGAGAAAGGACCCGATTCTAGAAACAATCCCTTATTGCTTTCGGATCTGAGATAGGAGGTATACCCAACTGTTTTGGGTGTCCTATGAAGATGCATTTATCCGCTTTGGGTTCGAGCTTATCAGCCTGAAACTTTTTCACATAAGCGTCGCAGCCCCAAACTTTTAAGAAATGACAGCTTAGGTTTCTCTAAACCATAGTTCATACGGTGTCATCTCATCGGAATTACGTGGTGCCCTATTTAAAGTGAATGTGGTTGTCTCTAATGCCTAACCCATAAACTATCATGGTAATTCAATAAGAGACATCATGGTATGCGTCATATCCAATAGGGTGCAGTTATGATGTTCGGACACACCATCACACTATGGTGTTCCAGGCTGTATTAGTTGTGAAACAATTTCCACAATGTCTTAATTCTGTGCCAAACTCGTAATTCAGATATTCATCTCTATGATCATATCATAGATATTTTATCCTCTTGTCACGACGATCTTTCAACTTCACCCTGAAATTACTTGAACCTTTCAATAATTCAGACTCGTGATTCATCAAGTAAATGTACTCAACATCTACTCAAATCATCTGTGAAGTAAGAACATAACAATATCCACTACACGCCCCATCACTCATTGGACTGCACACATCAAAATGTATTACTTCCAACAAGTTGCTTTCTAGTTCCATTTTACTGAAAACGAGGCTTTCAGTCATCTTGCCCATGTGGTATGATTTGCATGTCTCAAGTGATTCAAAATCAAGTGAGTCCAAACGGTCCATTTGCATGGAGTTTCTTCATGCATATACACCAATAGACATGGTTCACATGTCTCAAACTTTTCAAAAAACGAGTGAGTCCAAAGATCCATCAACATGGAGCTTCTTCATGCGTTTTATACCGATATGACTTACGTGGCAGTGCCACAAGTAGGTGGTACTATCATTACTATCTTATATCTTTTGGCATGAACATGTGTATCACTATGATCGAGATTCAATAAACCATTCATTTTAGGTGCAAGACCATTGAAGGTATTATTCAAATAAATAGAGTAACCATTATTCTCCTTAAATGAATAACCGTATTGCGATAGACATAATCCAATCATATCTATGCTCAACGCAAACACCAATCTCGATGGTAGAGGGAGCGTACGATATTTGATCAACCTTGGAAATACTTCCAACACATATCGTCATCTCACCTTTAGCTAGTCTCCGTTTATTCCGTAGCTTTTATTTCGAGTTACTAACACTTAGCAACCGAACCGGTATCTAATACCCTGGTGCTACTAGGAGTACTAGTAAAGTACATATTAACATAATGTATATCCAATATACCTCTATCGACAGCCTTCTCATCTACCAAGTATCTAGGGTAATTCTGCTCCAGTGGTTGTTCCCCTTATTACAGAAGCACTTAGTCTCGGGTTTGGGTTCAACCTTGGGTTTCTTCACTAGAGCAGCAGCTGATTTTCCGTTTCATGAAGTATCCCTTCTTGCCCTTGCCCTTCTTGAAACTAGTGGTTTCACTAACCATCAACAATTGATGCTCCTTCTTGATTTCTACTTTCGTGGTGTCAAACATCGCGAGTATTTCAAGGATCATCATATCTATCCCTGATATGTTATAGTTCATCACGAAGCTCTAGCAGCTTGGTGGAAATGACTTTGGAGAAACATCACTATCTCTGGAAGATCAACTCCCACTCGATTCGAGTGATTGTGGCACTCAGACAATCTGAGCACAAGCTCAACGATTGAGCTTTTCTCCCTTAGTTTGCAGGCTAAGAAAAATCGTCGGAGGTCTCATACTTCCTGACGTGGGCACGAGCCTGAAATCCCAATTTCAGCCCTCGAAACATCTCATATGTTCCGTGATGTTTCGAAAAACGTCTTTGGTGCCTCAACTCTAAACCGTTTAACTGAACTATCATGTAGTTATCTAAACGTGTATGTCCGATGTTCGTAACATCCACAAGCAACGTTTGGGGTTCAACACACTGAGCGGTGCATTAAGGACATAAGCTTTCTACTGTCCGCATAATTGCTACTGTCAACTTTCAACTATATTTTCTCTAGGAACATATCTAAACAGTAGAACTAAAGCGCGAGCCACGACATAATTTGCGAAGACCTTTTGACTATGTTCAGGATAATTAAGTTCATCTTATGAACTCCCACTCAGATAGACATCCCTCTAGTCATCTAAGTGATTACATGATCCGAGTCAACTAGGCCGTGTCCGATCATCACGTGAGACGGACTAGTCATCATCGGTGAACATCTTCATGTTGATCGTATCACCATACGACTCATGCTCGACCTTTCGGTCTCTTGTGTTCCGAGGCCATGTCTGTACATGCTAGGCTCGTCAAGTCAACCTAAGTGTTTCGCGTGTGTAAATCTGTCTTACACCCATTGTATGTGAACGTTAGAATCTATCACACCCGATCATCACGTGGTGCTTCGAAACAACGAACTGTCGCAATGGTGCACAGTTAGGGGGAACACTTTCTTGAAATTATTATGAGGGATCATCTTATTTACTACCGTCGTTCTAAGTAAACAAGATGCATAAACATGATAAACATCACATGCAATCAAATAATTGTGACATGATATGGCCAATATCATATAGCTCCTTTGATCTCCATCTTGGGGCTCCATGATCATCTTGTCACCGGCATGACACCATAATCTCCATCATCATGATCTCCATCATCTGTCTTCTTGAAGTTGTCTCGTCATCTATTACTTCTACTACTATGGCTAATGCTTTAGCAATAAAGTAAAGTAATTACATGACGTTTAAGTTGACACGCAGGTCATAAATAAATAAAGACAACTCCTATGGCTCCTGCCGGTTGTCATACTCATCGACATGCAAGTCAGGATTCCTATTACAAGAACATGATCAATCTCATACATCACATATCATTCATCACATTCTTCTTGGCCATATCACATCACATAGCATACCCTGAAAAAACAAGTTAGACGTCCTCTAATTGTTGTTTGCATGTTTTACGTGGCTGCTATGGGTTTCTAGCAAGAACGTTTCTTACCTACGCAAAAACCACAACGTGATATGCCAATTGCTATTTACCTTTCATAAGGACCCTTTTCATCGAATCCGATCCGACTAAAGTGGGAGAGACAGACACCCGCTAGCCACCTTATGCAACTAGTGCATGTCAGTCGGTGGAACCAGTCTCACGTAAGAGTACGTGTAAGGTCGGTCAGGGCCGCTTCATCCCACAATGCCGCTGAATCAAGATTGGAGTAGTAACGTTAAGCATATTGAACAAAATCAATGCCCATAACTACTTTGTGTTCTACTCGTGCATAGAAACTACGCAATAGACCTAGCTCATGATGCCACTAGTGGGGAACGTAGCAGAAATTCAAAATTTTCTTACGTGTCACCAAGACCTATCTATGGAGAAACCAGCAACGAGGGGAAGGAGAGTGCATCTACATACCCTTGTAGATCGCTAAGCGGAAGCGTTCAAGAGAACGGGGTTGAAGGAGTCGTACTCGTCGTGATCCAAATCACCGGAGATCCTAGTGCCGAACGGACGGCACCTCCGCGTTCAACACACGTACAGCCCGGTGACGTCTCCCATGCCTTGATCCAGCAAGGAGAGAGGGAGAGGTTGAGGAAGACTCCATCCAGCAGCAGCACAACGGCGTGCTGGTGGTGGAGCGTGGTACTCCAGCAGGGCTTCGCCAAGCACCGCAAGAGACGAGGAGGAGAGAGGTAGGGCTGCGCCAGGGAGAGATCAAATTGTGTGTCTTGGGCAGCCCAAAACCCCCACTATTTATAGGAGAAGGGGAGGAGGGTGCGCCCCCTCTAGGGTTCCCACCCCTAGGGCGGCACCCCTAGATGGGATGGAGGGGGGCGGCCAAGAGGGGGAGAGGGGGGCGCGCCCTAGGGTGGGCCTTAGGCCCATCTGCGCCTAGGGTTTCCCCTTTCTCCTCCTAGCCGCGCCTTGGGCCTTGTGGGAGGCGCACCAGCCCACTCAGGGGGGCTGGTCCCTTCCCACTCTTGGCCCATGCAAGCCTCCGGGGCTGGTGGCCCCACTTGGTGGACCCCCGGGACCCTCCCGGTGGTCCCGGTACATTACCGATAAAACCCGAAACTTTTCCGGTGACCAAAACAGGACTTCCCATATATAAATCTTTACCTCTGGACCATTCCGGAACTCCTCGTGACGTCCAGGATCTCATCCGGGACTCCGAACAACATTCGGTAACCACATACAAACTTCCTTTATAACCCTAGTGTCATCGAACCTTAAGTGTGTAGACCCTACGGGTTCGGGAACCATGCAGACATGACCGAGACGTTCTCCGGTCAATAACCAACAGCGGGATCTGGATACCCATGTTGGTTCCCACATGTTCCACGATGATCTCATCGGATGAACCACGACGTCGAGGATTCGATCAATCCCGTATACAATTCCCTTTGTCTAGCGGTATGATACTTGCCCGAGATTCGATCGTCGGTATCCCTATACCTTGTTCAATCTCGTTACCGGCAAGTCTCTTTACTCGTTCCGTAACACATCATCCTGTGATCAACTCCTTGATCACATTGTGCACATTATGATGATGTCCTATCGAGTGGGCCCAGAGATACCTCCCCGTTTACACGGAGTGACAAATCCCAGTCTCGATTCGTGCCGACCCAACAGACACTTTCGGAGATACCTGTAGTGTACCTTTATCGCCACCCAGTTACGTTGTGACGTTTGGCACACCCAAAGTATTCCTACGGTATCCGGGAGTTGCACAATCTCATGGTCTAAGGAAATAATACTTGACATTAGAAAAGCTTTAGCATACGAACTACACGATCTTTGGGCTAGACTTAGGATTGGGTCTTGTCCATCACATCATTCTACCAATGATGTGATCCCATTATCAATGACATCCAATGTCCATGGTCAGGAAACCGTAACCATCTATTGATCAACGAGCTAGTCAATTAGAGGCTTACTAGGGACATGGTGTTGTCTATGTATCCACACATGTATCTGAGTTTCCTATCAATACAATTCTAGCATGGATAATAAACGATTATCATGAACAAGGAAATATAATAATAATCAATTTATTATTGCCTCTAGGGCATATTTCCAACAGAACTCTCCCGTGAAGCTCTGCTGGATCGGAGTTCATGGGACGTCATCAAGCTGAACGTGTGCTAAACTCGGAGGTGCCATACGTTCGGTACTTGGATCGGTCGGATCGTGAAGACATTCGACTAAATCAACCGCGTTCTCACAACGCTTCCGCTTACGGTCTACAAGGGTACGTGGACGATAGTCTTCCCTCTCGTTGCTATGCATCACCATGATCCTGTGTGTGCGTAGGATTTTTTTTGAAATTACTACGTCCCCTAATATAGATGCCCTCGTGAAAGGACTTAGGCGCGAGGCCATGGCTATGGTGATTAGCTTAAAGGGGTTGAGCGGGGCGAGAGACACGAGTTTACCCAGGTCCGGCCCCTCAGCAACGAGGTAAAGCCTACTTCCTGCTTTGTGTCGTATTGATTGAGTATCGATTACAAGGGAACAGAAATCGCTTAACCTAGGTCTCGATTGATTGTAATTTGAGTTTACCGCCGCAGAGTCTCGCCTTTATATACACAGGTCGAGGCCCTGGGCTTACAAGATTCCAAGCCGGATCATACAACATGACCGACTCGAGTTCTAAGTCGCCTTGCCTTGCTAGGCAAGTCGCCATCGGGCGGCTCACACCTCCGGGTTATGACGCCATCTCCAGGCCTTGGGCCTTCAATAGCCCGCATCGTAAGCCGCCTCCAGTCGTCATACCTTATCTTCTTGGGCCTATTTAGGCCTTCCCTCATGAGTCACCAACAATGTAAGCCGACCCCTCCTAGGTGGGTCACATTGTGGGGTTATATCCCCAACATTAGGCCCCAGATTGATTTGAACTTGTTCATGTCAATCTTCATCCTCCGGTTGGCGAGTCTTCTTGAGTTCTTCTTAAAGCTTAACCTTGAATAAATCTTCATAACCCGCCATAAGAAAAGATGATGTCATATTATTAAATTAAGAAAAATCCTCTGATGTCACAACGGACCTTTGTATAAACCAGTCATTCCAAAAATCGAGGCGCCTCTTTTGGTGAGATAATTATCACGCCTCCTTGATCTCCGCGCATGCCGTTTCATTGTTCCACCTCTTCCTTATAAATAGGGACAGGGGGCCTGCCTGTTCACTTTGTATCCCCATCCTCTTTGCCTCTTCTTCTTCCTTGTGACCTTTGTCGTGACCGAAGCTCCACCGCCCCAGCCAAGCTTCACCAGCGACTCCATCAAGGCCGCTGCGTCAACCTGTTGAGACCAGAGATCTACGGCACTCATCCGCTTTCCACCAACTCCATTAGGTACTGTTTCTTCCCATGCTCAGATCCGCATTAGGGTATTCAAGTTCATGGAGTTCATCGTTGTTCATCTGAGTTCATCCAGTTTGTGCATAGAACTCATGCTTCAATCCAAAAAATGATATAGAAACAATGTGATAGCAGTTTTGACCTTCATCTAGTATATATAATAGCCCCTTTCCTTTTCAAAATCAATACGCCCTTTGCTAGTTCTTCCACAGCTGTGTTCTAGGTTTAGCAATTATTCATCTTTTTTGAGCCGCTGCAGATCTGTAAATATAGCCGTAAATTGTGAAATTCGTTTGTTCCACACTTAGTAAAAATTCAGCAATCTTAGATTCATAAACCAATGACCTGCCCTTCACTTTACGGGTAGTTTAACACTGTCTTTATAACTCGCCAATGGACTTAAGAAAATTGCTCCTTTTCTATTAACCCGCCAACATGCTGCCGGCTCATACTTTCACAACTTAACCCGGAATGCTTTCATAACTTGATAATTACTTCACTCAATGGTTAGGGCGGCTCATAATCTCTTAACGGTTTACTGTAATGCATACCCTTTAGTCATAATTAGCTTATTCTTGTCGAAACACCATGTAACCACTCGGGTGGCTTACAATTGTAATCTTGACCCGCCACACTCTTAATCCTTGGCTGCAGTCTTTTCACTCAATCAATCATGACTAAGGGTCCAACTTCATGCGATTGGGTTGCTTCTAGAGTCTTTGAGCTCTCACTGAATGAGTATGTAGACATGAGGGTCTTACCAACCAAATATGTCATCCACTAGTGGGTTCCAGGTGCTGAAACCACTCCTCAACCCAAAGAGGGTGAAGTGGTCATCTTTGTAGATCACCTTCTCCGTGGCTTTTC
The DNA here is from genome assembly GCF_018294505.1 of Triticum aestivum. Classification (NCBI taxonomy): domain Eukaryota; kingdom Viridiplantae; phylum Streptophyta; class Magnoliopsida; order Poales; family Poaceae; genus Triticum; species Triticum aestivum. The sequence continues at coordinate 421,113,396 of NC_057797.1, forward strand.
ACCTCTCGGGTCAAAATTCTTCTGAGATGCTCCGCACTTTTACAACCATCACCCCCAAGACATCAGACCCAATTCCATCTCAAATCTATGTCACTTTCAAGTGTTCTGCGAGGTGTACCTTCAAGAGAAGCCCACTGTTGACCTCTTGCGAGGTTACTTTTACATCAACCACTAGTCTGAGATGTCAGATGGGCCTAGTCTTGAGCTTGGAGGTGTTTCGATTCAGAGGCAGAGAGATGTAACCTTTCCTTTTGCCGCACTGCCCAACCATCCCAAGGACTGGAACTATACTTGGTTCTACTGTAGAGACACATCACCAGCTAGAGATAATCCCTTGCCGGGTTACCGCCCCTACCAGCTCACCACCAATGGCGTGCTTCCCGGTCGGCTGACTGCCGCAGAACACGGTCAATACGCTGCTACTTTTTCAAAAGTAAGGGCTTTGATCGCTAACAGCTTAACCAGAATTTATCTAGTCCGCTGTTGGGTTGCCTGGAGGATTTTACCACTGAGCCGGCGCGGTGGCTGATGTGCCAATATACCGGCGATACAAAAGACCCACAACGCTTCAACCAAACACGGCTGACTGATAAAGAAATCAACGACATAGTTAAGTCGCTGCCTGGGGAGTCACTGGAAAACTGCAGCAAAGCGGGTCTGGACCCTTTGTGCGCTCTTAACCCGGGTCCTCCTATAAGCATTCCAAACCTTCATCTTGTTTATCTATCTCTTGTGCTTCATATCGTTTTAACCTTTACTTATGTTCATATGTGTACATGCCGACTCTCCTTTCTAGAGGAAGAAAGTAAACACCGCCCAATCCATCAAGAAGACTAGGGCAGTTAAGTCTCGTGGCACTAATCGCCGCAAGAAAACATCAGCACAAGAGCTCCTTGAGCTACATGAGTCGGAGGTAGAACTTGACTCCCTTCGCCTTTTCTTTATGCAACTTATTGATGCTAATTCCTCTCAGGACGAAGTGGAGACAAGTCACGCTGATGCCGCAGAGGTAATTCCTGTCTCCTCCGACTCAGAACCTTTGCCAAGAAAGAAATCATGGTGGGTCATCCAGAAAGTAAAATTTTCACACCCTCTTGCTTATTTGGATCCCAATTTTCTTTTGAAGAAACAGCAGCACGAATCAAAGCGCCCGACCTGGAGTGGCGGCTTTGGAGATCTTGTCTCCGGCTTACCCAATACACTAGCTCCTCGCAAGCGTCGTATTGAGGTTCCCCACAGCCTGACTCTGTCTCTTCCAAAGGCCAGTCTCATGCGTCAGCCTTTTACCCCTTTTGATTCAAACTATCAGGGAACACCACCATCATCTGGCAACTCATGTGGAACCCAAATGCCTGCCTTCATTGTTGCCCATGGGTAAATATTTTCCTTTGTTGGTAAAGCACTTGTGGTGATATACTCATAAACTTTGCTATTTTTGTCATAGGTCCAAAGCCAAGACTTGTAAGAACCAGAAGGTAGGCGATTCTTCAAAAGCCCATGAACTTTCTATGTCGGAGAGGCAAGAGACGGAAATTGCTGAGGCCCCCATCCAAGACCCCGAAGAGCTTGCCAATGATCCGCCACCGCAAACTGATGTTGCAATCTTTGAGCCAATGAACACTAATATTAACCCGATTGCCCATCAAGACCCGCCAAGTCCTAAGCCGCCCACTCCTGCCAAATCCACTGACAAGAACCCTGCCACTGCAGATGCTGGCGACATCACCATTATCGGGTCAGCCTTTAAGGTGCCCGAGGTCTCCAGAGTGTTAACCAAACACTCAACTAAGGAGGAAATACCCTCACTGGAGAAGGGCAAGGCAAAAATGGACCTGGAGAATTATTCCTCATTCAATGCGGATGAAGTGTACGTGGGCTATCTAAGCCTGCACACAAGCCGGGACATGGAGGCCGGGTTGGTCCAATTGATGAAGCAGAAGTATGAGGTATGAATACGCCAAACCAATCTTTTAATAATGCATATACATATATATATATCCATAGTATCCCCCAAGTCTTAAGTATAGGAATGGTATTGAGTATACCTGAGACTTGTGAAAGAACTCCAAGTTGTAGCCCCCAAGGGCCGGCTTATCTGAATAAGATGAGCCGGGTCTTATAATCATTGCTATAGAACCGAACCTATAGCCCCCAGGGATGGCTCATCTAAATAAGATGAGCTGGGTCTTATAATCATTAATAAGAACCAAATTCGTATCCCCTGAGGGCCGGCTCATCCGAATAAGATGAGCTGGGTCTTATAGATTGAAATGACTTACATTAGCCCCCAAGTGCCAAGTGTATTGCTTGCAATGTGCTTGGGACTTGAATACTATTGCTGATTGTGAAATGAATCATCTTAACATTATGCGCCACTCTTTGCAGGATGCATTAAGTGTGGGCGAGTCAAATATCGTCGAGCTGAAGAAAATTCTGGAGACCCAGCAAAGTGAGCGTGCTAAGGCTGAATGAAGCCTGAAGTCATCATTGGAAAACATTGAGAAGATCAAGGCTAAGTTTGATGAAGAGAGAGCCGCCTTGGAAACTGAAAAGGCTAATCTGTTGAAAAGGGTAGAAGATGCTGAGGCTCAACTTAAGCCGGTGACCGAAGAGTTGTCCCGCTTAAAGCAACATATATCTCAGATGGCAACCGCCATCTTTGGTAAGTGTAATATGCAACTCATCATCTGTTTGTCAAATTCTTAACTCGCCTAGCGACTCATAATATATATATATATATATATATATATATATATATATATATATTTATTGTTAACCCGCCTAGAGACTCTTACGCCAAATCTTAACAAGCCCAGAAGTGCTAGTCTTGGCCAAGATATGTTGTTAAAGCTGAAGGTGGTTTATTCACTGACTGAGCAGCTATACTCTGGAACCCTGCGCAGTCTTGTAGCTCTGTCAAATGGAAAAGGCCTCCAACCCTCATCAAGAATGCGCTGGATCAGCTTCCAACAGTGCCGACTCAAATTGAAGAAATTAAACTATCAGCCACCCACGCAGGAGCCATTGTTGCTCTAAGCCGGGCCAAAACATGGGAATCCGAGCTAGATCAGGAAGAAATGGCCACCAGGTGTCCAGAGTTCAAAGATGTCGGGTCGATATTTGAAGAAGAAGACTTCAACAAGTGCGCTAGAGAGATGCGACCCTTGGCGCGCAAACTTACACAGGAGCTGGATCTGACCAAGCACCAGCCGACTTATGATAGCATCAATGCCAAGATTAAGCCACCAACCCATGAAGTTGTAGACCTTACCCCACCATGGCGTAAGCATACCTTTGCTCCTAATGTTGATCCGTCTAGTGCCCCTTAGTGATTTTGGTGTATTGAAGACTTATAGGTTAAGGGACTAATGTGTTTTTGAGTGTACACATGTCTATAAGTCTATGAGGAGTTTGATATTTACAGAGAAAGTCGACCCCTAAAAATGAAGTTCTTTGACTGAAGACTTTGGACTTCTGAAGACCTTCTGAAGACTTTGAAAGTGAAGAAATTGGTGCAAATCCTGAAGACTTGGTATTCATTCGAGGAACATGAAGCATGAAGACTTTTGTTTTTATAGTTTCATTTTCTCTTTCTTGAGTCGTAGGAAACACCATACTGTTAAAGGGGGTCGAGGAAATACTAAGGAAATATTTCCATGTGATGCTCAACTCAAAATCCTACACCTACCAATCCCTTCGAGTGAAGCCATTGGAAATCTCATACAGTTCAGTCATATTCTTCAGTGACAGAGATGAAGTTCTTCTGATCTCTGAGGAATTTGTTCTGACTAAGGAGTTAGGAATTCCCCAGTGCGGATTGCCTACATAGTGAGGAACATGATAGCCCTGAGGATTTTGCTACTCAAAATTCCGACTATTGCTATGCTATGCGCCAGTTGTCCCAAAATATCTACCCACCTAACGGTCATATCATTGAAGGGCTTTTATGTCTTATCATGTCGGGCTGCTCCCTAGGCTATAAATAGCCGCCCCCCTACAACCACTAGCTGGTTGGTTGCTCCGAGAGAAACTGACACTTGTCATTTGAGAGCATCCCATCCTCCGAGGACTTTGAGCGAAAATCATCAAGTGAGGAAAACCCAAACCCAAACACCTACAAACCCCAAGTGATTGAGCATCACTGAAGAGATTGATCCTGCGTGGATCCGACGCTTGTTACCTTTGAAGACTGTGCTTCTTCCAGATGGTTAGGTGTCAAGGTATAGAGCATCCAAGAGGAATTGTGGATCGTCGAGTGACCAAGTTTGTGAAGGTTCGGAAGTCACCTGAAGACTTACCACGAGTGATTGGGCGAGGTCTGTGTGACCTTAGCTCAAGGATAATACGGTGAGGAATGTGTGTCCTCAGGTTTAAATACCTAGCCGCTCCAACCAGATGTACAACTGAGACAACAGTTGGAACTGGTCTACCAAATCATTGTCTTCACCAAGCTCACTGGTTCTATTTCCTCAACTCTTTCATTTCCTCATAACTGTGTTGAGTGCTTGTTCATATCTGTGTTTGAAGACTTTGACTGAAGACTTCCTCAAATTCCTAAGTTCAATTTCTTCAGTCTGTTTGTCTTCATCCTGTGTTATCCTGTGCTTACGCTTTATGTACTCCGTGCTTGTCTTCATTTCATCATGATGACTAAGCATGTGTTCTGTTATGTTTACTTTTGAGTACTTATTCCGCTGCTAGTAGTTCTTCGCTAAGGAATTTCCTCACCTGCAAATTCCTCAGTGAAGAATTCATAAAAATCGCCTATTCACCCCCTCTAGTCGATATAACGCACTTTTAATTGGTATCAGAGCAAGGTACTCCCTTGTTCTATGTGATTTTGGTTTAACCGCCTAGAGTTTAGTTTTTTCGACCGCAGGTATGAAGAAAGTGACATGCCCCATCTTTGACGGTCATGAGTATCATAAGTGGAAGGCCATGATGAAGAAGCGCCTCACGATGAACAACGAGCTGTGGACCGTCACTGAGATTGGTCTGACCGATCTGTGCAAGATGGCGGAAGCTGATGACATTCACAAGTACACTCTTCTCAACCTCACGGCGAAGGACGTCATCTGCTCCTGTCTGTCTCAAAATCAGTTCAGGAATATCATGCATCTCGATCATGCAAAGCTTATCTGGGACCGTCTCTCTGAGGTCTATGAAGGTCATTGAACCTGTCATGATCCTTGGTTTGAGGACTTCAAGGAATCTCTCAAAGCGATGACATTTGAACCAGAATCATCATCTTCTTCATCATGCCTTATGGCAAAAGATGCTAAGGTAACTGAATGCTACCTATCTGAGTCTAGTGATGATGAATCTGGTAATGAATTTGGACCCAGCTATGTCAAACTTGCTTCCCTTGCCACTAAACAACAAAGAGCTTTGGAAAAAGTTCAATACATGCTAAATAAGAGCGATGATATGTTGGGTGAAGAAATGGATCAGTCAAAAGCTTTGGCTGAAAGTCTTTGGAGACTTCATACTAAGTATGACACCCTTCAAGATCATCATAACACTCTCTTATCTGATCATGCGAAGCTTTCTTATGAATTTCTTCAAAGAAAGCAAGATCTTGAAAAGCTAAGAGTGAGTTATGAAGATCTTCAGAAGGAGCGCGATTCATTACTTGCTCAACAAATCAACACTTCTCAGGAAGAATTTGTTCCTCCATGCTTGAAGTGCATTGAACGTGAATCTGCTAATTCTTCACCTGAATGTTCAAATGCTGCTAATGTTTCAAATTCTTCACATGCCTCTGTTATCACCAAAGTTCAAAAAAGCGCTAGGCACTAATTATGCGTTTGGGCACCTACTTGCGCTTTTCTAGCTTAGGCGTGATTAGGCGAAATTAGGCGCAATTAGGCGTTAGTACTGTAACGTGAAGAAATAAGCTAGATGGGCTGGGCTAGCCCACTAAACCATAGGCCCATCTTCATATCCTCCTACTAAAAGCTCTCGTCTGCTGCAGTCGATAGGAAATTTAGGTTTCCTCCTCACGCCGCCTCCCCCCCTCGTCCTTTCTGTCTTGTTGCACGAGGCTGCCTCCCTCCCTCTTCCTCTGTCCCTTGTCGGAGAAGCTCGATCCCTCGCTGGAGAAGCTCAATCCCTCGCCGGAGAAGCTCAATTTGTCGTCGGGGCAGTTGAATCCCTCGTCGACGAGGATGAATCCTCGCCGGGGAGACTGATTTCTCACCTCAGAAAGCTGATTCCTCGCCGGAGAGGCTGATTTCTCGCCGGAGGACCTCGCCAGCCGCTTTTTTGAGCGCCTAGGGCCAAAGCGAGGCGCTATGCCAACGCCCAGCGCTTAAGCGCGCCTAGGCGAGCGCCTAATAGCGCCTTCTTGAACAGTGGTTATCACTAATTCCTCATCTGAGGACACTGCTAGTATCACTAACGATGCAGGGCTGAAGGAATTGTACATGACAAGCATGTACAAAATCCTCAAAGGGCATCAGACTCTTTGTGATGTGCTTAAAAAGCAGATCCTCAACAGGAACCCTAGGAAAGAGGGTATTGCCTTTGAGAGGAAACTCAATGCTGATGGTATATATTGGAAGCCTGAGCAGTACCCCAAAACCTCATGGGTTGCTGCAAAGGGACCTCGAGTTGATCCATATAACTTATCGGGCTTTGCATGTGAATCTCCTTGTTCTGATGATGAGTCATTTGACTCCAACTATAAACTGTTCAAAAATCAGAATGGTGAAATATTTGCTAGATATGTTGGCACTAACTGCAGGAACGGTCCTCCTATGAAGAAAATCTGGGTTCCCAAAAGGTGCCTTGAAAGTCTTCAGGTGAATGTCCTCAGGACACCACCTGTGAAGAATAGGAACCCAGATTAAATTCTTCATATGGACTAAATTCCTCAAAAGGATCAAAGTCCTCATATGAATATCATCGTGCTAACAACTCTGTTTTGCATGGAAGAGCTAAGGGCTATGAATATGATCTTTATTCTTCTAATCATTATGTTCATAAGTCCTCGAAGAATTTCTCTACTTATTCATATGCTTATCCTAACCCCTCTTATGTGAAACGAAATGGAATGGCCTCTATGCCACCTTTCTCGTATGGAGCTCGTAGAGTGATGAACTCTTTGCCACCCCTTCAGATGTGGGTGGTGAAGAAAAAGAACTAATCTCTTCTGCAGGGTCAGGTCTCCAGACATACGTAATCGTCTAAAGAATTTGCTGGAGACCTGAATGTGCCTGAAAGGACGCATGCTAATCATGAAGAAATGAACTTTCATTTCTCACATCCTCATACTACTTTATCTATTTTGTTACTTGATGAAATTGATCTGATGAATTGATGTCATATTCTTCACTGATGAAGTATATGAGTTCGTAAGTTGCACTAATTCATCTACAGGATGATCAACCCAAAGCCACTGAGTGGGTCCTCGTAGTGGATGTACAAATCACATGACTGGTGACAAGAATCTATTGATGGATGCTCCCTTATCACCATTGCATCTGAAGCATATCATCTTCACTGACAAAGGCAGAAGTCAGGTATTGGGTCTAGGTAAGGTTGCGATCACTAAGGATCAACACATGGACAAAGTCATGCTTGTCGAGTCCTTAGGATACAACCTCATGTATGTCTCAATGCTTTGCGATCTTGATATGGTTGTTGTCTTTGGCAAGTACCATTGTGTTGTGGTTATGGAAGCTGACAATTCCAAAGTCTTCGAAGGCTTTAGGAGAGGAGACCTGTATATTGTTGATTTCTCTGCAGGACCGCAACCAGCCGTGTGTCTACTTGCAAAATCTTCAGAAGGCTGGCTCTGGCATCGACGACTTGGTCATGCAGGCATGAGGAATTTGCACACGCTTGCAAAGAAGAAGCATGTCATTGGCATCGAGAATGTCAAATTCCTCAAGGATCACTTATGCGGAGCCTGTGAAGCTGGGAAGATGACAAAGGCTAAGCATCCAGCAAAGACTATCATGACCACCACTCGTCCATTTGAATTGCTTCACATGGATCTCCTTGGTCCTAACCATTATTCTGCAGTCTCAAATGATGCATCTCAATATGTCTTTGTTATTGTTGATGATTACTCTCGATACACATGGGTACACATTGTCACTTACAAACATGAAGTGCAGGAAGTCTTCAAACGATTTTCCTCGAGGGCTTCAACCAACTTTGGTGTGAAGATCAAGCACATCAGAAGTGACAATGGAACTGAGTTCAAGAATTGATGACTATCTTGATGAACTTGATATTACTCATGAGTTATCTGCTCCTTATACTCCTCAGCAGAATGGCGTCGTGGAGCACAAGAACATGACTCTTGCTGAGATGGCTCGCACTATGCTTGATGAATACAAAATGCCTCGTCGTTTCTGGATTGAGGTAATTGATACTGCGTGCCACATCATCAACAGAGTATATCTTCACAAATTCTTCAAGAAGACTGCCTATGAACTCCTCACTGATAAGAAACCCAATGTAAATTATTTCAAAGTCTTCGGTGCTAAATGTTGGATTAGAGATCCTCATCACAACTCAAAATTTGCACTGAAAGCACATGAAGGTTTTATGCTTGGTTACAGAAAGGACTCACACACCTACAGAGTTTTCAACAACGTTCTTCACAAGGTTGTTGAAACTGTAGATGTGCGGTTCGATGAAACTAATGGCTCGCAAAGAGAGCACCTACCTACTGTAATAGATGAACCAACACATGAGGAAACTATCAAGTTCAAGGCTACTGAGGATGCCATTCCCACTGAAGAATTTGCTGAAGAATTCATTCCAGAACATGAAGAACGTCGAGCTAATGCACCTGAAGAAAATACTGAAGAAAATGGTGCTGAAGAAAATGCTGATCAAATTCCTCAACGACAACCAGCTCATCCTCGCACTGCAAAAGAAGTGCAAGTTGAAAAGATCATCAATGACATTAAAGCGCCAGGTCGATCCTCTCACACGCTCAAAAGCTTCACATTTATCTAACTTTTGTGGGCACTATGCTTTTGTCTCTATCACAGAACCCACTAAGGTAGATGAAGCATTTCTGGAGCCTGAGTGGATTCAGGCCATGCAAGAAGAATTACATCAGTTCGAGCTCAACAACGTCTGGGAACTGGTCAAACGTCCAGATCCTCGCAAGCACAATATCATTAGCACAAAATGGATCTATCGCAACAAGCAAGACGAAAATGGCCTTGTGGTAAGGAATAAGGCACGACTTGTAGCTCAAGGGTACACACATGTTGAAGGAATTGATTTCGATGAAACTTTTGCACATGTTGCTAGACTTGAGGCTATTCGCATATTACTTGCTTATGCTAACCATCATGATATCACTCTATATCAAATGGATGTGAAAAGTGCATTCCTCAATGGTAAGCTTGAGGAAGAAGTATATGTTGCTCAACCCCCAGGTTTTGAAGATCCAAAGCATCCTGACAAAGTCTTCACACTCAATAAGGCCCTCTATGGCCTCAAGCAGGCCCCACGGGCGTGGTATGATACTTTGAAGGAATTCCTTATGAAGAAAGGCTTCAAACCCGGTTCACTCGACCCTACTCTTTTCACTAAATCTTATGATGGTGAATTGTTTGTGTGCCAAATATATGTTGATGATATTATCTTTGGTTGTACTGACCAACGTTATAGTGATGAATTTGCCTATATGACGAGTGGAGAATATCAAATGTCTATAATGGGAGAATTGAAATTCTTCTTAGGTCTTCAAATTCGTCAACGACGCAATTGGATATTCATATCTCAGGAGAAATACCTCAAGGATGTACTGAGGAAATTCGGCATGCAAGATTGCAAAGGCGTCAAAATTCCTATGCCCACAAATGGCCATATGTGCACTAATGAAAATGGTATCGACTTCGATCATAAGGTATACCGTTCCATGATTGGTTCTTTATTGTACTTATGTGCATCTAGGCCAGATATTATGCCTAGTGTTTGCATGTGTGCCCGATTTCAAGCTACACCCAAGGAATCACACCATAAGGCCGTGAAGCATATTCTTCGATATCTAGTTCACACACCAACACTTGGATTATGGTACCCCAAGGGCTTGGCTTTTGATCTCATTGGATATTTTGACTCTGACTATGCTGGTGATCGTGTGGACCGCAAGTCAACATCTGATACATGTCATTTCCTTGGACGATCTTTGGTCTATTGGTCCTCGAAGAAACAGAACTGCGTATCACTATCTACTGCTGAAGCTGAGTACATTGTCGCTGGTTCTTGCTGTGCTCAATTGCTATGGACGAAGCAAACTCTCAAGGACTACGACATCAACATGAAGAATGTGCCTCTCTTCTGTGACAATGAGAGTGCCATCAAGATTGCTCCCAATCCAGTTTAGCACTCAAAGACAAAGCACATTCAGATTCGTCATCATTTTCTTCGTGATCATGTGTTGAAGGGCGACATTTCTATTGAGCATGTGAAGACTGAAGAACAGCTAGCCGATATCTTCACAAAGCCCTTGGATGAGAAGAGATTTAGCAAGTTGCGGTGTGAGCTAAATATCTTAGAATCTTTGAATGTTCTTTGAAAAGGACACTCATCCTAACACTTATGCAAAATTGATGACTTAGATGTGCAACACATGAAGAAACGTTTTTCTTCAATCAATGAAGAATAACACTCTAAGTGTGAAAAAGTTAACGAAGAATTTGATTCTCAGAACCCTACGACAATTGTACGCGGTGTCTGAAATCATCATTCTTATACGGTGGGTCACGCCACCACCAAAAGTTGAAATTCCTCAGTTGTTCAAATTCTTCAACTTTTCATTGTCTTCACTGTTTCCGCCATTTTTCTTCATTGGCTTTGTATATACATGAGTTTATGTCCTCTACATCATTCACTTATGGCTATTTTCTTCAAGTTGATTTTTCTGCTAAGTGAATGTGATTGGACCCTCCCCCTCCATGTTATACTCAACCCAATCTGTTCACAAATTCTTCATGTGCGTTCTATTTGAAACTCATTCAAAATCTTCACTGTGTCCTTGTCAGCTGAAGAAATTGTGAATGGAACTTTAAAACCTATCTTATCTAAATTTTTGGCTTTGCCGCTCAAACCGTTCCGCATCCCACGATATACTTATCTATTCACCCACGATCGCACATGATCTCCACTTCTCAGTACGTGGGTGACACATGTCAAGAGAATGAGAAGGGTCAGGGGCACGTTCGTCCAAATTCTTTGGGCGAACAGTTTTTCACAATGGCTATAAATACCCCCTTCCCCTTCCTCACTTCTTTACTCCGCTCGACCTCTCTCCATCTCGAGCTTCTCAAACCCTAGCACCGTTGCTACATCATTGTCGCCGGTGAGGAAAAGCTTCACTGCCTTGACCTCATCGCCGTCGTACTCGCGCCCTCCGCGGAAATCTTCACTCCACCGCTGCCGTAGCTATGTTCCTCCGCCAAGTTAGGGCGTGGAAGATCTGCACTGACGAACTTCACATCTCCACATGCCAGTTCGTCGTGTTCTTCGTCCAGGGTAATTAAAAGTTACTTTTACTGCTCTCGTTGATTCAAATGGTTTCTTCAAAATCCTCAAAGGTGTTTTCTTCATATCTTCACATACTAAAACACCTCACATGTCATATGTTCTTGATTCATTTCTCTAAGCTATGTTTCTCTTCAAGATTCCTCAAATGTGTGGATTTTTGATCTATACATCTCTGGAACCTAAGACAAAGAATGCTTAGTGAAATTCTTCAAGAGTCATCTGGTCAAATTCCTCAAACTTGTTCTTTATAAAAAACCTTCTGAGAACGCATATGACCTCTCCAAATTCCTCGCAACTATACTCTGTTCACAGGTACTCATGTCAACTGTTGAATCACTAGGTTCTCATCAACTTAACTCATTTGCAGTGTTCCTCGAAGAAAATTTGCATACCTCTTCAGATATTTCAATTGTTCAAATTCCTCAACTGAAGAAAATGGCTGATGGTAAGAAGCCACAGAAAGGAGGAAAGAGGCCTGAGGTTAACACTGCCTTTGAAATACCTGAGGACATCTATGCTGGGTACTGCACACCCCCTGAGGAAGATAAAAATCAGCGCAAGGTGCGCATTCAAAAGATTGTGAGGAGATGGGCAAGAGAGTGGAGGGAGTACAGATATGTCACTCCCAAATATATGAAGAAATTTGCACTAAATCCTCCATGCCCAAGACCTCCATTGGCACATGGCCAAATAGCTGATCCCACCAGCCTCAAGCGCGGTGAGGACTATCCTGATGAATGGGCCAAGCGCCAGGCCAACTTGGCCAAACAAGCAAAAGATGCAGTGAGGAAATTCAACGAAGACTTTGCTGCCGCTGCTGCGGTTGAGGCCTTTGTAAAGCCGAAGAAGGCCATGCCAAAGAAGCCTGCTCACAAGCCTAGTGCTTCATCAGCAATGCCCTCACGGCCAAGTTCCTCAGCTATGTCCTCACGGCCAGATTCCTCAAAGCCCTCACGGCCAATTCCTCACGCTGCTCCTGCTCCTCCAAAGTCTTCGGCTGCTCCAACGAAATCCTCATCACCTGTGCATCTCGCCATGTGCCAAAGGACCACAGGCATATCTATTGCCTCAGGAGCCTCTGCAAGTTCCTCAGCTGCTCCCTCTTTTCTGAAGAAGAAGACCAATGCTAGACGAGGTCCTCGACCAAGTCCTCACAAGAAACAAGTTGCTTTCCAAGTGCCCTCCGATGATGATGAGGCTGATGATGAAAAACTAGCAGAAATCATCAGAGACAGGCAAGTCAGGGCCTCTAGAGCCAAGGGTACAAGTGTGCCTCTACTTTTGGATCCAAAGTTGATCCTGGAGTACATTGATGTTTGACACAAGGACCCCAACACTCCCATGCCTGACTTCAAGCTGACTCCTGGCCAAAGTCATATGTTGACTCACTTCATACAGGAAGAGAAATGGAAGTTTGAGAAGGCCAGGCAGATCAAGAAAGCGCAGTACAAGAAGGAACGCTTTCTAAAGAAAAACGTTGTCTCTATGACAACTGAAGAACTTGTCACTATTCAAACTGAGATCAAGAAACTCAGTGATGAATTTGATGCATACCGCGCTGACTGGCTTGGAGCCAAGGTTCGTTTTGTGAAACTTGCTGACAACTTCACCTCAAATGTTGCAGCCCCAACGCAATAGGAAATTCCTCAGGCTGAAGCATTTGCTCAACCAACTGAAGAACATGCCAGCACCGCTGATGAAAATCAAGCTGTTGAAGAAAATATGAGTTCCAGGGCTGATGACTGCATTTCAGCCGTTGATGAAATTGCCAGGGCATCCACTAGTGGTGCGCCTGAAGAAAATGAAGAAGTCAGGGCAACTACATCAGTTGTACCTGAAGAAATTCAACCCAATTCCTCTTCTCCTCCTGCACCTACACCAACTCCAATCCTTCCATCTGCATCAGATGTGAAGAAGATTAAGGCTACAGAGTGTGCAACAGTGAAGAAAAGGAAGGCATCAACTTCATCAGACTCTTCAGCCCCGAAGAAGATGAAGCCACTGACAAGCTCGTTTGCAAACCCAATTGATGTTCCTATCTCAACCATGCCGTCAAAGAACCTTGTTCCTTTTGATGAAGAATATGTGATTCCAAGTGAATCCGATGAAGAGAATCCCTCTGCTGCTTCGTCAGAGCAGATGGATGAAGAAATTGAAGTGGATACAATCCCTTCAACACCAGTTGTTTCCTTGCCTATGCCTCAGTTTACTGCTGAAGAGGTCGGCGTTGAAGAAATGGAAGATGAAGATGTGGACAGTGGCTGTACCACACCTGTGCTAAGTGATGAATTTTGGGAAAGTCAGCACCCCAACTCTCCACTCTTCATACCTTTGCAACAAATTCCTCAGTCCCCAGAAACTACTGATGAACCACATGCCACACCGTCTGTCCATGAAGAAATTCCAGCCACTAGTGCTGAAGATCATGCAAATGAAGAATTGAAGTCCCAGGCTACCACTGAAGCAGCACCTGAAATTCCTCAGCCTGTGGAACCTGAGATCGAGATCCTGGAGGTTGTGATGCAATTGACTGACACTCCTCACCCCAAGCCAAAGGATCCATTCTCAAAGAAGCAAACATTCAAGGCTGATGATTTCTTCGGCGAGCACGTGTTCTTCACTGACTACAATCCTTATGACTCTGCTCGTCTAAGGAGGTAGCGTTTCTGGACTGTAAGCCAGGCCAACTTCTATTCTTCACTGCTTTTCAACAAAGACAAAATCTTCTACCATGAGCATATTCCTCATGTGGACATGGAATCATTACCTTGCTTCTCTCCTGTGCTCAGTGTTCTTCATGATGCAGGCCTCCTCAACTTTTGCTCTGACATTGTTGATTGGAATGAAGAGCTTATTCTTCAGTTCTACGCTACATTGCATATCATAGGTGATCCTGAAGATATCAACACCTGGGTCTTGGACTGGATGACCGAAAACACTCACTATAAGGCACCAGCCTCTGAATTGCTTCACGCCCTGCCCATCAGTCCACCTAGTGAAGGTGCTCGATGCCTGTATCATGAACCAGAACTCACAGCTCATTACATGCAAGTGTTAATGAAGCCTTTGAAGCCCGGTCAAGCCCCAACGACCAAATTCCTCATGAAGGATTTACTCTATGTGCTCAGAACTGTCTATCGCATTCTGACGAGGACAATGAGTCCCATCAAAGGCCACGACTCATCTGATGAGGAAATAGTTGGCATCATGAAGAATCTGCTATTCAACATTATTCATAGCATTCCTATCAACTATCACGATTTCTTCATGAGGACTCTGGCAAATGCTGCACTTTCTCCATTTTAGCTGAAACCTTATGCACCTTGGATTATGAGATTCCTCAGGACAAGGTCTTCACTCAACTATAAGGCTGATTTTCAGAATCACCTTAGCTATCTGCCCCCAATTGAAGTCCTCAAGCAGGTCTTTACTTCCACTGATGAAAAGGGTAAGGCTCCTGCTGTCATTGATGAAGGCATTCGTCCATTGGATGGTCAGTTTTGCAAAGCTGCATCTTATTCCACCAATGATGACTCTGCCACACATGACTCTGCTGCCAATGCACCCAAGTCTACTCCTCAAGCCACTACTCCTCATGTGATGACTGACCATGAGCTTCTTCTTAGTCTTCACCAGAAGGTGGATCGAAACCATAAATGGGTTAAGCGCCAGTTTGGTTCATTTCTTCACAACATGACTGCTACACACAATGTAGTGAAGAAAAACCATTACTACCTCCATGAGGTTTTCGGTCGCACCTGGGCTATTCTATCACATCTGTATGGTGAAGAAGATCTCAAAGAAATGGGTCTCAAGGAAGATTTTGACTGGTCTGCGCCTCCACCGAAGAAATACAAGAAGGTCAAGGTTCCTCCTTTGGTGTCCAGCTCATATTCTTCATCGTGCGACACCGATGAGCATGAAGACCTGGACGACACTGCGGCAGGCCCTTCCACGACAAACGACCCCAACAACGCTGGCGCTCCTTCATCATCTTGATATTCTTCAGGGGCGTTAGTCCTCATTTTCGATCCTTTTGGTCATTCCATGACAAAGGGGGGGGGGATTTTGAGTTAGTCTTCAAGCGGGTCTGTCTATATGGGCGTTTTTTTGCAAAGTTACAACTCTTGCTCTTTTGAAACTTTATTGGATCGAGTTGTAAACTTAAACCTGATGGTGCTTTGATACTTTTGATGTGTCTTTCTGCATGCTTATTCCTCATATATGTTAATGCACACATGCTGAATTACATCAGTCACCATATTTCATCATGCATTTCAAATTCCTCATTATGATATGTCAAATGTGTGTATGAATTACAAGATATAAGGGGAGATATCCATGATTCTACTCTTCGAGTGTGCAATGCTTCAAAAGCAAATTCCTCATCATGCACATCTTCAGGGGGAGTTCTTCTATATCTTGCAATCAAATTCCTCAATATCAGTATTTACACTTCATATGTTTATCCCCGTTGAAAACTTAACCTATATTGTCATCAATCACCAAAAAGGGGGAGATTGTAAGTGCATCTAGTGCCCCTTAGTGATTTTGGTGTATTGAAGACTTATAGGTTAAGGGACTAATGTGTTTTTGAGTGTACACATGTCTATAAGTCTATGAGGAGTTTGATATTTACAGAGAAAGTCGACCCCTAAAAATGAAGTTCTTCGACTGAAGACTTTGGACTTCTGAAGACCTTCTGAAGACTTTGAAAGTGAAGAAATTGGTGCAAATCCTGAAGACTTGGTATTCATTCAAGGAACATGAAGCATGAAGACTTTTGTTTTTATAGTTTCATTTTCTCTTTCTTGAGTAGTAGGAAACACCGTACTGTTAAAGGGGGTCGAGGAAATACTAAGGAAATATTTCCATGTGATGCTCAACTCAAAATCCTACACCTACCAATCCCTTCGAGTGAAGCCATTGGAAATCTCATACAGTTCAGTCATATTCTTCAGTGACAGAGACGAAGTTCTTCTGATCTTTGAGGAATTTGTTCTGACTGAGGAGTTAGGAATTCGCCAGTGCGGATTGCCTACATAGTGAGGAACATGATAGCCCTGAGGATTTTGCTACTCAAAATTCCGACCATTGTTGTGCTATGCGCCAGTTGTCCCAAAATATCTACCCACCTAACAGTCATATCATTGAAGGGCTTTTCTGTCTCATCATGTCGGGCTGCTCCCTAGGCTATAAATAGCCGCCCCCTACAACCACTAGCTGGTTGGCTGCTCCGAGAGAAACTGACACTTGTCATTTGAGAGCATCCCATCCTCCGAGGACTTTGAGCGAAAATCATCAAGTGAGGAAAACCCAAACCCAAACACCTACAAACCCCAAGTGATTGAGCATCACTGAAGAGATTGATCCTGCGTGGATCCAACGCTTGTTACCTTTGAAGACTGTGCTTCTTCCAGACGGTTAGGCGTCAAGGTCTAGAGCATCCAAGAGGAATTGTGGATCGCCGAGTGACCAAGTTTGTGAAGGTTCGGAAGTCACCTGAAGACTTACCACGAGTGATTGGGCGAGGTCTGTGTGACCTTAGCTCAAGGAGAATACGGTGAGGACTGTGTGTCCTCAGGTTTAAATACCTAGCCGCTCCAACCAGATGTACAACTAAGGTAGCAGTTGGAACTGGTCTACCAAATCATTGGCTTCACCAAGCTCACTGGTTCTATTTCTTCAACTCTTTCATTTCCTCATAACTGTGTTGAGTGCTTGTTCATATCTGTGTTTGAAGACTTTGACTGAAGACTTTCTCAAATTCCTCAATTCAATTTCTTCAGTCTATTTGTCTTCATCCTGTGTTATCCTGTGCTTACGCTTTCTGTACTCTGTGCTTGTCTTCATTTCATCATGATGACTAAGCATGTGTTCTGTTATGTTTACTTTTGAGCACTTATTCCGCTGCTAGTAGTTCTTCGCTAAGGAATTTCCTCACCTGCAAATTCCTCAGTGAAGAATTCATAAAAATCCCCTATTCACCCCCTCTAGTCGATATAACACACTTTCATATGACCGTGATAGCGACGTAGGTCTTGTTAATAAATCGCCAATCGAGCTGCTGTAAGGTCTAGCTCTTCATCCAAAGCATCAAGTGCATTCTGATGCTCTATCTCATTATCAGCTTCATTGTAAACCGCCACCCTAGGCGAGTCATGACGGATATCACTTGGGAGAACCGCCTCTATGCCATAAATCATGAAAAAAGGCGTAAAAACCGTTGGTATGTTGGGGGTTGTTCTAATACTCCAAAGGACTGAAGGGAGATCTTCAACCCAACAACCCAACATTCACTCCAAAGGAACCATAAGCCGGGGCTTGATGCCTCTCAAAATTTCTTGATTAGCCCTTTTTGCTTGACCATTAGACTGTGGATGAGCTACGGAAGAAACATCAAGACGAATATGCTCTCTTTGACAGAACTCCTTCATAGCACCCTTAGATAGATTAGTGACATTATCAGTGTTAATACCGTGAGGATAACCAAAACGGAAGATCAACTTTTTAACAAAATGAACTATGGTCTCCGCATCACACTTGCTGACTGGCTCCGCCACAACCCACTTGGTAAACTTGTCAACTGCCACCAAAAGGTGGGTCTTCTTATCCTTAGACCTCTTGAATGGTCCAACCATATCAAGCCCCCAAACTGCAAACGACCAAGTTATCAGGATCATCCGCAATTCCTGAGCCGACACATGAGCTTGTCTAGAAACTTTTTGACATCCATCACACTTGCTAATGATATCCTCTGCATCAGCATGAGCCGTCAACCAGTAAAACCCATGACGAAAAGCCTTAGCCACCAAAGACTTTGAGTCGTTATGGTGACCACAATCGCCTTCATGAATCTCTCATAAAATTTCACAACCCTCCTTAGGAGAAATACAACGCTGGAACACACCAGTCACACTACATCGGTGTAACTCTCCGTTGATAATGGTCATAGACTTGGATCTCCTGGTGATCTGTCGTGCTAAAGTTTCATTCTCAGGTAACTCCCCCTGGGTCATATAAGCCACATAGGGAAACGTCCAATTAGGAATAGCATGAAGATCCGCCACCAGTTGACCCTCCGGGTCAGGTATAGCAAGATCCTCCTCACATGGTAACTTGACCAAAGGAGTATGTAAAACATTAAGGAAAACATTAGGAGGTACCGGCTTATGCTGAGATCCAAGATGGGATAGCGCATCAGCCGCCTCATTCTTTTGTCGATCAATGTGATCCACCTGATAACCCTTAAAGTGACTAGCAATGTTTTCAACCGCCTGACGAGAAGCCGCCATGAGTTGGTCTTTAGAATCCCACTTGCCTAAGACCTGATGAGCCACCAAATCTGAGTCGCCCACTCACCTGACCCGTCTTAAGTTCATCTCCTTGGCCATACGAAGCCCATGGAGCAAAGCTTCATACTCAGCTGCATTGTTAGTATAAGGAAACATGAACCTTAAAACATAACAGAACTTATCACCTCGTGGGGAAGTCAAAATAACTCCAAGCCCCGAGCCTTCTAATTGCCTGGAACCATCAAAGTGGATTATCCAATATGTGTTATCAGGCTTCTCCTCAGGTGTTTGCAATTCTGTCCAGTCATTGATGAAATCCACCAAAGCTTGAGACTTAATGGCTGTTCTTGGCACATATTTCAAGTTATGAGGTCCAAGCTCAATTGCCCACTTAGCAACCCGGCCTGTGGCTTCTCTGTTTTGAATAATATCCCCCAAGGGAGCAGAGCTGACCACAGTGATAGGATGCCCAAGGAAATAAAGTTTCAACTTACGACTCGCCATGAACACCCCAAACACCAGCTTCTGCCAATGTGGGTATCTTTGCTTGGATTCAATCAAGACCTCACTGATATAATAAGCCGGCCGCTGAACCGGATATTCCTTACATGCCTCTTGCGCTCCACTACAACTGCCACACTAACTGCTTTATTGGTAGCCGCCACATACAGGAGCAAACACTCTTTTTCAATTGGAGCAGTAAGGATAGGTGGCTCAGCTAACTGTTTATTGAGTGCCTCAAACGCCTCATTGGTAGCATCACTCCAGACAAAGTGATATGTCTTCTTCATCATCTGATATAAAGGAATTGCTTTATCCCCCACGCGGCTTATAAACCGGCTCAAAGCTGCAATGTGACCCGGCAGACACTGAACATCATTGACACACGCTGGCTTAGAAAGCGAGGTGATAACTTTAATCTTCTCTGGGTTAGCATCAATGCCCCATTCTGAGACCAGGAAGCCTAACAACTTGCCTGCAGGTACACCAAAAACACACTTGGCCGAATTAAGCATCATCTTGTAAACCCGAAGATTGTCAAAAGTTTCTCTCAAGTCATCTAGGAGAGTCTCCTTCTTCCTAGATTTAACCACCACATCATCCACATAAGCATGAACATTACGCCCAATCTGATTATGAAGATAATTTTGAACACAACGCTGATAAGTCGCGTGAGCACTCTTGATGAGGACATCAATACCATTGTTACACCCACAACCCCTGCTGTTATACATACCGGACCAATTACTAGAGCTCGCGCATGCCAATTGAATTACCAGGTACTTTCGTTTCTTGGTAATGATTCTAATGTTCATGAGAATATGATGCTGCCTAAATTGGATACATTTGTTTTGCTTACAAATGAAGGGCCTAGCTTGGACAAGAAAGATGAACCTTGTAGCAAGTTCTGTTGGGGAACATAGCATGCAATTTCAAAAAATTTCCTACGATCACGCAAGATCTATCTAGGAGATGCATAGCAATGAGAGGGGGAGAGTGTGCCCATGTACCCTCGTAGACCGAAAGCGGAAGCGTTAGGTTAACATGGTTGATGTAGTCGAATGTCTTCACGATCCAACAGATCCAAGTACCGAACGCACGGCACCTCCGTGTTCAGCACACGTTCAGCTCGATGACGTCCCTCGAGCTCTTGATCCAGTAGAGGGTCGAGGGAGAGTTCCGACAACATGACGGCATGGTGACGGTGATGTGATCCATGCAGGGCTTCGCCTAAGCACTATGACACTATGATCGAAGGAGTAAACTGTGGAGGGGGTACCGCACATAGCTAAGAGAAATCTTGGTGTGCCTTTGGGGTGCCCGCTGCCCCCGTAAAAGAAAGGGGGAGGAGGAGGCCGGCGGCCTAGGAGGGGCACGCCAAGGGGGGAGTCCTACTTGGACTCCTAGTCCAAGTAGGATTCCCCTCCCCCACCTTTTCCTTCCGACGGAGGGGGAAAGAGGGAAGGAGAGGAGAGGAAGAGGGAAAGGGAAAGGGGGGACGCGCCCCCTCCCCTTGGGGGGGGGGGCTCCCCCTTGTGGGCTGTCCCCTCTTCTCTCCCATGGCCCATGAGGCCCATGATTTCCCCCGGGGGGTTCCGGTAACCCCTTGGTACTCTAATAAAATACCCGAATCACTCGGAACCATTCCGATGTCCGAATATAACCTTCCAATATATAAATCTTTACCTCCCGACCATTTCGAGACTCCTAGTCATGTCTGTGATCTCATTCGGGACTTTGAACAAACTTCGGTCACCAAAACACATAACTCTTAATACAAATCGTCATTGAACATTAAGCATGCGGACCCTACGGGTTCGAGAACTATGTAGACATGACTGAGACACATCTCCGGTCAATAACCAATAGCGGAACCTGGATGCTCATATTGGTTCCTACATATTCTATAGATCTTTATCGGTCAAACCGCATAACAACGTACGTTATTCCCTTTGTCATCGGTATGTTACTTACCCGAGATTCAATCGTCAGTATCATCATACCTAGTTCAATCTCGTTACCGGCAAGTCTCTTTACTCGTTCCGTAATGCATCATCCCGCAACTAACTCATTAGTCACATTGCTTACAAGGCTTATAGTGATGTGCATTACCGAGAGGGCCCAAAGATACCTCTCTAATACTCGGAGTGACAAATCCTAATCTCGATCTATCCCAACTCAACAAACACCTTCCGAGACAACTGTAGAGCATCTTTATAATCACCCAGTTACGTTGTGACATTTGATAGCACACAAGGTGTTCCTCCGGTATTTGGGAGTTGCATAATCTCATAGTCAGAGGAATATGTATAAGTCATGAAGAAAGCAATAGCAATAAAACTAAACAATGATAATGCTAAGCTAACTGATGGGTCTTGTCCATCACATCATTCTCTAATGATGTGACCCCATTCATCAAATGACGACACATGTCTATGGCCAGGAAACTTAACCATCTTTGATTAATAAGCTAGTCAAGTAGAGGCATACTAGGGACACTCTGTTTGTCTATGTATTCACACATGTACTAAGTTTCCGGTTAATACAATTCTAGCATGAATAATAAATATTTATCATGAATAAGGAAATATAAAGTAACAACTTTATTATTGCCTCTAGGGCATATTTCCTTCAGTCTCCCACTTGCACTAGAGTCAATAATCTAGTTCACATCGCCATGTGATTAACACCCATAGTTCACATCGCCATGTGACCAACACCCAAAGGGTTTACTAGAGTCAGTAATCTAGTTCACATCATTATGTGATTAACACCCAAAGAGTACTAAGGTGTGATCATGTTTTGCTTGTGAGAGAGGCTTAGTCAACGGGCCTGTCACATTCAGATCCGTATGTATTTTGCAAATTTCTATGTCTACAATGCTCTGGATGGAGCTACTCTAGCTAATTGCTCCCACGTTCAATATGTATCTAGATTGAGACTTAGAGTCATCTAGATTAGTGTCAAAGCTTGCATCGACGTAACTCTTTACGACGAATTATTTATCACCTCCATAACCGAGAAACATTTCCTTAGTCCTCTTTAAGGTAACTAAGGGTAATTTTGACCACTGTCCAGTGATCTACTCCTAGATCACTATTGTAACCCCTCGCCAAACTCATGGCAAGGTATACAATAAGTCTGGCACACAACATGGCATACTTTATAGAACCTATGGCTGAGGCATAGGGAATGAATTTCATTCTCTATCTATCTTCTGCCATGGTCGGGTTTTGAGTCTTTACTCAACTTCACACCTTACAATACATGCAAGAACTCCTTGTTTAAGTGATACATTCTAAACTCCTTCAAAATCTTGTCAAGGTATGTACTCATTGAAAGTCTTATCAAGCGTCTTGATCTATCTCTATAGGTCTTGATGCCCAATATGTAAGCAGCTTCACCGAGGTCTTTCATTGAAAAATTCTTATTCATATATCCTTTTATGCTTTCCAGAAATTCTACATCATTTCCAATCAACAATATGTCATCCACATATAATATCAGAAATGCTATAGAGCTCCCACTCACTTTCTTGCAAATACATGCTTCTCCGAAAGTCTGTATAAAACCATATGCTTTGATCACACTATCAAAGCGTATATTCCAACTCCGAGATGCTTGCACCAGTCCATAAATGGATCGCTAGAGTTTGCACACTTTGTTAGCACCTTTAGGATCTACAAAACCTTCTGGTTGCATCATATACAACTCTTCTTTGAGAAATCCATTAAGGAATGCAGTTTTGACGTCATTTGCCAGATTTCATGATCATAAAATGGGGCAATTGCTAACATGATTCGAACAGACTTAAGCATCGCTATGGGTGAGAAAGTCTCATCATAGGCAACTCGTTGAACTAATCGAAAACCTTTCGCGACAAGTTGAGCTTTATAGACAGTAACATTACCATCAGCGCCAGTCTTCTTCTTGAAGATCCATCTATTCTCTATGGCTTGCCGATCATCGGGCAAGTCAACCAAAGTCCATACTTTGTTCTCATACATGGATCCTATCTCAGATTTCATGGCCTCAAGCCATTTTGCGGAATCTGGGATCATTATCACTTCCTCATAGTTCGTAGGTTCATCTTGGTCTAGTAACATGACTTCCAGAATAGGATTATCATACCATTCTAGTGCGAAATGTGTTCTGGTTGACTTATGAAGTTCGGTAGTATCTTGATCTCAAGTTTTATGATCATTATCATTAGCTTCCTCTCTAGTTGGTGTAGGCATCACGGGAACGGTTTTTCTGTGATGATCTACTTTCTAATTCGAGAGAAGGTACAATTACCTCATCAAGTTCTACTTTCCTCCCACTCACTTCTTTCAAGAGAAACTCCTTGTCTAGAAAGGATCCATTCTTAGCAACAAAAATCTTGCCTTCAGGTCTGTGATGGAAGGTGTACCCAACAGTTTCTTTTGGGTATCCTATGAAGACGCACTTCTCTGATTTGGGTTCGAGCTTATCAGGCTGAAGCTTTTTCACATAAGCATCACAACCCCAAACTTAAAGAAGTGACAGCTTAGGTTTCTTGCCAAACCACAGTTCATACGGTGTCATTTCAACGGATTTAGATGGTTCCCTATTTAATGTGAATGCAACTGTCTCTAATGCATAACTCCAAAACGATAGTGGTAAATCGATAAGAGACAACATAGATCGTGCCATATCTAATAAAGTACGGTTATGACGTTCGGACACACCATTACGCTGTGGTGTTCCAGGTGGCGTGAGTTGTGAAACTATTCCACATTGTTTTAAATGAAGGCCAAACTCGTAACTCAAATATTCGCCTCCGCAATCAGATCATAGAAACTTTATTTTCTTGTTACGATGATTCTCCACTTCACTCTAAAATTCTTTGAACTTTTCAAATGTTTCAGACTTGTGTTTTAGTAAGTAGATATACCCATATCTGCTCAAATCATTTGTGAAGGTCAGAAAATAATGATACCCGCTGTGAGCCTCAACACTCATCAGACCGCATACATCGGTATGTATTATTTCCAATAAGTCAATAGCCCGCTCCATTGTTCCGCTGAACGAAGTTTTAGTCATCTTGCCTCATGAGGCATGGTTCGCAAGTATCAAATGATTCATAATCAAGTGATTCCAAATTCCCATTTGGATGGAGTTTCTTCATGTGTTTTACATATGACCTAAACGGCAGTGCCACAAGTATGTTGCACTATCATTATCAACTTTGCATCTTTTAGCATCAATATTATGAATATGTGTATCACTATGATCAAGATTCAGTAAACCATTTACACTGGGTGTATGACCATAGAAGGTTTTATTCATGTAAACAGAACAACAATTATTCTCTGACTTAAATGAATAACCGTATTTGCAATAAACATGATCCAATCATATTCATGCTCAACGCAAACACCAAATAACATTTATTTAGGTTCAAGGCTAATCCCGAAGGTAGAGGGAGTGTGCGATGGTGATCTTATCAACCTTGGAATCACTTCCAACACACATCATCACCTCACCCTTAACTAGTCTTTGTTCATTTTGCAACTCCTATTTTGAGTTACTTATCTTAGCAACTGAAACGATATCAAATACCCTGGGGTTACTATGAACACTAGTAAAGTACACATCAATAACATGTATATCAAATATACCTTTGTTCACTTTGCCATCCTTCTTATCCGCCAAGTATTTGGGGTAGATCCGCTTCCAGTGACCATTCCCTTTGCAGTAGAAGCACTCAGTTTCAGGCTTAGGTCTAGCTTTGGGTTTCTTCACGGGAATGGAAACTTGCTTGTCATTCTTCTTGAAGTTCCCTTTCTTTTCCTTTGCCCTTTTTCTTGAAACTAGTGGTCTTTTCAACCATCAACACTTGATGCTTTTTCTTGATTTCTACCTTTGCTGATTTCAGTATCGCGAAGAGCTTGCGAATCGTCTTTTACATCCCTTGCATATTATAGTTCATCACGAAGCCTTTATAGCTTGGTGGTAGTGATCGAAGAACTCTGTCAATGACACTATCATCAGGAAGATTAACTCCCAGCTGAGTCAAGTGGTTATGGTACCTAGACATTCTGAGTATGTGTTCACTGACAGAACTATTCTCCTGCATTTTGCAACTGTAGAACTTGTTGGAGACTTCATATCTCTCAACTCGGGCATTTGCTTGAAATATTAACTTCAACTCCTGGAACATCTCATATGCTCCATGACGCTCAAAACATCTTTGAAGTCTCGATTCTAAGCCATTAAGCATGGCACACTGAACTATCGAGTAGTCATCAGCTTTGCTCTATGAGACGTTCATAACGTCCGGAGTTGCTCCTGCAGCGGGTCTTGCACCTAGCGGTGCTTCCAGGACATAATTCTTCTGTGTAGTAATGAGGATAATCCTCAGATCACGGACCCAGTCCGCATAATTGCTATTATCATGTTTCAACTTAGCTTTCTCTAGGAATGCATTAAAATTCAAGGGAACGGTAGCACGGGCCATTGATCTACAACAACATAGATATGCAAAAACTATCAGGACTAAGTTCATGATAAATTAAAGTTCAATTAATGATATTACTTAAGAACTACCACTTAGATAGACATCCCTCTAGTCATCTAAATGATCACGTGATCCATATCAACTAAACCATGTATGATCATCATGTGAGATGGAGTGGTTTTCAATGGTGAACATCACTATGTTGATCATATCTACTATATGATTCACGTTCGACCTTTCGGTCTCAGTGTTCCAAGGCCATATCTGCATATGCTAGGCTTGTCAAGTTTAACCTGAGTATTCTGCACCTGCAAAACTGTCTTGCACCCATTGTATGTGAACATAGAGCTTATTGTCGGTGTCAAAACCGGCAGATCTCGGGTAGGGGGTCCCGAACTGTGGGTCTGAGGATCAAAGGTAACAGGAGGCAGGGGACACGATGTTTACCCAGGTTCGGGCCCTCTTAATGGAGGTAATACCCTACTTCCTACTTGATTGACTTTGATGAGTATAGTGGTTAGAAGAGTCGATCTACCTCAAGATCGTAATGGCTAAACCCTAGATGTCTAGCTTGTATGATTTGTCTTAGCCTCTACGGACTAAACCCTCCTATTTATATAGACACCTGAGGGGCCTAGGGCTGTACAGAGTCGGTTTACAGAGAAAGGAAACTACACATCCGAACGCCAAGCTTGCCATCCACGCAAAGGAGAGTCCCATCCGGACATGGGGGAAGGCCTTCTATCTTCTATCTTCACGGCCATTAGTCTGGCACATGTCACATAGCCCAGACGCCCGGGGACCCCCTAATCCAGGACTCCCTCAGTAGCCCCTGAACCAGGCTTCAATGACGATGTGTCTGGCATGCAGATTGTCTTCGACATTGCAAGGCGGGTTCCTCCTTTGAATACTCCAAAGCTATTGAACGAAAGAACTATATCCGGCTTTGTATAACAGTTACAACCCTGGACCATGATACGTCTCCAACGTATCTACTTTTCCAAACACTTTTGCCCTTGTTTTGGACTCTAACTTGCATGATTTGAATGTAACTAACCCGGACTGACACTGTTTTCAGCAGAATTGCCATGGTGTTATTTTGTGCAGAAATAAAAGTTCTTGGAATGACCTGAAAATCAACGGAGAATATTTTTGGAATATATAAAAAATACTAGCGAAAGAATCAAGGCTAGGGGGCCCACACCCTATCCACGAGGGTGGGGGGCGCGCCTACCCCCCTGGGCGCTGTCGGTGTCAAAACCGGCGGATCTCAGGTAGGGGGTCCCGAACTATGCATCTAAGGTCGATGGTAACATGAGACAGGGGACACAGTGTTTACCCAGGTTCGAGCCCTCTCTATGGAGGTAATACCCTACGTCTTGCTTGATTGATCTTGATGAATATGAGTATTACAAGAGTTGATCTACCACGAGATCGTAATGGCTAAACCCTAGAAGTCTAGCCTGTATGACTATGATAATGAATATCTCTCCCTCCTCCAGACGAAGTCCTCCGGTTTATATAGACACCGGGAGGATCTAGGGTTACACAAGGTCGGTTACAAAGAAAGGAATCGACATATTTGGTCGCCAAGCTTGCCTTCCACGCCAAGGAGAGTCCCATCCGGACACAGGTGCAGTCTTCGGTCTTCGTGTTCTTCACTGCCCATCAGTCCGGCCCATGACTAATAGGCCGGACACCCGAGGACCCCTTAGTCCAAGAGCCCCTCTGTAGCCCCTGAACCTGGCTTCAATGACAAGGTATCCGACGCGTAGATCTGTCTTCGGAATTGCAAGGTGGGTTCCTCCTTCCAAACTCCAAGATAGTCTTGGACGTATTGAATGTGTCTGAACCTGTAACACACGCACTACGGACAACCACAGAGGGAATATAATTTTCCACGAGTCCAATCTGCTGACAACTTTTTGTAATATGACATCTCGTTTGCTCGGTCATAATTTTGAACCATTTTTCGTCTGCCGCTCCACGTTTCGAGACACGGTTGCCATTGGCACGTCTTGTCAAAGCAGAGATCGCGTCCCCTTATTATGGGATTTTCATCAATTCGGGCATGGGTAACCCAACTGTGCATGTTTACACAGCCCTTGGGAATTGGCGAGTTTTAAGGCGAGTGGGGAGGCGTTCGATATTCACTGCCTTTATAAGGGGATAAGGATTCCCCCTTCTTCTCCCACGCCTTCTCGAGCTCCATCGCCCAAGCTCTAGCTTTCCCCGCCCGAGAAAGCACTCCAATTATGCCCGAACAGAGGATCAAAATAATTTTCGCAGGAGTCTAACATAAGATGTCTATGTGAATAGGTAGGCATCACTGCTGGCTGCTACCGCTCATACTACGGAGGTCTCCGGACAGAAGCAGAACCTATAGCGGGCCGAGGAAGAGCTCGGCCTCGTGAAGAAGCAGCTGGAGGACAACCAAGGTATGTAGTAACCTGCGTGTATATTTGGGAAGGATGAATGGCTCGTGCTAACAAAAGTGTCATGAACCTTATTAGGGGCCATGACCGAGGTGGTGACCCTCAAGAAGGCGTTGGCCAAGGCCGAGAACAAAGCGGTCGAGGAATGCGCCGTGCGCGAGAAGCATGAGGCCCGGGTCAGCGAGGTCCGGCAAGAGCTCCAGGACACCGTCAAGAAGTACGAGTCCTTGGAGCATGATGTTAAGACGCAATGGTCCGAACTTGCGAAGGCCCGCCAGAATGCACAAGATGCCCGGGCTGAAGCCAGAGCGCCCTCCAAGAAATCCAGGCGGCCAAGAAGATCGCGGTGGGTAAGGCTTTCATTATGCAAAGCAGGTATGCGAAGGAAACATTCCTTTTACTTACCCGAATTTGGAGCTCTCCAGGGGCGTTTACGGATTTGCCACGCGGCGTATCAGATGCTGCCGAGTTCTATCGAGCCGAAGAAGGGAGTTCTACGGAGAAGCTCTTCTTGTCTCAATACCTTGGACCAAAACATCCGGTGCCCTTCAGCGACAAGCTGAAACAGTTGGTCGAGCTGCACAAGGCGGCCGAGCTAGCCATGAAGGACCTAATAGTCCAGCTATGGCCTGCCGAGCCCATGCCCAGCAGCTACTTCGGACTTGTGAAGCGGCTTGTGAGTGCCTGCCCACGGCTTGAAGTCGTGAAGCGGTCGGTCTGCATTGAAGGTGCATGGATGGCCTTTGCCCGCGTCAAGATGCACTAGGTGAAGATGGATGCCAAGAAGCTGATGACCGAGGGGCCACCTAAGGGCACGGAGCACCGCTGACCCGAGCTATATTTTGATAGTGTCCTGGAGGGATCCCGCCTTGTGGTGGAGCGATGCGTGAAGGATGTTATATTCCCATGAAAACATTCATATTATCCTATCGTGTAATATGAAACAATGTCATTATGTAATATAATGCTTGCGACTTCTAAAATTTTACCTCTGGTGCGGCCGTTTATGAAATCTGAGGGTTGGCCAGTCGTCGGCTTCTGCCCCCACGTAGATAGTACGGGGGTGTTCAGGATAAATCTAAACACTCTTTACTCCACATTCTGGTCCTTAAAGGAGGTGTTTAGCGCAACGAACAAGGAAATCAAACTATACGGCCTTTATTGCCCTCACTTAGCCATAGGAGTTTGACAATGAGAATTTTGACGAAGCCCCTCGTAGTCGGAGGGCCGAACTAGGGGCGCTATACACCTGATCGGATAAAAACTGACTCCTCACCTGAAGCGGAAAAATCTCTAAGGATTTTGAAACCTCTCGAACAGCTGACCAGCTCTCGCTGCATCATGACAGTCAGTTTTCGGCTTTCTCTACTAAGGTGCTCGTTCGGAAGAACCGGGACACAATCGCAGTAGTTCTCCCTTTACTACCCTAGCCGATATAGTAGAATGTAAGGTAGTAAGCACAGGAGCCGCGCAACCCAACTATTGACCAAAGACATGGTTCAGAGCCGATGCATATAATGCTATAAGTTCGGGGTGCCGAACTGTACTGTAAAAAGTGTTCCGACTTTGTTGCCGTATTGCGAGCCGTGATGAAGCCCCTGGCAAAGTAATACGTAGAGTGTATGGGTGCGATGATTAATAAATACAGAGGCAAGGAAAAAAATCAAGTAATAAGCTGACGCTGCCAAATATTTTTCATTGTAATTTGATTAATACGTCGAGGCGTACTTGTGCAAGCAATGTGATAAGCAAGTAAGGCTATTTAACATGCCATGACCAAGAGCGAGCCACGTGTGGGTATGTAAAATAGGTATATCAATCGTTAGCAGAGACTACCTAGGGATTCCCTTGTACGTCAAAGCTCCTTGCCTCCTTGGTGTATCCGTCCTGTGATTAGTCCGATAATCAGGTTACTAGAAAAAGGCTCGAGAAGAGAAAACCCGAAATGAGAAATAAAAAGTGAAGGTGTGCGGATCCAGGGTCGGTCGAGCCGCACCGTGGATCATGGGCTAGTTATGCCTCCATCGATGCCCATGGAATTTTGAGTGCATAGTTATGTACGCGCGGTACGAATGCCGCCATTTGATTGGGACTGGGACGGAGGCCAAATTGCTAGTTAAGCTCTTGATGAGTTGGGCTGTCTTGCTGCAGAATAGTCCAGACTCTCTTAATGATGTCCGGGGGCTCAGCCGCCGAATTAAGGTTCCGCTGGGAAAGGCCGCGCTGTACTTCTGCTGCTAAGGCCATGGTATGCTCCTCGGTACGGAGGGAGCATTCCGTATTTCCATTGACTTTTATGAGGCCACGTGGTCTGGGCGTCTTAAGCTTGAGGTAAGCGTAGTGAGGTACCACATTGAATCAAGCAAATGTGGTTCGTCCAAACAGTGCGTGATAGCCGCTGCGAAAGGGGACGATGTCGAAGATTAACTCCTCGCTTCGGAAGTTGTTCGGAGATCCAAAGACAACCTCTAGTGTGATTGAGTCCGTACAATGGGCCTCTATGCCTGGTATGACTCCTTTAAAGGTAGTCCTTGTGGGTTTGATCCGTGATGGGTTAATGCCCATTTAGCGCAATGTATCCTGATAGAGCAGATTGAGGCTGCTGCCACCGTCCATGAGGACTCACGTCAGGTGGAATCCATCAATGATTGGGTCTAGGACTAGTGCGGTTGATCCGCCATGCTGGATACTGGTCGGATGATCCCAACGATCAAAAGTGATCGGGCACGATGACCATGGATTGAATTTTGGGGCGACTGGCTCTATCGCATAGACGTCCCTGAGTGCGCGTTTGTGCTCCCTCTTGGGGATGTGTGTAGCATATATCATGTTCACCGTTTTGACCCGAGGGGGAAACTTCTTCTGTCCCCCTCTGTTTGGCTTTAGGGGCTCATCATCGTCCTTGCTCTGCGATCCCTTTTCCTTGTTCTCAGCATTTAACTTGTCGGCTTGCTTAAAAACCCAACAATCTCTGTTGGTATGGTTAGCTGGTTTGTCTGGGGTGCGATGGATTTGGCACGGTCGGTCGAGTATGCGGTCTATGCTGGACGGTCCCTGATTCTTTCTTTTATACACCTTTTTCCGCTAACCGGACTTGGAGCCACTGAATCCGGCGTTGACAGTAGTGTCATCGGTGTTATCGCCATTGCTTTGGCGTTTGTGTCTGCTGCATCGGAGCTTGCCGTTGCTATTTTTGGCCTCGGAAGGGCCTGCGTTGCTGGCCGTATTTTTACTACGAGCCAGCCAGCTATCCTCACCCACACAAAAGCGGGTCATAAGTGCCGTGAGGGCTGCCATAGATTTCGGCTTTTCTTGGCCGAGGTGGCGGGCGAGCCATTCATCACGGATGCTATGTTTAAAGGCCGCTAGAGCTTCGGCATCCGGATAGTCGATGATCTGGTTCTTTTTGGTTAGGAACCTAGTCCAAAATTTCCTGGCTGACTCTCCAGGTTGTTGGACTATGTGGCTTAATTCATCGGCATCTGGTGGCCGGATATATGTACCTTGGAAGTTGTCAAGGAAGGCTTCTTCCAAGTCCTCCCAGCTGCCGATAGAGTTTTCAGGCAGGCCGTTTAACCAGTGCCGAGCTGGCCCTTTAAGCTTTAGTGGGAGGTATTTGATAGCGTGGAGGTCATCTCCGCGGGCCATGTGGATATGGAGAATAAAATCCTCGATCCATACCGCGGGGTCGATTGTTCTGTCGTATGATTCAATGTTAACGGGTTTGAACCCTTTGGGGAATTCGTGATCCATTAGTTCATCGGTGAAGCAAAGAGGGTATGCGGCACCTCTATATCGGGTCGCATCGCGACGTAGCTCCGATGGAGTCCGTCTGCGGTTGTCAGCTCATGTGTGACTTGGTTTGTCACACCCGAATAGGTAGCCATCATCATGTGTCGAGGGACGTCCTCGCGATCCGTAAATTGATCGGGTATATCCTGCTCTACTATCCAGGGTCTGCCGGAGGTCGTGTGTATGACCCTGAACTGTTTTGTCTCTATTTTTTCATGGCAGCGGGGCGGGCTGCTGTTCGGCTTGAGTTGCCGCTCTATCCCGACCACGAGGTGGTCGGTCCGCCGCACTGTCCCGACCGCGTAGTGTTCGGTCGGCCGCATTACGTGAGGGAAGTATGGGATCCGACGCCTCTTCATCGAACTGAGGTAGCAATCTTCGCTTTGGGTAACTCTTGGCTGGGCGTCTGAGGCCGTATTCTTTGGCTGCCAGAACACCAGTCCACCTGTCGATGAGCAGATCTTGGTCAGCTTGAAGCTGCTGCTGCTTCTTTTTCAAGCTCCTTGGCGGTGGCTATTAGCTGGCGCTTGAAGTGCTCCTGCTCGAGAGGTTTCTCAGGCACGATGAAATCTTCGTTGCCGAGGCTTTCCTCATCCTCAGAGAGCGGATGATAACTACCGTCCTCGGAGTCGTTGGGCATGGCCTGTTCGTCGGGGCTGGCTTGCCCGTTTTCTTGCTCCTCCTGTTCGGATGTTACCTCAACAAGGTCTTCATTGTTTTCGGCATCGTCCGGAGTATTGTCTTCTCCGGTGCCGGTATTGCTGTCCTTGGAACGACGTGACTTAGAGTGGCGCCGAGGACGCTGGCATTTTTGCTATGTCTCAGGAGGTTTATTCTCAACTGGATTTTCTTTGTCATCGTCGTTGGTTGTTTTGGATGTGTCCACCATGTACACATCATACGAAGAGGTGGCCGTCCAGCGTCCAGTGAATGACAAACTTCGATTTTGCTCCTCATCAGCATCGTCATCAACACCGTCGATGTCTTCAGAGTAATAATCGAGCGTGTTGGTTAAATCCTCGACTGTGGCTATGAAGTGGGTGGAGGGTGGGAAGCAAGATTCTCCATCATCAGCTTCTAGTTCGAACCGGATATAGTTCGGCTGTGAGTCCCCCGCCAAGGACAGGTTCTTTAATGAGCTTAGCACATCGCCCAAGGGTGAGTGCTGGAAGATGTCTGCGGCGCTGAACTCGAAGATCGATAAATGATCAAGTTCGGCATCCGTGGACTCACATGGTTCGAAACTTACACCCAGAGACAAGTCCGGGGTTCCGGTGACACAAATATTGTGTGAGTTTAAGTCCATGTGCGGCTCCAACGCCGGGGAATCTGTGGCCTCCATGGTGGTGTTGAACCCCCAATCCTTAGATTGCGCCGTATGCTCCGGATCTAAGGCTAGAGCAGTTACAGGAGCTATCTCTTGAATGTGGTGCGATGACAGATTTAGGTCATGTTCATCGAGGTGACTAGGAGCGATCGCCGCGGTCTCAAATCTAGCGAAGATCAAATCTCCATGGATGTCCGCGACATAGTTCAAGCTCCCAGATCTGACATGATGGCCAGGGGCGTAGCTGTCGATCTGCTCCAGATGGCCAAACAAGTTGGCCCGCAGTGCGAAGCCGCCAAACATGAAAATCTGTCCAGGGAGGAAGGTTTCTCCTTGGACAACGTCATTGTTGACGATTGAAGGGGCCATCGAACCTTTTGAGGATGGCACAATGGAGCTCTCAATGAAAGCACCAATGTCGGTGTCAAAACCGGCGGATCTCGGGTAGGGGGTCCCGAACTGTGCGTCTAAGGTCGATGGTAACAGGAGACAGGGGACACAATGTTTACCCAGGTTCGGGCCCTCTCTATGGAGGTAATACCCTACGTCCTGCTTGATTGATCTTGATGAATATGAGTATTACAAGACTTGATCTACCACGAGATCGTAATGGCTAAACCCTAGAAGTCTAGCCTGTATGACTATGATAATGAATATCCCCCCTCCTCCGGACTAAGTCCTTCGGTTTATATAGACATCGGGAGGATCTAGGGTTACACAAGGTCAGTTACAAAGAAAGGAATCTACATATTTGGTCGCCAAGCTTGCCTTCCACGCCAAGGAGAGTCCCATCCAGACACGGATGCAGTCTTCGGTCTTCGTGTTCTTCACAGCCCATCAGTCCGGCCCATGGCTAACAGGCCGGACGCCCGAGGACCCCTTAGTCTAGGACTCCCTCAGGCGTGCCCCCTGCCTCGTGGGCCCCCTGACGCTCCACCGACCTCAACTCCAACTCCATATATTCACGTTCGGAGAGAAAAACAATCAAGGAGAAGGATTCATCGCGTTTTACGAAACGGAGCCGCTGCCAAGCCCTAATCTCTCTCGGGAGGGCTGATCTGGAGTCCGTTCGGGGCTCCGGAGAGGGGAATCCGTCGCCATCATCATCATCAACCTTCCTCCATTACCAATTTCATGATGCTCACCGCCGTGCATGAGTAATTCCATCATAGTCTTGCTAGACGGTGATGGGTTGGATGAGATTTATCATGTAATTGAGTTAGTTTTGTTAGGGTTTGATCCCTAGTATCCATTATGTTCTGAGATTGATGTTGCTATGACTTTTCTATGCTTAATGCTTGTCACTAGGGCCTGAGTGCCATGATTTCAAATCTGAACCTATTATGTTTTCATGAATATATGTGAGTTCTTGATCCTATCTTGCAAGTCTATAGTCACCTATTATGTGTTATGATCCGTTAACCCCAAAGTGACAATAATCGGGATACTTACCGGTGATGACCGTAGTTTGAGGAGTTCATGTATTCACTAAGTGTTAATGCTTTGGTCCGGTACTCTATTAAAATGAAGCATTAATATCCCTTAGTTTCCAACAGGACTCCGCTGCCACGGGAGGGTAGGACAAAAGATGTCATGCAAGTTCTTTTCCATAAGCACGTATGACTACATTCGGAATACATGACTACATTACATTGATGAACTTGAGCTAGTTCTGTGTCACCCTATGTTATAACTATTGCATGAGGAATCACATCCGACATAATTATCCATCAATGATCCACTACCTACGAGCTTTTCATATATTGATCTTTGCTTAGTTACTTTTCCGTTGCCACTGTTACGCTTGCTATAAAACTGCTACCGTTACTTTTGCCACCGTTACCACTACTATCATATTACTTTGCTACTAAATACTTTGCTGTAGATATTAAGTTTCCAGGTGTTGTTGAATTGACAACTCAGCTGCTAATACCTGAGAATATTCTTTGGCTCCCCTTGTGTCGAATCAATAAATTTGGGATGAATACTCTACCCTCAAAAACTGTTGCGATCCCCGATACTTGTGGGTTATCAAGACTATTTTCTGCCGCCGTTGCCGGGGAGCATAGATCTATTCTTTGAGTCACTTGGGATTTATATCTGATGATCACTATGAAGAACTTGAAAGATTAAAGAACCAAGATTTTTCCCTCAACTACGAGGGGAGGTAAGGAACTGCCATCTAAATATGCACTTGATTCACCTTCTGTTTTGAGTAAACTTGCGACACCTACACCTGCTATTCATTCTGATATGTCGCATGTTATTGATGGTGCCACTTCTGCTTTGCATGATACTTATGATGAAACTACTTCTATGCTTGATAATACTATGCCACTAGGTGAATTTCTTGATGAACAACTTGCTAGGGTTAGAGAGAATGAAATTATTGAAACTGATAATATTGATGAAAGTGATGATGAAGATTCTCCCCCTAGATATGAATTGCCTGTTGTGCCTGAGGGTTATGTTATAGATGAAGAAACTGCTAGAGACTTCTTAGCTTGCAATGATAGATCTGATCTTAGGAAATTATTAGCTAAGCTTAAAGAAAAGTCTTTGAATGCTAGAATGAAATATGACCTTGCTTTTGCTACTTCACCTATCTTTATTTCCGATAAGGATTATGATTTCTATGTTGATCCTGAGTTAATTACTTTGGTCGAATCTGATCCTTTTTATGGCTATGAATCTGAAACTGTTGTGGCACATCTTACTAAATTAAATGATATAGCCACCCTGTTTACTTATGATGAGAAAACTCGCTATTACTTTATCATTAAGTTGTTTCCGTTCTCATTAAAGGGTGATGCTAAAACATGGTTTAATTCTCTTGATCCTGGTTGTGTGCGTAGTCCCCAGGATATGATTTATCACTTCTCTGCTAAATATTTCCCCGCTCATAAGAAACAAGCTACTTTAAGGGAAATATATAATTTTGTGCAAATTGAAGAAGAGAGTCTCCCACAAGCTTGGGGGAGGCATCTCCAATTACTTAATGCTTTGCCTGATCATCCTCTCAAGAAAAATGAAATACTTGATATCTTTTATAATGGACTAACCGATGCTTCCAGAGACTACCTGGATAGTTGTGCTGGTTGTGTTTTCAGGGAAAGAACTTTTGATCAAGCTGAATTGCTATTGAATAATATGTTGAGTAATGAAAATGATTGGACACTTCTTGAACCAACTCCTAAGCCAACTCCGAAGAAAAGTGGTATTCTATTTCTCAGTCCTGAAGATATGCAAGAGGTAAAGAAATATATGAAAGAAAAAGGTATTAAAGCTGAAGATGTTAAGAATTTACCACCTATTGAAGAAATACATGGTCTTGATAACCCGACACAGGTAGTAAAGGTAAATTCTCTCTATAGATTTGATGAAGGTGATATTCCTCGTAATAAGTCTGCTAGCGAATGCTTAGACGAGTTTGATAATTTTATTGTGAAACACGAAAACTTCAATGCTTATGTTGGTAGACAATTGAAACGCAATGCTGATATGCTTCAACACTTGAGTGATTATATGTCTAGTGTTAAAGGTGAACTTAAAATTATTAGTAAAATGCTTCTATGGTTACCACTCAAGTAGAACAAGTACTTAAAGCTCAAAATGAATTGCTCAATGAATTAAATAATAAGAAAATGATAATGTTGTTAGAGTCATGACTAGAGGGGGTAAAATGACTCAGGAACCTTTGTATCCCGAGGGCCAAACTAAAATAATTGAGCAAGATTCTCAGAGAATTAATGTTGATGCACCTAGTCCTTCTAAGAAGAAGAAAAAGAAAAATGGTAGGACTTTGCATGCTTCTAGTGAACCTGTTGTTGACACACCTGAGAATCCCAATCATATTTCTATTTCCGATGCTGAAACACAATCTGGTAATGAACATGAACCTAGTGATAATGTTAATGATGATGTTCATGTTGATGCTCAACCTAGCAATAACAATGATGTAGAGATTGAACCTGCTGGTGATCTTGATAACCCACAATCAAAGAATCAATGTTATGATAAGAGAGACTTTGTTGCTAGGAAGCACAGTAAAGAAAGAGAACCATGGGTTCAGAAACCCATGTCTTTTCCTCCTAAACCATCCAGGAAAAAGGATGATGAGGATTTTGAGCGCTTTGCTGAAATGATTAGACCTATCTTTTTGCGTATGTGTTTGACTGATATGCTTAAAATGAATCCTTATGCTAAGTACATGAAAGACATTGTTACTAATAAAAGAAAGATAACGGAAGCTAAAATTTCCACCATGCTTGATAATTACACTTTTAAGGGTGGAATATGAAAGAAACTTGGAGATCCAGGAGTACTAACTATACCATGCTCCATTAAAAGAAACTATGTTAAAACTGCTTTATGTGATCTTGGAGCCATTGTTAGTGTTATGCCCCTCTCTTTATATCGTAGACTTGATTTGAATAAGTTGACACCTACTGAAATATCTTTGCAAATGGTTGATAAATCAACTGCTATACCTGTCGGTATTTGTGAGGATGCGCCTGTTGTGGTTGCAAACGTTACTATTTTAACGGACTTTGTTATTCTTGATATTCCGAGGACAATAGTATGTCGATTATCCTTGGTAGACCCTTTTTAAATACTACAGGGGCTGTTATTGATTGCAATAAAGGCAATGCCACTTTTCATGTTAATGGTAATGAGCATAGGGTACACTTTTCGAGGAAACAACCTCAATTCCATAGTATCAATTCTATTGGAATAATTTCAATGATTATTATTGGAGGTTTTGAATTTCCTCTTCCTACTGTCAAGAAGAAATATGATATTCTTATTGTTGGGGATGTGCATATCCCCGTTGAGGTAACCTAGTGTTATTCGAAATTTCTCCGGTTTCATGCGATTCGGAATGAGTTTGTTAACAAGACTTGATCAACCTTGTTAGTGGATTCCTTTTGACGAGCATGAGATGGACAAAGTTAGGAAGCACAACTTTCTGTACCCTCTTTTTACTTTCTGTTATTTATCTTAAATAAAGTAAAAATAGTATTTCCTATCTGTTTTCTAAATTATCCTTGCAATAAAAATACCCCGAAAATAAAAGTTCTCCAAATGCCCTGAAAGTTCAATATGATTTTTCCAAAATATTTAAGAATTATTGGCACTAAGAACACACCAGGGGGACCCACCATGTGCCCACGAGGGTGGAGGGCGCGCCCTACTCCCTTGGGCGCGCCCCTTGCCTCGTGGACCCCATGTGGGTCCCCTCCACTTATTCTTGCACCCACACACTCTGTCTTCCTCCAGGAAAAAATCATCCACTAGCTCAAACCCGTGTTCTAGCTCATCTTGCTGCCATTTTCGATCTCTTTGCTCAAAGCTCCATTCACAAAACTGCTTTGGGGGATTGTTCTTCGGTATGTGACTCCTCCAATGGTCCAATTAGTTTTTGTTCTAGTGCTTTATTTATTGCAAATTTTTGCTGCTTAGGTGACCCTGTTCTTGAGCTTGCATGTCAAATTTATGTGGTCAAAAGTAGTTTTAATGCATGATATAGCCTATGTCGGATCACGGGTTCGGGCATACCCTTGAGGTTCGAACACTGGGGTGCACGCGAAGGTTTTCTCTCTATCGATCCACGCCCTAGCTCTCTAAGATCTTGCGGACGAACTCGACGAACTCACAACACAGAAAGACACAAGATTTATACTGGTTCGGGCCACCATTGTGGTGTAATACCCTACTCCAGTGTGGTGGTGGTGGATTGCCTCTTGGGCTGATGATGAACAGTACAAGGGGAAGAATAGCCTCGTGAGGTCGAGGTGTTCTTGTGCTCGGTGAACTTGTGTGGGTGAGATGAGGTCGATCCTCTCTCTTCTCACCTTCTGGTCGTCCGGTCCCTTTTACTGTGGTGGCTAGTTCTACTTATATAGGCCCTGGTCCTCTCCCCAAATATTGAGCGGGAAGGGAGCCAACAACGGCCAATTCGAAAGGGGACAAATAGTACAAGTTATCCTGACAAAAGGTGGTCTTCGCCTACCAAAGGTTCTGGTGATGACGCCGTCTTGGGCTCCATGGTGACCTCCGTCCTGCCGTCCTTCTAGTCTTGGTCTCATTGCACCAATATGGAAACCTTTGCTTGATGCCTCAGTACTCCACGCCTGCACTTGCCCCCTTGGAACCAAAGAGGAAACAAGGACACTACACGCTGGCGCCCGCCTGGTCTTGATCGTCATGGCTCACATCACGGTGACCTCGCGAGGTTTGCCTTGCCTTGATCTCTCCTCCCCTCGCAAGCCTGCCTGGCGAGGACGCTCCTGAGGAGGTTTTGCATCGTCCGCCTCGCGAGGCTTGGCCCCCCGCGAGGGTCTTGAATGCCTTGTCGATGAAGATGGGCCGTACAGACGTGCCAGCCCAGCCACGCCGTGGGCCGCAGGTAGGCAAGTCTAGGGACCCCCGTTCCCAAAACGCTGACAGTAGCCCCCGGGCCCAAGGCGTTCTCGGGCTTGGCTTCGAGGCGAAGCCAAAGGATCAAGCGCGGAGCCCTGGGGGCCTCAAAAGCCCGCGACCTCGGTTGACGTGTGGCGGTTGATTGGATGTGGGCGTCTCCGCTTCCCATGCTGCCTCGGCAACTGCCCGACTTGACAAGTCCTTGCGACGTGCAAGGAAAACCATCATTACCTGTGATCATGGGGGTGCTGGTTGGCCTTCTCCTGCTATAAATGGGGAGGGGGGCAGAGCCCCCGTCGCCCATCTCTTCCCATTCTGTCTACTTCTTCCTCCTGTACTCCACCACCAACTCCAATGGCGCCGTCGAAGAGGTTCTCCGCCACGGAGAAAGGAAAGGCCCCTCGCGAGGGGCCCGGCTCCCCGACGCCTAAACGGGGATGCGACCATCCTCGCAAGCACACCACGACTCCCGCAGTGCCCCCCTGCTCTCGGGGTGGCGCCGCTGCACGTGGCGGGGGTCGATCCGGTCGCGGCAGCCCCGTCGATGAGGGGAGACGTGCCATGGTTGCACGACCTCCCCGACCACGCTTCCACGCAACAAAGGTGCTGCCGGAGTTCGTTGTCTGGTCGGTGGATCTGGCCGGCAACTGGCTCCAGCTTTCGCGCTTATTCGTCAACAAGCTGTCGGCCCCTGGTCCAGGCAGGCTCTGGCTGCAGGCGGATGGTTGTTGCAGCAGGGCTTCCTGGGTCACAGTTGAAGTCTCTGCCGCGGGCAACATAGCTCTAGCCCGCGGTTGGCAGACGTTCGCCCGCGCGCGTGGCCTGGGCAAGCGGTGCAGCCTCCATTTCAAGTATGACGGTGATGCGACCCTCTACGTGAGGGTGTTTGGGGAAGATGGTCGCTGCACCGGGTGCTGCCCCGAGACGAACGACGGCGAGGAGGTGCTCGGTCTCGGCGATGGCCGTGACGAGGGTGAGCTCGCCGGCCGCGCCTCGTCCAGCTACGGCGGCTCTTCTCTTGGCGATAGCTCTAGTAGCGGTGGCTACGACCAGCCACCACGCCGTCGCGCTCGCTTCGAAGGTGGTAGCGGGTCGTCTCGTCACCATGCCTCCGTGAAGCGCGAGGAGGGATCCGGCTAAGCTCGGACGTCGCTGGAGGCCTGCCCCCATGGTTCGCCGCAACACCGCTTTTGTTTTGTTCCTCTTTTCTTTCCTGCATCAAAATGAAACCAGTATGGGCCCGGAGGGGCGTGTATCGAACAGTGATTCCTCACTCATTATGCTATGCTTGTTATTTCTGTGCTGTGTCGTTATTTTGTGTGGAGATAACTAGCTTGGTGCGATCGGGGTAGCTTCTTCTCCACGAGGCACTTGTTTCCTCATGCCCGTCTTGGCTTAGTGGTTGCTCAGGAACTGCAAAAATTCATTAGGAGGCTCGCTAAGAGACTTATCATTCAGCCGAGCCTTGACCCAGCTCTTCATATTGTGGTACCCGAGGGGCACGGATTAGGAGAGATGTGCCGGTTGTGGGCTTGAACGAGGGTGCCTCGCGAGAAAACAGACCGAAGGCAGAGAAAAGGACCAACGCAGGAGGAAGAAACCCTCGCGAAGGCACCTGCCTAGCCCCCTCGCGAGGTATGTAGGAGAGAGAACACAAGCGAACTGGATTCAGAAAGGTGGCAAAAGGCGACGAAACCAAATCAGCAAGGAACACCAGAAGCAAACTTCGATTCAGAGAAGGCGAGCCAACTACAGAAAGCAAATGAAAAGCCGCGCCCGGCACCTAGTCTAGTCTTTGACGTCTTCTCACCAGCACGGAGCTAAGTGCTGCCACTAGGCGTGGGAGGGAGCCCCCGAGGCCCGAGGGCGGCTCTCCGGAGACTCCGGGGCGTGTACATCCCCACTCATTATTATGTGAGAGTGTCACGGGCGGCGATTCTTCACAGGCACCGGGCCTTGCTTCACAGGCACCGGGCCCTGCTTCACAGGCACCGGGCCTTGCTTCATGGGTAGAACTTCTGGAGGTGCTGGATGTTCCAGGTGTTCTGGATGGGCACCCCATCCTGCATCTCCAGGCGCGCGGCGCCAGGCCTGGAGATATGGGCGACCCTGAACGGGCCCTCCCACATGGGTGAGAGCT
Source organism: Triticum aestivum (assembly GCF_018294505.1). Lineage (NCBI taxonomy): Eukaryota > Viridiplantae > Streptophyta > Magnoliopsida > Poales > Poaceae > Triticum > Triticum aestivum. The sequence goes on from NC_057797.1 coordinate 421,155,310, forward strand.
TGTGCAACCCTGCCCAGGAGAGGACCCGCCTCAGGACGAGGTTGCCCGCCTCGAGCGTCCTGGAGCGGACGCTGCTGCAGTGGTACCGTCACAGTGCCTGCTGGTACCTTGCCGCCCTCAGTGCAGCTTCATGGTGTCGTTCCTCCCCCAGTACGAGGTCCATCCCCCGCGTGGCATCCTGTTGCGTTTCATCAAATGCCAGGACCCGTGCGGAGCGATGCTTTACCTCATGAGGGAGGACCACTTCGGCTCCATAGTCAAGGAAGAACGGGGTCTCGCTCGTTGGCTTAGTGGCGGTGGTGCGGATGGACCACAACACGGACTGGAGCTCGTCGTGACAGCCCCTGCCGCATGCCTCGAGCTTCATCTTGAAGGTCCTAGTCTTGAGGCCTCTCAGGACCTCCACGTTGGCGCGTTCAGCCTGGCCATTGCTCCTGGGATGCGCCACCGAAGCGTAGCTGATCTGCATTCCAAGGTTAGCACAATATGTTTTGAAGAGGTTACTGGTGAACTGTGAGCCGTTGTCGGTGATGATGCGGTTGGGGACCCCGAAACGGCTCACATGGCCCTTGATGAACTTAACCGCAGAACCAACTGGGATGGTGCGGACGGCTTCTACTTCCGCCCACTTGGTGAACTTGTCGATCGCGATGTAGAGGTTGCGGTAGCCTCCTAGCGCTCGAGGGAATGGGCCAAGATATCCAGCCCCCAGACCGCGAACGGCCATGTGAGCGGTATAGTCTGGAGGCCCTGAGCTGGCTGATGGATATGCTTGGCGTGGATCTGGCAAGTTTCGCAGGACTTCACTAGCTCAGCCTCGTCGTTGAGCGTCGTGGGCCAGTAGAATCCACTGTGGAACACCTTGCCGATGAGAGTCCGTGACGACGAGTGTTGTCCGCAATCCCCGCCGTGTATGTCATTCAGCAACTCCTTCCCCTGGTCCCTAGAAATGCAACACAATGAAACATCATTCGGTCGCTTCCTGTACAACTCACCATCCTGGATGTAGTATGCCGTGGCTTGCCAGGCCACACGCTCCGCGTCCTCTTCCTTCTTCGGTAGTGCCCCTCGCATCAGGTATTCCTTGAATTCCTTGGTCCAACACCCCTCTTGAGGCTCGAGTGCCAAGAGCAAGCAAGCCCCTAAGGTTGGGCCACAAGCCGGGGCTCCCATAGCAGGCGGTTGTGGGAGCTCCTCCCGAGGTTGTGCCATGCTTGAAAGTGGTGGCGTTGCTGACGGCTTGAAGAGCTGCTCCTCGAAGACACCAGGCTCTTGGGGCTGTCGCTTGGATGCCCTCATGGGGATGTCGTTGGCTTCCTTGTTGGTGCCACAGGGTACATGCTGCACCTCCATACCTATGAACTGCTTTTCCATCTTACGTACTTCCACGAGGTACGCCTCCATGTGCTCGTCCTTTGGCTCATACACCTTGTTGGAGAAGTTGACGAGGAGTTGTGAGTCGCCCCTAACGGTGAGGCGCTTCACCCCCAAAGCTGCCGCGGCCTTCAGGCCAGCTATGAGGCCTTCATATTCTGCGATGTTGTTGGAGACCTTCTCGCCCTGCTGAATGCAGAGCTGCACAGCGTAGTAGAGCTTGTCCTGCGTGGGTGAGATGAGTACCGCTCCAGCCCCCGCGCCCTGGTGCGTGAAGGCTCCATCGAAATACATGACCCATCCGTCTGACGCCTCGCTTCCTGGCGAGGTGTAACGGTCCTCACCTACTTCCAGCGCCGGGGCATCCGTCCATTCTACCACGAAGTCAGCGAGTGCGGCTCCCTTGATGACCTTGGTGGTGCTGAACTCTAGCTGGAATGCCTGCAGCTCGATGTTCCACTCGGCGACCCTTCCAGCAGAGTTGGGGCTCCTGAGCACTCTCTCCAACGGGTAGGCCGAGATGACTTTGATGGGGTGGCCCTGGAAGTAGTGCTAGTGCTGCAACTTGCGCGAGGCCACCAGGAGTGCGAGCAAGAGCTTCTGAGGCATGGGATAGCATGCCCTCACGTCCTGCAACACCATGCCGATGAAGTACACCGGGTGCTCGACGAGGACCGACGTGTTGGTGAGGCTTGCGTCTTGTGCAAGCTGGGGTGCCCCCCGAGATGATGGGGCCCCTGGTGCCTGGTTGCTTGTGGGGATCTCTATGGTGTCATCCTGCCGAGCTTGGTCTTCTGTTGCTGCCGCTATGGCTTTTGCTGTGCCTTCCTGATCTTGCGTCACCTTGGCTGGCGACGTAACTTGGTGCGGCACACTCTTGGCCTAGTGCTCCTCCCGAACCGCCACCAGTTCAGCGCTGTCAGAGTATGGGGTGGCAGCAAGGTAAAGTACTAGAGGCTCGAGAGGCCGTGGCGCCACCAACACCGGTGGGCTGGTCAGGTATTGCTTGAGGTCTTGGAAGGCTCGGTCGGCCTCCGGAGTCCACTCGAATGGGCCCTTCTTCTTCATCAGCTTAAAAAGGGTAAGGCGCGCTCTCCCAACTTGGAGATGAAGCGCCCCAATGCAGTCACCCGACCAACCAGCTTCTGCATTTCCTCGAGGGTCTGCGTCGGGCTCATGCTCTCAATGGCCTTGATCTTCTCTGGGTTCGCCTCGATCCCTTTGTGTGGCACGAGGAATCCCAACAGCTTGCCGGAAGGAACACCGAACACACACTTTTCTGGGTTAAGCCGCAAGTTCACCTGGCCCAGGCTTTTGAAGGTCTCCTCCAGGTCTTGGATCAAGGTTCTCGCCTCCCGAGACTTCACCACAATGTCGTCGACGTAGGCCTCCATGTTCCTCCCAAGCTGTGGCCCTAAAGCGATGTGCATCAGCCGCTAAAAGGTCGCACCTGCGTTGCACAGTCCGAAGGGCATACATGTGTAGCAGTACACCCCACACGGGGTCAGGAAGGCTGTCTTCTCTACTTCTTCCACCGCCATCTTGATTTGGTGATACCCCGAGAACGCATCCAGGAAGCACAGTAGGTCGCACTCAGCGGTGGAGTCGACGATCTGGTCGATGCACGGGAGAGGGAACGGATCTTGAGGGCACACCTTGTTGAGGTTGGTGAAATCGACACACATTCGCTCCTTCCCGCCTTTCTTCGGCACCACGACTGGGTTCGCCAGCCATTCGGGGTACCTAACCTCACGAACGGCACCCGCCGCCTCCAACTTGTGGGTCTCTTGGACGATGCAGGCCTGCTTCTGCGTGGACTGCCGCCTTGCTCGCTGCTTCACAGGGCACACATTGGGGCACACCCTTAAGTGGTGCTGAATCACCTCTCTCGGGACCCCCACCAGCTGATTGGGCTCCCATACGAATATGTCCTTGTTCGCGCGCAAGAACTTCACCAATGCTTCCTCTTGGCTGGGGTTTAGGCAGGCACCTATGGTGAAGGTGGCTCCTGAGGAGCCGTCCTCGTCGACCGACACCTGCTTTGTCTCTGCCTTATCTTGGGTGAACAGTTGCTTCTTCTTGGTTAGCACGGCCTCCTTGGCCTCGAGGGCACCGGTGCCAATGGGCTGCGCTGCCGCAGCGGTCCTAAAGGCAAGTTTGAGCACCGTCACGGCCTCCTTGGTGTCCCCCTTGATGGTGAGGACACCTTTGCTTCCTGGCATTTTCATGAGGTTGTAGGCTGGATGAGTCGCCACCATGAACTGGGCTAGAGCTGGGTACCTGAGGATGGCGTTGTACGGGAGGCCGATGCGGGAGATGTCGAAGTCGACCAGCTCGGTGCGGTAGTTGTCGCGCGTGCCAAAGGTGACGGGAAGGCGGATCTTCCCTAGGGAGCGGGCTGCGCCACCACCAACTCCTGAGAAAGGCTTGCTGAGGCTGAGTCGCTCGAGCGGCACGTGAAGAAGGCTGAAGGCCTCCATGGAGAGCAAGTTGAGGCCAGTGCCGCCATCGATGAGGGTCTTGGTGATGGCCACATTGCAGATGGTGGGCATGCAGAGCATCAGAAGCATGCCCGAGCCAGTGGTGGTGATGGGGTGGTCTTCTGAGCTGAAGGTGAGGTCGGCCTCAGGCGCGTCCTAGCCCGGTGGAGCCCCCGAGCACGTGGAAGCGGCGCCGATCTGGCGGATGAACGGCTTGATGTGGCGCTCTGAAGGTGGCGCCTGAGAGCCGCCTAGCAGGGCCGCGACCGTGTGGGGCGCCGGTGCCGCGTAGCGCGCAGTGAAGAGGTCGCGGAGCTCCTCCCCGGACGCCATCGTGGATTCGGGAAGGTTGAGCAGCCAGGTACGCGGCTCGCCAGCGAGGGCCATGGGAAGCCAGTTGGCCATGACCTTGTCATCGCCCCCGGCTTCGAGGACGGCCTCCTCGTACGCCAGCAGGAAAGCTGACGGGTCCGCCGCGCCGTCATAGCACCGCGGAATCTCCGGCTTGAACTTGGGCGGCCACTGGACCCGCCGCAGTGCGGGGGCTAGGGCTCAGAGCCCCCTGGCCCTGTCGGCAACGCTGGCCGTCGGAGTCGGCGGCAGGGCGCCTGCCATCTGGGCGAAGCGCGGTGTCGACGAAGCGCAGATCGATGGAAGAGAAGCTATGGCGCACCCCTACCTGGCGTGCCAAATGTCGGATCACTGGATCCGACAGACCCTTGAGGTTCGAACACTGGGGTGCGCGTGAAAGTTTTCTCTCTATCGATCCACGCCCTAGCTCTCTAAGATCTTGCGGACGAACTCGACGAACTCACAACACAGAAAGACACAAGATTTATACTAGTTCAGGCCACCGTTGTGGTGTAATACCCTACTCTAGTGTGGTGGTGGATTGCCTCTTGGGCTGATGATGAACTGTACAAGGGGAAGAACAGCCTTGTGAGGTCGAGGTGTTCTTGTGCTCGGTAAACTTGTGTGGGTGAGATGAGGTCAATCCTCTCTCTTCTCACCTTCTGGTCGTCCGGTCCCTTTTACTGTGGTGGCTAGTTCTACTTATATAGGACCTGGTCCTCTTCCCAAATATTGAGCGGGAAGGGAGCCAACAACGGCCAATTCGAAAGGGGACAACTAGTACAAGTTATCCTGACAAAAGGTGGTCTTCGCCTGCCAAAGGTTCTAGTGATGACGCCGTCTTGGGCTCCATGGTGACCTTCGTCCTGCCGTCCTTCTAGTCTTGGTCTCGTTGCACCAATATGGAAACCTTTGCTTGATGCCTCGGTACTCCGCGCCTGCGCTTGACCCCTTGGCACCAAAGAGGAAACAAGGACACTGCGCGCGCTGGCGCCCGCCTGGTCTCGATCTTCATGGCTCACGTCACGGTGACCTCGCGAGGTTTGCCTTGCCTTGATCTCTCCACCCCTCACGAGTCTTCCTGTCGAGGCCGCTCCTGAGGAGGTCTTGCGTCATCCGCCTCGCGAGGCTTGGCCCCTCGCGAGGGTCTTGAATGCCTTGTCGATGAAGATGGGGCATACAGACCTGCCAGCCCAACCACGCTGTGGGCCGCAGGCAGGCAAGTCTGGCCCCCCCCGTTCATAGAATGCCGACAGCCTCTAGGCACTCGTAGGAGTAGTTGCTATCAATTTTGTTGAGTTTGGTTCACTTTTATGTTGAGTCCCTAAAAATGTTAGAAATTTTTCAGAGGAAGAAATATGTTTAGGAAAATGTACCAAGGTGGTTCCTCAAGGAAGCAAGGCCCAAGGCCCGCAATACGCGAGCCAGACAATGAACTACCAAGGGAGGCTCAAGTGCGGCCTTGTGAATGGCCGTCAGAGGATTTCATGGTCCAGGCAGGCATCAAGGAAGAATTTGACGCATATGTGCGTAACGCTGATCTTGAGAGCTTCGTGTTAGATAAATGCCGGCAATACCTCTATTTAACTGATTCATTTGTGAGAAGGTTTAAATTTACATCCTCACGCAATTCTCACAATGTCCTATTTGATCTTTATGATAAATCTTATACCATGGACTTAGAAGATTTTAATACTTCTTGTAAACTCCCGCAGTGGGGTAGTGCTAGTGAACCTCGCAAATCTGAATTTAAAGAATTTCTTGATAGTATCACTATGGGGGAATCTAGAGAAATAACACAAGCTACCATAGGGAGCATTCATTTTCCTGCCATACATCATTTTGCTCTCTTCGTGGGTAGATGCATTAACAGTAAGGATGAGGCATGTCACATGTGTATTCCTGATCTTAGTGTTCTCAAGAGTGTTGTATCAGGAGATAAACAATACAACTTGGGGGCTATTGTTGCACATAGGTTGCATCTTAATGGTTTAACTGGAGATTTGTTTGGTGGAATTTATGCAACTCATGTAGCTAACCTTCTTGGTATACCCATACGTGGGGATGATATTGAGTTGCCTCCTGCTTATCTAGATTATAATGCTATGGTTCATCATCAGTTTGTTGAGAGGAACGACCAGTTCCTCCAGTACCGACTAATCTTTGACAGACGGCACACCGTCCATGTTGCTCTCCTTGCTCCTGCTTTCTTTGATTTTCAGACAAAAGGGAGATATGTTATAACCAGGGAGGAGGCGAACGAGTACGAGAGGAGGACGGAGGCAGCTCGCCTCCAAGCTGTAGCTCATGAGGCAATTGCCGCTGCATCTCAGTACGACCCCAACTACAACTTTGATCCATGGGCACAGACCAACTTAGGCCAAAAGCCTAAGCTTGGGGGAGTACGTATTTCTCACCGACATTACATTCATGTTCACACACTCATGCCAGTTGTCGGTGCTCATACTTTTTCATAGTATCATCCATGCTAGTTTATTTTCTTTTAAAGTTTTCTTCTTGTGTGTTTGAAAAACCTTAAGAAAAACCAAAAAATTAGTTGTAGCTTTTAGCTAGTTTACTTTCCATGCCTGTAGTAGTAGTAATTAAAAATAAAACCCCAAAAGATTTCTCGTTCTTCTTTTGCTTGTTGGGAGCTTTCCCATGTAAATAGTTTTATTTCCTTTCTTTTCCTTGGGGGTCGAGAGGAGAAGACCACGATGAAAATGTTGAGTGGCTCTCATATGCATTATTGTCGATCTAACAAAGAGCCCATATTACCTTGTCTTCTCCCTTGTATTGAATGCTTGCAGATTCCAGCTTAGTCCAATGCACGTGCACTATTATTACTATCCACACCGTTCGGTCGTGCAAGTGAAAGGCAATAATGACAATATATGATGAACTGATTGAGATGAGAAAAGCTGGTATGAACTTGACCTCTCTTGTTTTTGTAAATATGATTAGTTCATCGTTCCTGATTCAGCCTATTATGAATGAAACATGTTTGCAATGACAATTAGAGATTATAGTTGCTCATGCCATGCTTAATTTGCCAGGAGTTTATAATGCTTTACCTTGCGTGCCAACATGCTATTAAAATGGTTGTGATGTGGTATCATAGGGTGGTATCCTCCTTTGAACGATTCGAGTGGCTTGACTTGGCACATGTTCACGCATGTAGTTGAAATAAAATCAACATAGCCTCAACGATATTTATGCTCATGGTGATTTATATCCTACTCATGCTTGCATTCAGTGTTGATTAATTTTAATGCATGTTCATGACTGTTGTCGCTCTCTAGCTAGTTGCTTCCCAGTCTCTTTCTAGCCTTCACTTGTACTAAGCGGGAATACTGCTTGTGCATCCAACTCCATAAACCCCAAAAGTTATTCCATATGAGTCCACCATACCTTCCTATATACGGTATCTACCTACCGTTCCAAGTAAATTTGTATGTGCCGAACTCTAAACCTTCAAATAAAAATTCTGTTTTGTATGCTCGAATAGCTCATGTATCAACTAGGGCTATCTGTATCTTCCATGATAGGCGGGTTATTCTCAAGAGGAGTGGACTCCACTCCTCACTCACGAGAAAATGGCTGGTCACCGAGATGCCCAGTCCCATGCTCAAATCAAATCAAAATAATTGCAACCCCCAGGATTGTTTTAGTTGGAGGCACCCGTTGTTTCGGGCAAGCCATGGATTGATGCTTGTTGGTGGTGGGGGAGTATAAACTTTACCATTCTGCTTGGGAACCGCCTATAATGTGTGTAGCATGGAAGATATCGAGATCACTTGGTTGTTATGTTGACAATGAAAGTATACCGCTCAAAATATTATCCATCTCTATTTCGAAACCAAGCTCTGGCACCTCTACAAATCCCTGCTTCCCTCTGCGAAGGGCTTATCCATTTACTTTTATGTTGAGTCATCATCCTCTTATTAAAAAGCACCAGTTGGAGAGCATCGCTGTCATTTGCATGTATTATTATTAGTTTACATTGAGTATGACTTGACTGGATCTCTTTTACCATGAATTACAATTTCCAGTCAGCCCTTGATCTTCAGAGGTGCTCTGCATTTATGCTTTGCGGTCTCAGAAAGGGCTAGCGAGATACCATCTTGTTATATCATATTATGATTGTTTTGAGAAAGTGTTGTCATCCGAGATTTATTATTATTGCTCGCTAGTTGATTATGCCATTGATATGAGTAAATATGATACCTAAATGTTATTGTGAATATGGTTAGTTCATAATCTTTGCTGAAAACTTGAATGGTGGCTTTACATATTCACAACAACAAGAGCAAACAGAGGTTGTAAAAGTTTTTCTTTATCACTTTCAGTTTATCAACTGAGTTGCTTGAGGACAAGCAAAGGTTTAAGCTTGGGGGAGTTGATACGTCTCCAACGTATCTACTTTTCCAAACACTTTTGCCCTTGTTTTGGACTCTAACTTGCATGATTTGAATGGAACTAACCTGGACCGACGCTGTTTTCAGCAGAATTGCCATGGTGTTATTTTTGTGCAGAAATAAAAGTTCTTGGAATGACCTAAAAATCAATGGAGAATATTTTTGGAATATATAAAAAATATTGGTGAAAGAATCAAGGCCAGGGGGACACACACTATCCACGATGGTGGGGGGCCCCTGCCTCATGGGCCCCCTGACGCTCCACCGAACTCAACTCCAACTACATATATTAACGTTCGGAGAGAAAAAAATCAAGGAGAAGGATTCATCGCATTTTACGATACGGAGCCGCCGCCAAACCCTAATCTCCCTCTGGAGGGCTGATCTGGAGTCCATTCGGGGCTCCGGAGAGGGGAATCCATCGCCATCATCATCATCATCAACCTTCCTCCATCACCAATTTCATGATGCTCACCACCGTGCGTGAGTAATTCGATCGTAGGCTTGCTGGACGGTGATGGGTTGGATGAGATTTATCATGTAATCGAGTTAGTTTTGTTAGGGTTTGATCCCTAGTATCCATTATGTTTTGAGATTGATGTTGCTATGACTTTGCTATGCTTAATGCTTGTCACTAGGGCCCGAGTGCCATGATTTCAGATCTGAACCTATTATGTTTTCATGAATATATGTGAGTTCTTGATCCTATCTTGCAAGTCTATAGTCACCTATTATGTGTTAGGATCCGTTAACCCCAAAGTGACAATAATCGGGATACTTACCGGTGATGACCTGAGGAGTTCATGTATTCACTAAGTGTTAATGCTTTGGTCCGGTACTCTATTAAAAGGAGGCCTTAATATCCCTTAGTTTCCAATAGGACCCCGCTGCCACGGGAGGGTAGGACAAAAGATGTCATGCAAGTTCTTTTCCATAAGCACGTATGACTACATTCAGAATACATGCCTACATTACATTGATGAACTGAAGCTAGTTCTGTGTCACCCTATGTTATAACTATTGCATGAGGAATCGCATCCGACATAATTATCCATCATTGATCCATTGCCTACGAGCTTTCCATATATCGATCTTTGCTTAGTTACTTTTCCGTTGCCACTGTTACGCTTGCTATAAAACTGCTACCGTTACTTTTGCCACCGTTACCACTACTATCATATTACTTTGCTACTAAATACTTTGCTACACATATTAAGTTTTCGGTGTGGTTGAATTGACAACTCAGCCGCTAATACTTGAGAATATTCTTTGGTTCCCCTTGTGTCGAATCAATAAATTTGGGTTGAATACTCTACCCTCAAAAATTGTCGCGACCCCCTATACTTGTGGGTTATCAGACCACAAGGGAAAAATATTTAAAAATAAGTCATGTCCACTGATAGCTTTTTTGGCGAGACGTTTTGGCCTCCCGCTTCGCGTTTCGAGGCATGGTCTTCAACGACACGTCTTGTCAAAGCAGAGATCGTGTCCCCTTACTGCGGGATTCTCATCAATACGGGTTTGGGTACTCCAACAGTTTCGTTTGCACGACCCCTTGGGAATAGGCGAGTTTTAAGGCTCGTGAGGGGGCGCTTGATATTCACTGCCTTTAGAAGAGGGTAAAGATCCATCTTTTTACCTGACGCCTTCTTCTTCCTCAGCCCTCCCATGCTCGAGCTCCAGTGCCCAAGTTTTGATCTTTTCCGTCGCCACCAAACACTCCAGCCATGTCCGGATCCGGCTCGCAGGGCAAGTGGATGGCTTCCTCCGTCACGGAGAGGAACATCAAGGAACTCTAGGAAGCGGGGTACCTGGCCGCGGACATAGCCCACCGGCTCCCTACCAAAAAGCAGATCATCCCTACTCCAAAGCCAAGCGAGAGGGTAGTGTTCATCCCCCAGTTTCTCCGCGGACTAAGGTTTCCTCTCCACCCTTTCGTCTATGGCCTTATGTTCTATTTTTGGCTAGATTTCCACGATCTAGCCCCAAACTCCTTCCTCCACATTTCGGCGTTCATCGTCGTGTGTGAGGCGCTCCTCCGCATCCCCCCACTTCGGCCTATGGCTTAAGGTCTTCAACGTGAAGCCGAAGGTGGTCGACGGGGAGCATGCAGACCGTGGAGGTGCCATGGTGAGCAAGCTTTCGAACATCACCTGGCCAAAAGGGGCCTTCATGGAGACTGTCAAGCTATAGCAGCAGGAGTGGTTCTACATCACCGCACCCCGCAGCGCCAACTGGGCGGCCACTCCTGAGTTCAGATCCAGACCCCCAATGCGGCTTGCATCGTGGATTAATAAGGGCCTGCATTGGGCGTCGTCCGATGAGGTGATCACACTGCAAAAGCACATCAAAAATATAATGGAGAAGAACATCGGCCTTGCTGATGTGGTCCAGGTGATGCTCTTTTGCCGGATTCTTCCCTGCCAGCGCTGGACTCTCCACATGTGGGAGTTCAATCCGGCTAGCCCTCGGACCCTGCAGCGATTCTTCGGCATGATGCACAAAGAGATCTGGAAGCTGCTTTTCAAGGCTCAGAAGTCGTGGTCGGAGCCGACCGAAGACATCGGCCTAGATTGCGCTCATCTGGACACTCTAGTAAGTTTTCTGATTTTGGAATCATAACTTCAACTTGTAAATCCAAGGGGTATGCTGAGCCTTCCATTCTTCCTTTAGGGATGGACAAAGAAGGCGGAGCGGCTTCGATGTCCGGCTTCACTGCGCGAAGACCCAACCATTCCTCTTCTGACGAAGATGCTGGTCCCCGCACCGTACCAAGCGCCGGAGAAGAAGGCCAAGGGGGCCAAAAGCAGCCTTCGCCGAAAAGGTGCTTCGGACACTGCGTCCGGGGATAACAAAGCTCTTTCTTCCCCTGAGGGGGATGAAGAGGAAGAGGAAGAGGAGGAGAGCAATTCTCCCCTCAAGGAGATAAAGAAGAAAAGGGGGGCTTCCGTGGACCTAGAGGCGGAGGCGTCCAAGAAGGGGAAAATCTCCCTTTCGGACGATTCGGAATCGGACGCCGAAGCCATCCCCGAGTGGCGCCCTAGGCCGAATCATAAGTATTCAAAGATACTATACATATATCTGGCCTTATACAAATTGTAGAATAACATATCGTTTATGTATTTCAGTCCGGCCCGCGATCTCCCCCAACAATCATCGTCTTCGAGGAACTCCTTGGCGCCGGAGATGATGGAGAGCGAAACGCCTCCGTGAGCCTCTCCGCCACATGCCACGGATGACATTGAGGTGTTGTCTCAAAGGACTTCTCCGGGCCAGGGAGAAGTGCGAAAGGCCGCTAAAACGACGCCAGAGGGTAATGCCTTGGCTGTCGAAAACATGGGGGGTACAACCCCCATGGAAACTTATGATGGGGGCCCGGACCAGTCTGCCCCCTGCCGAATTCAACTCCAGAGACCCACATGGCTCCGGAATCGAGCGAGCAGCCCCCTTTAAGGGAGGGGAGTGCCGACTCTACCAGGGACCTCTATCAATCCGGAGGCACCGGACACATTGAGGGAAGCACTTCAATGTGCTTCTGTCGTGGAGGAACACCGTGCCCTAATGGGTACGGTGGTTGAAAAAGTTCAGTCCGCCAAAAGCGGGCTGAACGAAGCTTTCACCAGCCTGTTAACAGGCTTTGAGGTATGTGATGTAATATTCTTAGTAACTTTTGCATATGCAAAAAATATGCCTGTGTATAGATAGTAGCCCCTAAGACTCTGTTCGGCTTTTTGAAAAAGAGGCCGAATAGAGGATCAAATATTCGCCAGAGTTAACATACTTATCTATTTTGGTAAACAGGCTTCATAGTTAGCGGCTTCAGCCAAGGACGCTGAAGTTTCCGAACTCCAGCGCCAACTGAAGCTGGATGATGATGAAATCGACCGTATTAACAAGCGGTTCGATGAGGCCCAAGGTATGCTATTAAAAGATCCCTTACAAGCCTGAATTGTAGTGCAAACTTAGAGTTTAATCTCATGTGCTGCTATGTATATAATTGTAGGCAGTGCAACCAAGGTCAAGGCCCTCAAGTGTGCCCTTGGCAAAGCCAAGAAGGAGGCGAGGGCAAGCAAAGCGGCCACAGACAAAGCGACTGCGGATTTAGAGTCCGAAAAGGTCGCCCGCCGCCAGTATGAGGCGAGGGTGACCGAAGTGGAGCAGGCACTTCAGGATGCCGCCAACAAGTGTGAGTCATTGGAGGAGAGTAATAAGGCCTGAGCGGCTGAACTCACCAAGGCTCTTCAAGAGGCAAAGGAGGAGCAGACCGAGTCCCGGGCGGCCCGCGAGGAGATCAAGCAAGACGAACAGATAGCGACTGGTAAGCCTTTTCTTTTACAGAGTATATTTGGCGGTCGATGATATGCTTTGCTAAATCGACTATGGAGTACTCCAGACGCCTTTGCAGATCTCCCACGGAGTGCTGCCGACGCCGCATAGCATTTCCGGGCCCAAGAAGGGAACGTGACGGAGAAGCTCTTCTAGTCGCAGTACTTGGCACCGAAGCGGCCAACACTACTAAACAACCAGATGATGCAACTGGCGGAGCTGCATCGAATGTATGGTTTGGCCATGAAGGACCTCATAGTATGGCTATGGCTAGCCGGACCCATTCCGAGCAGCTACTTCGGCCTAGTCAAGCGGCTCGGCGACGCCTTGCCCCGAGTTGAGGCTGTGAAGCGCTCGGCGTGCATAGAAGGTGCACGGATGGCCTTTTCCCGTGTCAAGATGCACTAGGCGAAGATGAAGGCCGCCGTCGTGGCAGTTGAAGGTTCGCCCGGAGGCAAGGTCCACCGCAAGCCGGAGCGCTATTTTGAAGATCTCCTCGAGGGTGCCCATTTGATAGAGGGTCAATGCTCGAAGGATGTTATGTTCGAGTGAATGTATCTGAACTGCCCCGGCCTTGTGGTATAAACCAAGGCTTTGTAATGTATTCATGTTGTTATCCAAACTACATACCTCCTGTGCGGCCGTATTTTATTATTCTTGAAAGTTTGCCAGTCATCGGCTTCAGCCCTCACGTAGATGCTACGGGGGTATTCATAATAACGTGTAATCACTCTTGACCCAACGTCTTGGTCCGTAAAGGAGGTGACTTACGTAACGAACCAGGCAATCAGACTATGCGGCTTTAGCACTTTCACTTAGCCAATGGAGTTTGACTGTGGGGCTAAGAATTAGCCCCTGGTGCACATGCAGCTGTCCGAATTGGGATGCCTTAGGCGCGTGACCAGACTGAAGTCAGTCCTTCGTATAATACAGAAAAATCGCAAAAGATTTGTATTAAGTCGTCGAATAGCTGACCAACTCTCACCGTATCATGACAATCAATTTTCGGCTTTCTCTACTGATGTGTTTGTCCGGACGAACCAGAAACACAATTGTAGTAGTTCTCCCTTTGCTACCTTAGCCGAACAAGTGAAACGTAAGGTGGCAACCATAGGAGCCGGGCAACCCAACTATTGACCAAAGACATGATTCGAAGCCGATGCATATAATGCAATATTCGGGACGCCGAAGTTTACTATGTAAGTGTTCAGACTTTTTGTTTTTGAACTTTTGTGGCCGAACAAAGCCCCTGGCGATTAATGCCAATGTGTATATGTCAATCAGTCGTTAAGACAGGATACATATGACGTAGTAGACCAATACCGAATAAGGTAGGGTAAAACTGTTTCAATTATAGTTTGATTGATACGTCAAAACGTATTCTTATAGAGGATGCGGTAAGCATCGAGTCTATTTTACATGCCGAGCACAAGGGAAAGCTGTATACGGGTCCTAAAAAGGAAAAGATGATCTTGAAGATCCTTTGGACACGTCTGCACTGCTTTTCGCCTTGGTGTATGATCCTTCGAGAGGATCAACGTTCGAGTATACATGAGGGGCCTAGAAAAGGGCCTTTGTTACCATCGAAAAGTGGTGTGGGTTGTAAAGGACCTGAAAAAAATAAGAAAAAGTGTTTAATATGAGAGACCAGATAGGGTCGAGCCGTATTGTGGATTATGTTTTCGTTGTGCCTCTATCTTTGCCCATGGTATATTTAGTGCGTAGTTATGTACGCGCGGTACGTATGCTGCTATCAGGTTGGGGCTTTGATGAATGCTGAATTGCTAATCTAGCTCTGGATGAGCTGGACCGCCGTTATGCAGGGTAGACCGGAGTCATTTGACAGTGTCCGAGGGCTTGATGGCCAATGAAGTATTCGGCTTGATAAGGCCACCCTGTACCTCAGCTGCGAGTACTGCGGTGTGCTCCTCAGTACGGAGGGAGCACTCCGTGTTTCCATTAACTGTTATAACACCGTGTGGTCCAGGCATCTTGAGCTTTAGATAAGCATAGTGCGGGACCGCGTTGAAACGGGCGAACGCGGTTCGTCCGAGCAGTGCGTGATAGCCACGGCGGAAAGGGACGATGTCGAAGATCAAGTCTTTGCTTCCTAAATTATCCGGTGAGCCGAAGACTACCTCCAGCATTATGGACCCTGTGCAGCAGGCCTCTACACCGGGTACCACTCCTTTGAAGGTGGTTTTGGTGCTCTTGATTCTTGACGGATCAATGCCCATTTTACGGACAATGTCCTGGTAAAGCAGATTAAGACTGCTACCGCGGTCCATAAGGATGCGCGTGAGATGGAATTTGTCGATAATTGGATCGAGGACCAATGCTGACGAACCTCCATGATGGATGCTGGTCGGATGGTCTCTGCGATCAAAAGTGATCGGGCAGGCTGACCATGGGTTAAATTTTGGGGCGATTTTGGCTCTATGGCATAGACGTCCCTTAATGCGCGTTTGCGCTCCTACTTAGGAATATGAGTAACATAGATCATATTCATCATTTTTACCTCGGGGGGGGGGGGATTTCTTCTGTCCCCCTGTGTTCGGTTGACAATGCTCCTCACCGTCGTCCTTGCTGGGCGGTCCTTTCCCCTTATGTTTGGTGTTTAGCTTACCAACCTGTTTAAAGACCCAACAATTTCTGTTGGTATGATTGGCAGGCTTGTCAGGGGTAACATGAATCTGGCAAGGCCGATCGAGTATTCTGTCCAAACTAGATGGACCATCCTTGTTTCCTTTGAATGGCTTCTTCTGCTGACCGGGTTTAGAGCCACTGAATCCGGCGTTGACCGCCGTGTCTTCGGTACCTTCAAGGTTGTTTCGACACTTGTGTTTATTGCATCAATGCTTGTGTTTATTGCATTGTGGCCTGCCGTTCCCATCTCTGGCTTTGGAGGTGTCGGGGTCGCTGGTGCTGTTGCTTCTACGAGCTAGCCAACTATCTTCTCCCGCGCAAAAGCGGGTCATAAGTGCGGCGAGAGCTGCCATGGACTTGGGTTTTTCTTGGCCGAGGTGTCGGGTGAGCCACTCATCCCGGACACTGTGTTTAAAGGCCGCAAGGGCTTCGGCGTCCAGACAGTGTACAATTTGGTTCTTTTCAATTAAGAACCTAGTCCAGAGCTTCCGGGCTGACTCTCCGTGTTGCTGGACTATGTGACTAAGGTCATCGGCATCTGGAGGTCGAACATAGGTACCTTGGAAGTTGTCTCTAAAGGCATCCTCCAGATCTTCCCAGCTACCAAAGGAGTTTTCTGGGAGGCTGTTTAACCAGTGCCGTGCTGGTACTTTGAGTTTTAGGGGGAGGTACTTGATGGCATGGAGATCGTCACCGCGAGCCATGTGGATGTGGAGAAGAAAATCTTCAATCGATACTGCGGGGTCCGTTGTTCCATTGTATGATTCAATGTTCACGGGTTTAAACCCTTCTGGGAACTGGTGCTCCATTACCTCATCAGTGAAGCATAAGGGGTGTGCGGTGCCTCTGTATCGGGCGACGTCACGACGTAGTTCAGATGAAGTCCGTATGCGGTTTTCAGCCCTGGTAAGGTTATGCCTTTCCGGCCAAGCTTGACGGTCGTCCTTTCACGCTAGGGAGCGCCCCCTTGATCCATAGATTGATCTTGTTTGGCCTCCTCTATTACTCAGGTCTTGTCACATGTCATAGGTGTGTCCTAGACCTACTGTCTCTCTGCCTCTACGGCGAGGTGGTGTGGGTTGGTGTTCAGCATAGGTGGCCGCTTTATCTCGCCTGCGTGGTGGCCGGTCTGGTTCATCAGCACGGTCATGTCTTGAAGGTATGGGCTCGAGGGCCTCGTCGTCAAATTGTGGTAGTAGCCGATGCTTCGGACAACTCTTTGCTGGGCGTTGAAGGCCATACTCTTCGGTGACTAGAACTTGGGTCCACTTGTCGTTGAGTGTATCCTGTTTGGCTTGCAGCCACTGCTGCTGCTTTTTTAGGCCTCTCGCAGTAGCGATTAGCTGGCGCTTAAAGTGCTCCTACTCGAGTGGTTCCTCTGGCACGATGAAGTCTTCATTGTCGAGGCTCACATTGTCCTCGGAGAGCAGTAGGTAATTACTGTCTTCCGAGTCCCCATTCCCAACCAGATCGTCGGGGTTAACTTGCCCCTCCTCCACATCGTTTTGTTCGGATGTGGGCTCGATGGGGGTTTCGGGCTCTTTGGCACCCTCCAGAGTGTTATCGTCTCCGGTGTCGGCATTACTGTCTTTACCACGACACGATTTTGAGCAGCGTCACTGGCGTCAATGCTTTGGTGGTGCCTCATCAGGTTTGTCCTCCACCGGATCTTTCCTGTCTGCACCGTCATCTTCTTTGGGTGTGTCGACCATATACACGTCATATGTGGAGGTGGACGTCCAATGTCCGGTAAACGGCGGGTGTCGGTGTCAAAACCGGTGGATCTCGGGTAGGGGATCCTGAACTGTGCGTCTAAGGTCGATGGTAACAGGAGATAGTGATAGAGGCGAGGGTCCCGATCTTTCGATGAGATGATAACTATCGATTTGGTGGAGTTGACTTTGATGATCCGACTACAAACGTGCATGATGTTGCACCTTAGCAATCGCTAAACCAATCTCACGAGGTTACTGACGATGCTGGAACCACGATCAGCCTAACCACGAAGGTCTATTCCTGCACACAATCGAAGAACAAGCAAGAATATGATAATGCAATCTGAATATTGCGAATATAGATGAAGTATTAATAAAGGTGGGGATCCGAAAGCGGTCTTGGTCTGGTCATTGGACACAAACGAAGTACACGAAGTTGCAATGGCTAACTTTTAACTAAACAAATCCCCCAGAAAAAGCTACTAGATGGATCTACTTATATAGGAGCAAGGGGTGGCGGCCAAGAAGGTGGGAGGATGTTCCAAGGCATCCTAAAACTAACCCTAGGTTGTACAAGGCTCATGGGCCCAAGTGGAGGTGATGCAACACATTTGAGCTTGTAGTTTGACTTAGATTCTGCTGCAACATCAGATTGTTTCGTCCATAAATCAACTCTCCGGACGAATTTGAAGGTGAATCCAATTGTGTTAGAAAGAGCACGAAATCTACTTTCAAACAAAAAAGAATCACCCAATTCGGAGTCCGTATGAAAAAGTTGTTGGCGTTTTGAGTCAGGTATGTCTGTGCAGTCCGAATCTGAATCCAGAACGTGAGAGACTTGGACTCTATCTTCTCTTGGCCCAAAAGTGACGTGAGAGGACTTTTTGAACAACACCTAAACTTCTCTTTTTCTCTTATCTTCATATGTGGATTGTACAAATGTCCCATACACCTGCAATTAGACATGACAGAAAAGTCTCTGAAGTATTTTTGTCCTGGATGACATAAATAAATTATTGCATAGTTTGCATTAGAAATCTCCTCACAAATATACATGTATGCAATATTTTTTGTCGTATCCAAGGTAGTCATGTTCTCATCAGACAGGGGACACGATGTTTACCCAGGTTCAGGCCCTCTCTATGGAGGTAATACCCTACTTCCTGCTTGATTGATCTTGATGAATATGAGTATTACAAGACTTGATCTACCACGAGATCGTAATGGCTAAAACCCTAGAAGTCTAGCCTATATGATTGTGATTGCCTCTACGGACTAAACCCTCCGGTTTATATAGACACTGGAGGGGACTAGGGTTGTACAAAGTCGGATAAAGAGAAAGGAATCTCCATATCCGAACGCCAGGCTTGCCATCGACGCCAAAGATAGTCCCATCTGGACACGGGAGAGAGTCTTCTGTCTTGTATCTTCACGGCCCATCAGTCCGGCCCATGTCCAGTAGGCCGGACGCCTAAGGACCCCTTAATCCAGGACTCCCTCAGTAGCCCCTGAACCAGGCTTCAATGACGATGTGTCCGGCGCGCAGATTGTCTTCAGCATTTCAAGGCGGGTTCCTCCTCTGAATACTCCAACGCATCCTTCGAACACAGAAAATGTGTCCGGCTCTGCAAAACAAATACCACACACAACCGCAGAGAGTATAATAATTCACGAGTCCAATCTGCTGACAACTTTTGTAGCGCGACATCACATCCCTGCTCGGTCATTACTTCGAACCATTTTTTAGTCTCCCGCTCCATGTTTCAAGATGTGGTTTTATTGGCACGTCTTGTCGAAGCAGAGATCGTGTCCCCTTATTGCGGGATTCTCATCAATACGGGCGTGGGTAACCCAACCGTTTCGTTGGCATGATCCCTTGGGCATAGGCAGGTTTTAAGGCCTATGAGGAGGGGTTTGATATTCATCGCCTTTATAAAGGGGCATAGACCCGTCTTTCTCCCTACGCCTACTTCTTCCTCAACCTTTCCAACCTCGAGTTCCAGCACCCAGGTTTCAACTTAATTGCTCCAAGCCTCCCAGTCATGTCCGGACCCAGCCCTCAAGGCCGGTGGGTGGCCTCCTCTGTCATAGAGGAGGATATCGCGAAGCTACGGGCGGCAAGATACCTGACCGCGGAAATCCTCCACAGGCTCCCTGCTAAAGGATAGGTTATTCCTACTCCCAGATCCGGCAAGAGGGTCGTATTCATCTCCCACTTCCTCTGGGGGCTAGGGTTCGCTCTCCATCCCTTCGTTCGCGGACTCATGTTCTATTACGGGCTAGATTTTCACGATCTAGCTCCGAACTCCTTTCTTCACATCTCGGCATTCATTGTTATGTGCGAGGCCTTTCTCTGCATTCCCCCCACACTTTGGCTTATGGCTCAAGACCTTTAATGTGAAGCCGAAGGTAATCGAGGGGAAGCAAGCAGAGTGTGGTGGTGCTACGGTGAACAAGCTCACCAATACTCTTTGGCCGAAAGGCTCTTTCACAGAAACTTCCAACCTATGGCAGCGGGAGTGGTTTTATATCACTGAACCCCATGGTACCAAGTGGGCAGCTACACCCGCGTTCCGATCTAGCCCTCCATTACGGCTCACATCATGGATTAATAAGAGGCTGGACTGGGGATCAATTGACAAAGTGTAGACACTACAAAGCCGCATTCGGAGCCTCGTCAAAAAGGACACTGGCCTCATCAATGTAATCTAGGTAATGCTAGTCTGTCGGGTCCTGCCGTGCCAGCGACGGCGCCTCCGCATGTGGGAGTTCAATCCGGAAGGACCACAGACCCTTCAGCACTTCTTCGGCACAACGCACAGAGAAATGTGGAATTTATTCTTCGGGACACGAAAACAGTGGCTGGATACCACCGAAGACATCGGCCTCGACTGCAACCATCCGGATACCTGGGTAAGCACTCGACTCACGAACACAGCTTAGTTAAATATCCCATAATACTAAGAAAGCAATCTTCGAACAAGGCTGGATAAAGAAGGCGGAATTAATTAGGTGTTTGGCCCCTCTTCCTGAAGACTTAGCTAATCATGTGATAACAAGGATGTTGGCTCCGGCGCCATATCAAGTGCCGGCGAAGGAGGACAAGGAGGAGAGCAAGAAGGGCAAAGGTGGCCTCCATTATAAAGGTACACCAGACACTATGTCCGGGGAGATTGGAACTCCCTCTTCCGGAGACAAAAGAGACGGAGAAGCTGACATCCCTTCCCCCCATGGGAAGAAAAGGACCGCCTCCGAAGATTTGGAGGTAAAGGCTCCTAAGCAAGGGAAGATGTCCCTGTCAGGCAGTTCGGGTTTGGAAGACGATGTTGTCACACAGTTCCTACGTAAGGACAAGCCCTTAGCCGAATCGTAAGTGAACAAGGGTGTCCTAAACATATCTCGTTCCTTTCCGGTTACAAGGGTAACATCTAAAATATATGTTTGCAGTCTGACACGCAGCCTTCCTCAATAGTCCTCCTCCTTGGGGGATCTTCTTCTGGAGATGATGGAAAGTGAGACGCCTCCATAGACCTTCTCGCCCAATAGGGCGGACGACTTCGAGGTGTCGTCCCGAAGGATCTCTCCCGATCAACAAGTGGTGCGAGGGACAATGAAGACCATGCCCGAAGGTGATACTTCGGTAGTCCAGGGTCCGGGGCGTGCGTCCCTTTCGGGGACCAACAATAAAGGCCCCGGACTATCCGGTTTACAGCTGAAGATGACTCTAGGGTCGAGTAAACATATCCCTTCGAAGGGAGCCCATACTCCCACAACCGCTTCCAAGAATCGGGAGGTGCCAGATACATTGATGGACATGTTGTAACATGCATCCATCTCAGAGGAACATCGTACCTTAATGGGTACGGTAGTTGAGAGGATTCTGTCCGCGAGAAGCGGATTGAATGAAGCCTTCACGAGCCTGCTAAGAGGATTCGAGGTATGTAATGTAATATCTTCAATTGCACTCTACATGCAAAATGCACCTGTGTATAGGTAGTAGCCCCTGAGACTCTGGTTGGCGTCCAAAGGGAGGCGATCAGAGGATCAAAAAAGATATGCCCAGGAAATAATCTAATTAATTGGAACACAGGCTATTACATCCATGGTGACTGCCCATGCTATAGAGGTTGCAGGTCTAAAGCAGAAACTTGATGTGGTGGATAATGACATCACGCTTATTAACAGGCGGCTCGACGAGGCGCAAGGTATGTTTTGGGGCAGTCAGTATATGTATGTATAATCCTATGAGCACGCAGCTAAGAATTATATACTAAGATATGCATAACTGCAGATGGTGCCGCCGCGGTTGAGACCCTTCGGGTTGAGCTCGTCCGGGCCAGGGAGCAAGCCAGGATGAGTAATGCGGTTGCCAAGAAGGTAGCTGCTGAGTTAAAGGCCGAACAGACTGCTCGGCGCCAGTGCGAGGAGAGAATATCTACCATGGCGTGCGAGCTAAAGGATGCCACTATCTGATGTGAATTCCTCGAGAAGGATAACAAAGCCAAAATGGCTAATCTCGACAAGGCCTTACAAGAGGCGAGAGAAGCACGGTCTGAGTCTAGAGCGGCTCGGGAGGAGATCAGGCAAGCTGGGGAGATAGCGGCCGGTAAGCCCTTCTTATTACAGACTAAATTCGGCGATCCGAAGCATGCCCCGCTTAATCAAATGTGGAGTTCTCCAGACGCATTCTTGGACATGCCGAAGAGTGTCTCCGATGCGGCACAGTTTTTCCAAGCGCAAGAAGGACATGCAACTGAGAAGCTTTTCTGGTCGCAACTCAGCATTCCAAAGCGTCTGCTGTTGCTGAATGAACAGATGGCCCAGTGGGCCGAGCTCCACAAAATATCCGGATCTTCCATGAAGGATGTCATGGTCCGCATGTGGCCGACTGAGCCAATTCCGAATAGTTATTTCGGTTTGGTGCAGCGACTTGTTGATGCGGCACCGTGTATCGACGCTGTTAAGCGGTCAACATGCATTGAAGGTGCACGGATGGCCCTTGCCCGTGTCAAGACATACTGGGCGAAGATGAAGGCCACCGATGTTGCAGCAAAGAGTCCATCTGGGGGCAAGGACCATCACACGCCGAAGCATTTTTTTGAGGATGTCCTAGAGGGAGCCCGCTTGATAGAGGGTTAGTGCTTGAAGGATATGATATTCGACTGATTGTACCGAAATAGTACAAACAATGATATATTATAGGCTATGCTTTTTGCCTGAAAGTTTTGGTTCCTCATGTGCGGTCATTTTTTGTATAATATGAAAGTTTACCAGTCGTCGGCTTCGGCCCCCTCGCATATAATACGGGGGTGTTCGGAAAAGCACTTGATCACTCTTGACCCAACGTCTTGGTCCATGAAGGAGGTGTCAATGCAGCGAACTAGGCAATCAGACTATAGGGCTTTAACACTTTCACTTAGCCATAGGATTTTGACGGTGGGTCTACGATATAGCCCCTGGTATGTACGCGTTTATCCGAATACGGTGCGTTGCATAGGTGACCAGAAGAATGGTCCTTCGTGTAATACGGAAGGAATCGCGAAAGATTCTGATAACTCATCGAGTGGTTGACCAGCTCTCGCCGCATCATGACAGTCAGTTTTCGGCTTTCTCTATCGAGGTGCTTGACCAGATGAACCGGAAACACAATCGCATTAGTTCTCCCTTTACTACCTTAGCCAATAGGACGGAATGTAAGGTAGTAAGCACAGGAGCCGGGCAACCCAACTATTGACCAAAGACATGATTCAGAGCTGATGCATATAAGGCCAAACTCGTGACGCCGAAGTATGCTATAAAGCTGTCCGGACTTGTCGGCAACTCATATGTTGCCATATCGAGCCCCTGGCAATTTGTGCCGACATGCGTGCATGAAACAACCGAAGAAGCAAAATTCAGTTCTTAGAAAAAGCAAATACTGAATACGGACTATGTTCATTGGAATCTGATTGACACGTCAAACGCAATCTTGCAGATTATAACACCACTACCAGGGTTATTTAACATGCCGGGGGTCGAAGGCTGAGGAAAAAGGCACTTTACAGGTTTGAAATAAAGAGTGCAGTCTACAAAAAATCATTTGGACCTCCTGTCGCACGTCTGCGTTGCCTTGCCTCGGCGAAAGGACTCCTTAGCGGGAATAGCCTTTGATTATCCATATGAAGCCGAACTCAGAAAGACTCCGTAAGATGAACAGGCTTTGAGTCACCTGTGGTAAAAGATAAAAAATAGTTAGAAAAAGGGAAAAAGGCTATGGGAGTGTGGACCGCATTGTAGGCCTGTCCGTATTGTGCCTCCGCCGATGACCAGGGTATTGTAAGTGCATAATTATGTATGCGCGGTACAAACTTCACGGCTATATGAGGCGAATGACGGAGGCCGAACTGCTAATCCATCTCTGAGATTGATCGGTCCTATTTAATAGAGACCGGCGGCTTGATGGCCGATGAGATACGCGGCTTGATGAGGCCGCTTTGTACTTCGGCTGCAATAGCCGTAGTATGCTCCTCTGTACAGAGGGAGCGTTCCGTATTTCTGTTTATCATGATGACGCCGCGTGGACGGGGCATCTTAAGCTTTAGATAGGCATAGTGTGGGACCGCATTAAAACGAGCAAAAGCAGTATGCCCGAGCAGTGCATGGTAGCTACTACGGAACAGGACAATATCGAAGGTCAAGCCTTCACTTTGAAAGTTGTTCGGCGAGCCAAAAACGACTTCCAATGTAATTGAGCCCGTGTAGGAGCTTCTATGCCGGGTACTGCTCCATTGAAGGTAGTTGTGGTGGGCTTGATTCTTGAAGGATCAATGCCCATTTTGCGGACAGTGTCTTGGTAGAGTAGATTAAGGCTACTGCCGCCGTCCATAAGGACTTTCGTGAGATGGAACCTGCTGATAATTGGGTCGAGGACCAGAGCTGCCGAACCTTCGTGACAGATACTGGTTGGGTGGTCTTTGTGATCAAAAGTGATCGGGCAGGCCGCCCACTAGCTAAATTTTGGGGTGACCGGCTCTATGGTGTAGGCGTCCCATAGTGCGCGCTTGCGCTTCCCTATAGGGATGTGCGTCACATATACCATGTTTACTGTTTTTACTTCGGGGGGAAATTGCTTCTGACCCTCGGTGTTCGGTTGGCGAGTCTCTTCGTCATCGCTGTCACTGGACGGCCCCTTCCCCGTGTGTTCGGCATTAAGCTTGCCGCCTTGTTTAAAGGCCCAACAGCTTCTGTTGGTATGGTTGGCTAGTTTATCGGAGGTGCCATGAATTTGGCAGGGCCGATCCAGTATCTTGTCTAAATTGGATGGCCCGTCTCTGTTTGCCTTGAATGGATTTTTCCGTTGACCGGGTTTGGAGCCGCTAAATCCGGTGTTGACCGCCGTGTCTTGCGTTCCTTCATTATTATTTCGACGCTTGTGTTTATTGCGTCGTGGCTTGCCGTTGCCGTCTCAAACTTTGGAAGTGCCTGGATCACTGATGTTGTTGCTTCTACGAGCGAGCCAGCTGTCTTCTCCCGCACAAAAGCGGGTCATTAGAGCGGTAAGGGCTGCCATGGATTTTGGTTTTTCTTGACCGAGGTGGCGGGCGAGCCACTCGTCTCGGACGCTATGTTTAAAGTCCGCAAGGGCTTCGGCGTCTGGACAATCGACAATTTGGTTCTTTTTAATTAAGAACCTAGTCCAGAGCTTCCTGGCCGACTCCCCGGGCTGCTGGATAATGTGACTTAGGTCATGGGCATCCGGAGGCCGGACATATGTACCTTGGAAGTTATCACAGAAGGCGTCTTCCAAGTCTTCCCAGCTACCAATGGAGTTCTCTGGGAGGCTGTTTAGCCAGTGCCGCGCTCGTCCATTTAGTTTTAGTGGGAGGTATTTGATGGCGTGAAGATCATCACCGCGGGCCATATGAATATGGAGAAGGAAATCCTCAATCCTTACCGCGGGGTCTGTTGTCCCATCATATGATTCGATGTTCACGGGTTTAAACCCTTTTGGGAATTCATGTTCCATTACTTCATCAGTGAAGCAGAGGGGGTGTGCGGTGCCTCTATATCGGGCCAAGTCACGACGTAGCTCAGATGGAGGCCGTCTGTAGTTTTCGGCCCGGGTGTGGTTATGTTTGTCATGTCTGGCTAGATGGCCGTCGTTGCGCATCGGGGCACGCCCCCGCGATCCATAGATCGATCCGGTCTGACCTGCTCTATTGTCCAGGTCCTGCCGCAGGTCATATGTATAACCCCGAGCTGTTATGTCCCTGCCTTTACAGCAGGGTAGTATGGGCTGGTGTTCGGCTTGAGTTGCCATTTTGTCCTGGCCATGTGGTGGTCGGTCAGCCACATTATGCGCTGATGGTACGGGCTCCAGCGCCTCGTCATCAAATTGAGGTAACAATTTGCGCTTCGGGTAACTTTTGGTTGGGCGCTCGAGGTCGTATTCCTAGGCTGCCAGGACATTAGTCCATCTATCGCTGAGCAGATCTTGATCAGCTTGAAGCTGCTGCTGCTTCTTTTGCAGGCTCCTTGCAGTGGCTATTAGCTGGCACTTAAAGCGCTCCTGCTCGAGAGGTTCCTCAGGCATGATAAAATCCTCGTTGCCCAGGCTTACCTCATCCTCGGAGAGCGGAAGATAGTTACTGTTCTCTGAGTCTTCGTTTATGACCTGTTCATCAGCGCTGACTCACCCATCTTCCCGTTCGTCCTGTTCGGAGGTTGGCTCAATGGGGTCTTCATTGTCTTCGGCATCGTCTATAGTATTGTTTTCTCCTGTGCCAGAATTGCTGTCTTTTCCGCGGCGTGACTTAGAGCGGCGCCGCTGTCGTCGGTGTTTTGGCTGTATCTTAGGAGGTTTATCCTCGACTTGGTCTTCTTTGTCATCGCCGTTAGCTTCTTTGGGTGTATCCACCATGTACACGTCATACGAAGAGGTGGCCGTCCAGCGTCCGGTAAACGGCGGGTTTTGGGCCTCCTCTTCTCCAGCATCGTCGTCCATACCGTCGATGTTTTTGGAGTCGTAATCGAGCATGTCTGTTAAGTCCTCGACAGTGGCTATAAAGTGGGTGGTGGGTGGGACGTAAAATTCCCTGCTCTTAGCCCCTAGTCCAGGCTGGGCATAGTTCGGACGTTGCTCCTCTGTAATGACAAGGGATCACATTGAGTCCAGAGCCTCGCTTAAAGGCGAGGTTTGGCTCGAGAGAAGAGAGCCCGTGGAGTACGGCGAGAGGGTGACTCCTTGGCCGAACTCACACGATGCTGACTCCGAGGATTTGGAGCCCATGTTCGGAGAAGGGTCCGGCTCCATGATGGCTGCCAGTGACACTACTTCCCCCGGCTCTCCCACAATGGGCCTAGTGGCTGCAGATAGTCTGGTGAGCTCAGGGAGCCCGTCTTCGGACTTGGCGATATGCTCCGGATCTAAGGCCAGAGCGGAGGTTGGGGGTGCGAATCCTTGGAAGATCAAGTCTCCTCGGATATCAGCAACATAGTCCAGATTTCCAAAACTAATCTGGTGACCTGGGGCATAGCTATCGATCTGCTCTAGATGGCCAAGCGAGTTGGCCCGCAGTGCGAAGCCGCCGAACACAAAGATCTGGTCGGGGAGGAAAACCTCCCCCAGGGCAACATTGTTGTAGATGATTGATGGAGCCATCAAACCTTCTGGTGACGACGCAGCAGAACTCTCAATGAAAGCACCATTGTCGGTGTCAATACCGGTGGATCTCGGGTAGGGGGTCCTGAACTGTGCATCTAAGGTCGATGGTAATAGGAGATAGGGGACACGATGTTTACCCAGGTTCGGGCCCTCTCTATGGAGGTAATACCCTACTTCCTGCTTGATTGATCTTGATGAATATGAGTATTACAAGAGTTGATCTACCACGAGATCGTAATGTCTAAAACCCTAGAAGTCTAGCCTATATGATTGTGATTGCCTCTACGAACTAAACCCTCCGGTTTATATAGACACCGGAGGGGACTAGGGTTGTACAAAGTCGGTTACAGAGAAAGGATTCTTCATAACCGAGCGCCAGGCTTGCCATCCACGCCAAAGAGAGTCCCATCCGGACATGGGAGAGAGTCTTCTGTCTTGTATCTTCACGGCCCATCAGGCCGGACGCCCGAGGACCTCTTAATCTAGGAGTCCCTTAACGGGTCTTGGCCTTGCTTGTCTCGGACATCGTTGTCCATGCCGTCGATGTCTTCGGAGGTATAGTCCAGCATGTCGATTAAATCTTCGACAGTGACTATGAAGTGGGTGGTGGGTGGGACGTGAAATTCCCCGCTCTCAGCCCCTAGTCTAGGCTGGGCATAATTCGGAAGTGATTCCTCTATGATGGCGAGGGGTCACATTAAGTACAGAGCCTTGTTTAAGAGCGAGGTTTGGAAGGGGAAGCGAGAGCTCGAGAGTTCGGATCTGGAGTCAGGGGGCGAGTCTGGCCTTTCAATGATAGGGGGAACCCGGTCTAATCCCGAATTTGCCGTGGACACAATCACCTCCGGATCCTTAATAGTGTGGTTCGCAGCAGAGAGT
This sequence comes from Triticum aestivum, assembly GCF_018294505.1. Taxonomy (NCBI): domain Eukaryota; kingdom Viridiplantae; phylum Streptophyta; class Magnoliopsida; order Poales; family Poaceae; genus Triticum; species Triticum aestivum. Next base: position 421,183,142 of record NC_057797.1, read on the forward strand.
CCGGCGGGCTCCAAACTCCCATCTTCGGACCTGGTGGTTCGCTCCGGATCTAAGGCCAGAGTGGTGGTCGAGGCCGCGAACCCTTCAAAGATCAAGTCTCCTCTGATATTAGCGACATAATTTAGGTTCCCAAAACTGATCTGATGACCAGGGGCGTAGCTGTCAATCTATTCGAGGTGGCCAATCGAGTTGGCACGCAGAACGAAGCCACCGAATACGAAAATTTGGCCGGAGAGGAAAGTCTTCCCCGAAACAACATCATTGTAGATGATCGATCGAGCCATCGAACCTTTTGTCGACAGCACAATGGAACTCTCAATGAAAGCACCAATGTCGATGTCAAAACCGGCAGATCTCGGGTAGGGGGTTCCGAACTATGCGTCTGAGGATCGAAGGTAACAGGAGGCAGGGGGCACGATGTTTACCCAAGTTCGGGCCCTCTTAATGGAGGTAATACCCTACTTCCTGCTTTATTGACTTTGATGAGTATAGGGGTTACAAGAGTTGATCTACCTCGAGATCGTAATGGCTAAACCCTAGATGTCTAGCCTGTATGATTTGCCTTAGCCTCTATGGACTAAACCCTCCGGTTTATATAGACACTGGAGGGGCCTAGGGTTGTACATAGTCGGTTTACAGAGAAAGGAAACTACACATCCGAACGCCAAGCTTGCCATCCACGCAAAGGAGAGTCCCATCCGGACACGGGGGAAGGCCTTCTATCTTCTATCTTCATGACCCATCAGTCCGGCCCATGTCACGTAGCCCGGATGCCCGGGGACCCCCTAATCCAGGACCCCCTCACTTATCACACCCGATCATCACGGGTGTCTCGGCACGACAAACTGTAGTAATGGTGCATACTTAGGGAAAACACTTGTACCTTGAAATTTAGTGAGGGATCATCTTATAATGCTACTGCCATACTAAGCAAAATAAGATGCATAAAAGATAAACATCAGATGCAATCAAAATATGTGACATGATATGGCCATCATCATCTTGTGCCTTTGATCTCCATCTCCAAAGCACCATCATGATCTCCATCATCACCGGCTTGACACTTTGATCTTCATGTAGCGTCATTGTCGTCTCGCCAACTAATGCTTCCACGACTATCACTACTGCTTAGTGATAAAGTAAAGCAATTACATAGTGATTGCATTTCATACAATAAAGCGACAACCATAAGGCTCCTGCCAGTTGCTGATAACTTCTAAAAAACATGATCATCTCATACAACAATTTATATCTCATCACGTCTTGACCATATCATATCACAACATGCCCTGCAAAAACAAGTTAGACGTCCTCTTGCAAGTTTTACGTGGCTGCTACATGCTTCTAAAAATAACCGTTCTTACCTACGCATCAAAACCACAACAATTTTTCGTCAAGTGTGCTGTTTTAACCTTCAACAAGGACCGACCGTAGTCAAACTCGATTCAACTAAAGTTGGAGAAACAGACACCCGCCAGCCACCTGTGTGCGAAGCACTTGGTAGAACCAGTCTCATGAATGCGGTCATGTAATGTTGGTTCAGGCCGCTTCATCCAACAATACCGCTGAATTAAAGTAAGATGTTGGTGGTAAGCAATATGAGTATTATTGCCCACAACTCTTTGTTTTCTACTTGTGCATATCATCTACGCATAGACCTGGCTCGGATGCCACTGTTGGGGAACGTAGCATGCAATTTCAAAAAATTTCCTACGATCACACAGATCTATCTAGGAGATGCGTAGCAACAAGAGGGGGAGAGTGTGTCCACGTACCCTAGTAGACTGAAAGCGGAAGCGTTAGGTTAACGCGGTTGATGTAGTCGAACGTTGATAACCCACAAGTATAGGGGATCACAACAGTTTTCGAGGGTAGAGTATTCAACCCAAATTTATTGATTCGACACAAGGGGAGCCAAAGAGTATTCTCAAGTATTAGTAGCTGAGTTGTCAATTCAACCACACTTGGAAACTTAATATCTGCAGCAAAGTATTTAGTAGCAAAGTAATATGATAGTATAGTGGTAACGGTTACAAAAGTAACAGTAGCAGTTTTGGTTTTATAGTGATTGTAACAGTAGCAACGAAAAAGTAAACAAGCGAAGATCAATATATGAAAAGCTCGTAGGCAATGTACCACTGATGGATAATTATGTCGGATGCGATTCCTCATGCAATAGTTATAACATAGGGTGACACAGAACTAGCTCAAGTTCATCAATGTAATGTAGGCATATATTCCGAATATAGTCATACGTGCTTATGGAAAAGAACTTGCATGACATCTTTTGTCCTACCCTCCTGTGGCAGCGGGGTCCTATTGGAAACTAAGGGATATTAAGGCCTCCTTTTAATAGAGTACCGGACCAAAGCATTAACACATAGTGAATACATGAACTCCTCAAACTACGGTCATCACCAGTAAGTATCCCGATTATTGTCATTTCGGGGTTAACGGGTCATAACACATAATAGGTGACTATATACTTGCAAGATAGGATCAAGAATTCACATATATTCATGAAAACATAATAGGTTAAGATCTGTAATCATGGCACCCGGGCCCTAGTGACAAGCATTAAGCATAGCGAAGTCATAGCAACATCAATCTCAGAACATAGTGGATACTAGGGATCAAACCCTAACAAAACTAACTCGATTACATGATAAATCTCATCCAACCCATCATCGTCCAGCAAGCCTACGATGGAATTACTCACGCACGGCGGTGAGCATCATGAAATTGGTGATGGAGGAAGGTTGATGATGATGATGGCGACGGATTCCCCTCTTCGGAGCCCCGAACGGACTACAGATCAGCCCTCCCGAGAGAGATTAGGGCTTAGAGGCGGCTTCGTATCGTAAAACACGATGAATCCTTCTCTCTTTTTTTCTCCCCGAACGTGAATATATGGAGTTGGAGTTGAGGTCGGTAGAGCACCAGGAGGCCCACGAGGCAGGGGGTGCGCCTAGGGGGGTAGGCACGCCCCCACCCTTGTGGACAGGGTGTGGGCCCCCTGGCCTTGATTCTTTTGCCATTATTTTTTATATATTCCAAAAATATTCTCCGTTGATTTTCAGGTCATTCCAAGAACTTTTATTTCTGCACAAAAATAACACCATGGCAATTTTACTGAAAACAGTGTCAGTCCGGGTTAGTTCCATTCAAATCATGCAAGTTAGAGTCCAAAACAAGGGCAAACGTGTTTGGAAAAGTAGATACATTGGAGGCGTATCAAACGTCTTCACGATCCAACCGATCCAAGTACCGAATGTACGACACCTCCGTGTTCAGCATATGTTCAGCTCGATGACGTCCCTCGAGCTCTTGATCCAGTAGAGGGTCGAGGGAGAGTTCCGACAGCACGACGGCATGGTGACGGTGATGGTGATGTGATCCGCGCAGGGCTTCGCCTAAGCACTACGATGCTATGACCAGAGGAGTAAACTGTGGAGGGGGCACTTCACACGTCTAAGAGAAATCTTGGTGCGCCTTTGGGGTGCCCCCCGCCCCCGTATAAAAAGGGGGGAGGAGGCCGACAGCCTAGGAGGGGCATGCCAGGGGGGTCCTACTTGGACTCCTAGTCCAAGTAGGATTTGCCCCCACCTTTTCCTTCCAACGAAGGGGGAAAGAGGGAAGGAGAGGAGAGGAAGAGGGAAAGGGGGGCCGCGCCCCCTCTCCTTCCTATTCGGACTCCCCTTGGGGGTGAGGGCACCTCCCCCTTGTGGGATGTCCCCTCTTCTCTCCCATGGCCGGGTCCGGTAACCCCTCGGTACTCCGATAAAATACCCGAATCACTCGGAACCATTCCGATGGCCGAATATAACCTTCCAATATATGAATCTTTACCTCTCGACCATTCTGAGACTCCTCGCCATCACTACTAGGGAAAAGCTTATAGACAGACGCTTACTAGTAGCGAGGGTTTATAACCCTCGCTATTGCTACTTACTAGTAGCGCGGGTTTTTAACCCTCGCTACTACTAAGTTGATACTAGTAGCGTGGGTTTTTAACCCTCGCTACTACTAAGCGGTCTCTACCGTGCCCTCCCGGGACATGCCATAATAGTAGCGAGGGGTACAAACCCGCGCTACAACTAAGTTGATAGTAGTAGCGCGATTTTACACCCCTCATTACTACTAAGTATGAGGTAGGTGAAATCCCTGTATCCTCAGCCGAATCCCTCCTCTCTCCCTCACTTTCCCCCTCTCTCACTTTCCTCGTCTCTCCCTCATACTCCAGCAGTGGCCGCCGCTGGTACACTCTGCTTTCTTTGCCCCCTCCCTCTCTGAGATCCCTTCGGTGGGCGGTCGCCGGAGCTCCTCGCTGCCGCCAAGATGCGGAAGCGCGACCATGACATCCTCCTCCTCGCCGCCTTCACTGTCTTCTTCTTGATCCAGGTCAGCCCTCCTCCCCCCTCTCCGATTCGATCCAGAACGCTAGCTGACCCATCCCCCTCCTCCTCCGGCAGCACGAGGGTGACTTCTCGTTTTGGAAGACGTGGACCGCCTCCTACCGCCGCTCGTCGCCGACCTCAACGGCGACGGCCACCGCGAGGTGTTGCTCCCCACGCACGATGCAAGATGCAGGTCCTCTAGCTCCTAGACCACGCCGGGCTGGCCTCCGCGACCGCCCTCGACAGCTTCCACGAGGCACGCGTCATGGACGAGATCTCCCTGCTCCCGGCCAACGCGCGCGCGTCATGGGGTCGAGATTTTTTTTGGTTTTTCAAATTAATAGTAGTAGCGCGGGTCACAGACACGTGCTACTACTAACACACGTACTAGTAGCGTGGGATGCACCGTGCTACTACTACTAGTTAGCGGTAGTGCCGTAGTAGTAGCGCAGGCACCCGCGCTACTACTAGCTTTTAACCCGCGCTACTACTAGGCTTTTTCCTAGTAGTGCATGTCGGTGATATCATCCAGGAATCCGAACAAAGTTCGGTCACCAAAACACATAACTCTTAATACAAATCGTCATCGAACGTTAAGCGTGCGGACCCTACGGGTTAGAGAACTATGTAGACATGACAGAGACACATCTCCGATCAATAACCAATAGCGGAACCTAGATGCTCACATTGGTTCCTACATATTCTACGAAGATCTTTATTGGTCAAACCGCATAACAACATACGTTATTCCCTTTGTCATTGGTATGTTACTTGCCCGAGATTCGATCGTCGGTATCATCATACCTAGTTCAATCTCGTCACCGGCAATTTTCTTTACTCGTTTCGTAATGCATCATCCCGGAACTAACTCATTACTCACATTGCTTGCAAGGCTTATAGTGATGTGCATTACCGAGAGGGCCCAGAGGTACCTCTCCGATACTCGGAGTGACAAATCCTAATCTCGATCTATGCCAACTCAACAAACACCTTTGGAGACACCTATAGAGCATCTTTATAATCACCCAGTTACGTTGTGACGTTTGATAGTACACAAGGTGTTCCTCCGGTATTCGGGAGTTGCATAATCTCATAGTCAGAGGAATATGTATAAGTCATGAAGAAATCAATAACAATAAAACTGAACGATCATAATGCTAAGCTAATGGATGGGTCTTGTCCATCACATCATTCTCTAATGATGTGATCCCGTTCATCAAATGACAACACATGTCTATGGTCAGGAAACTTAACCATCTTTGATTAATGAGCTAGTCAAGTAGAGGCATACTAGGGACACTCTGTTTGTCTATGTATTCACACATGCAGTAAGTTTCTGGTTAATACAATTCTAGCATGAATAATAAACATTTATCATGAATAAGGAAATATAAAATAACAACTTTATTATTGCCTCTAGGGCATATTTCCTTCAAGTTCAAGCATGGAGATGATGGCATGCACAACGAGAACAAGAACAGAGTTACAAGTGATGATTCTAGGACTTTGAAGCCACCATAATGAGTGCATGAAGCCTTGGACGGAATATACAAGATGCCACTTCATAAATTTCGTCCGGAGGCTATTCTAGGTGCTGCATCACCTTATTTTTGGGCCAGGCCCATGTAATTTCAAAATACTTGATTATAGGCTGTTTTTAGAGTCCGTATGTGTGGGGAAACAATAGTTAGGGTTGGTTTAGGACCCCTCCTCCAAGGGCTACAAAATTCCCCCCTCTTTCCTCCATATATACAACCCTTAGGGCATCGTTTAGACTTTGGGTTTTGTTTAGATTAAAAGTTCACCATAGCTGAAACTTCGCGTACTTCGTTTGTGTTCAATGACCAGACCAAGACGTCATAGAACCCCACCTTGATCAATAAAGCTTTCATCTTATATTCGCAATATCCAAATTGCAATCTCAGTTTATTGCTTCTTCTTTGTTTGCTTGCAGGAAATAGACCCTTGTGGTCAGGTTGATCGTGCTCTGGCGTGGTCAATAACCTCTCAGAGTTGGTTTAGCGATTGCTAAGGCGCGACGTCCTCGCACGTTCGTAGTTGGGTCGTCAAAGTCTACTCCACCGAAATGATAATCACCTTCTCATTGAAAGATGGGACACCTTAGCCTCTATCAAATGGTATCAGATTTCTAGGTTGCTCGCTGAGATTTTACAGTTTTTCGTAGTTTAGATGGAGTTTATTCTTCATACTTATAGTCCACGAAAAAGCCAAAACAAAATTTAGGGTTAGTTCCTCATATCCGAACCAATCTGAGTCGTTGGATAATCTTTTTAGGGTTTTGCTTTCTTGAATTTTCAGTAGCATCATCGTGTCGAGTTGCTGGTCTTAGCGTCTAGATTCTTTAGAGTTTCGAGTTCTGGTCACAGGTTGTCACGTCGCCGCCGCACCATCTTCATCATTGCCATATACCACCACCCCACCATATACATCGCCACTTCCATATACCACCACCCCCACCATATCAATCACCGCTGCCATATACAACCACCAATCCGAGTCCACATATACCATCGCCATATACAACCACCAATCCGAGTCCACATATACCATCGCAATATACCACCACCAATCCGAGTCCACATATACCATCGCCATATACAACCACCAGTCCGAGTCCAATATTTGTTGCTTTGTTTTTGATTTCCAGATCATGCCATACTCCGAGTCATGATAGAGTAGGATTCCTAAACTTCCGTGTTACCCGCAGTAGAAAAATAGTTCCAGTTTCCAAAAAAACTAAGTCTGGAAAATTCTGGCTACGCAGTTTTCAGACAATTTGTAGACTTTTTTGAAAAAAATTGTTATGGAGCAAAAAAAGAGGAAAAAAGTGCAAAAAGGTGAAAAAAGAGATTCAGAGTGTGATCCTCCCTTGTTTACGTGCCACGCCGTGATTTTGTTTGTGTTCTAGGCTCGCGTCTCTAGCACGGTCTAACCTAGGACCAACACTGTACCGTCGTTGAGTGTTTATTCAACTTTGCATCTCTGAATTGATTATTGTTGACCCTTTTTGCTACCATATTATAAGCATTCCCAGCTCCACATACATCTACGTCGTGCGTTTGACTATCCCTGGTAATCGCTCTATCCAAGCTTTGAGAGTTTTGACTACAACAATTGCGGATCACCACCTGCTACTGGGTAAGAACTGGTAAGAATTTGAGATTTGCTTGACGGATTTGTGACACACTGCCACTTTCTAGTAGTATGTAGGATCATATTCTTGTGTGTTTCTATTGCTGCTAACCATGGCAGGACCACAAGCCGATGAGATTGACTGGGAGAACATGACAAAAAAGGAGCTTCATGATAAATTTCAGCAAATGTTGAGTCAATAGGTAGAAGACGTCATGTCCACCCTTGGAAAGGCACTGGAGAGCATTGATGATGTTGAGAAGACAATTGACACCAAGTTAGATGCCAAGTTCGATGAAGTACTCGCACGTCTTCCACAACCACCGCCCGCTGCACTTGTCGCACCTCTACATCAACAACAATAACAACATCGCCTTCCAAATCAAGTGGGACGAGCATTGCGTGTTCCCCTTGAGCCTGGTCAAAATTCTGGTGCCGTTGTACCTACTATTGATGCTTCTGTAGCTCCTGCTGCTACTGCAGAGGTGGAGGACCATTACGAGGATGAGGTTGATTAAAATCAAAACTACGTGCAACCACCAGCACCATCACTACCAGGTCGTCCTCATGCATATCATCGCAATGGTAGGGCCGCACCACCACCTAAGGTACGAGATCATGACCATCTTCCTAAACTAAAATTGAATATTCCACCATTTGAGGGTAGATATGTTCCTGATATATATCTTACTTTGGAGTTAGAAACTAAACAATGTTTTACATGTTTACAATATCCTGAGGAGAGACGTGTTCCTGCTGCTGTTTGTGCTTTCACTAGTTTTGCATGTGTTTGGTGGTCTGAACATTGTAGACTATATCCTATTCCAGCTACTTGGGCTACTCTAAAAACTGCTATTCGTAGTCGTTGGGTTCCACTGTAACATCCCAAACTTTCAATTTGGAATATTATACACTAGATCATCATTGCATATCATATTTTATTGCATTTTGGTTGATCTAGAAATTTCACGCAACTCAAGGACCCTCGGAGAGAGTTGGGGATTTCGTTATTTTCATATTTGAGTTTTCCTCAAATTTTGAAAATAGGATCATTTGATTTTATTTATTTTATCTTCAATTATTTCTATCATAAAAATACGAGAGAGGGAATAAAATGACTCGAGGATTTAATAATAAAATCAAATGAGATTTTATTTTGGTTTTATTTGCTATTTTATTTGAATTTAGGAAAAATTCGCGTTTTTCAAAATTGCATTTAGGCCCCAAATAAATGTTCATCCTGTACGGCTTGATTTTAGAAGCCGGGGAAAATTTATTTCGGGATTTTTGGAGTCCGTTTAGTATTTCTTTTGTTTTTTCTCTGAGCGTAATCATTTAAAAAAACGCGAACCGACCTACGGGCCGTATCCGGCCCGGACTCCTCCAGGGGAGGCTTTATATAGCGAGCGCCCGGGCCGCCTCCAGCCCAAGCCGCCGCGCCCCGCAAACCATAGCCGCCCGCGCCCCGCCGCCGCGCTGCCGCGCCGCGCCTCCGCCTGCGCCGCCGCCGGAGCCGCCGCCGAAGCTCGCCACCGACGAGGTTGAAACTGCCGCCGTTCACCGTTTTTTAGAAAACTGTTGGTTTTCACCGATTTTTTTCGGTTTTTTTAGATTTGTTTTTAGATAGATCAGTTTTTTTCCCGCTTTAGTTAATTAGCGAGCGTTCGCTCGTTTGTTCATTTTAACGAACGCGTTCATCGTTTAGATCCAGATAACGAACGTTCGTTCGTTAATCTGTTCGTCATTTTATTTTTCTCGGATTAAATCCGCGATTTTTCTGATCGCGGTTTCTGATCCGATTTTCGTTCTAGTATAACTTTTCGCCCGTTTATTGGAATCAGGCGATTCAAGCGCCTGGAGTTTTGTCTCGAAACCCTCTTTCCGTTTAACCAACTCAAACAAGTGTTTGCCTCTGTAAAATTTGACCTAGATCCAGAATAGTAAACGAAGCCTGTTTCTTTTGCTGGTTGTCTTTCGTTGCTTCGTTTGATTTGATTCTTTTTGCCAACCGGAGTTCTTAAGTTGAACTTTCTGGTTAGATCTCTTATTTGAGTTTTACCTATGCATTAGTTGAGTACTTATTTTATGCCTGTTTGTTTGCGATAGAGTACCCGGAGTGCGCCGCTTGCTACTTCGAATCGCTAGGTTTCGTGGATCATCAGCAAGGCAAGTAACACTTTGATCATACTTCCTATTACCCCGTTTTTATTGCATTAGATCAACCCTCACACATTGCATGATTAGGATCTAATTAAATTGTGGGTTTGGGAAGTAGATGAGGTAGTACCTATTACCTGTTATTATCAAACCTTTGGGAGTTACTTCTACGTTTGCTTATTATGCCATGCTATGCTAGTAGACGTGGATTGGGTGAGTGAATCCATGAGGATGTGAGTTTGTTAAATTAATGGTTTATCTAAGGTGGCAACTTAAATACACATCTGGGTGGATTGAGGCACCTGGGTATTCCAGCGATTGCCTGTTTTTTTATGGACGCCACCCAGGCTCAAAGGGATCATGAGATTATTCATACTAGAAACTTCCGTGTGCAGCCACAAGCTACTATGGGCTCTAGCATAGTTGACTAAGTCATGCGAACTCTTACAATGGTAGACTAACAGATGTAGGGGATGTAGGTTGGTACGGTCTACCCGTTCGTAAGGTGCAAACGCTTCTGAAAGACTATGTCTCGGTCATCCGTTTCTCAAACATCATGTAGTGCAAGAATCCCAATGGAGGAGATCGAGTCTTGTGGGGAAAAGTGCGCAAACCTCTGCAAAGTGTATAAACTAATCATGGTTAGCCGTGTCCCCGGTTATGGACATCTCGAGTATCTAGTACTTGGATTATCATGTGAATCTCATCATGTTACTCTAATTAATTTTGTTGGGTTTTAATGATGTTACTTAATTGGGATTGAGAATGCTGTCAACCATTCTCAATGTTTAACAACCACCATGATAGTTAATCAAAACTTATTCCTTTGCAGTAGGGAAAAATTGGCTTTATGCAAAACTGTAACCATAGAGCTTTCCACCAGCCAAATATGCATGTAGTATAGTTTTATCCTTTCATTGCTCTCTATGTGTTACATTGCGAGCATATTCCATGTGCTGACCCATTTCGGGCTGCAACGTTCATGTTGCAGACTTTTCAGACAACGAGTAAGGTGCTTTTAGGTCATGGTTCTATACTCAGTGATGCCGTTGGAGTTGATGGACTCACTTATCTTCCAAGCCTTCCGCTGTTATCGTTATTAGATGGCCTTAAGCCATATTTATTGTAATAAGTTCTCTTTTGAGACACTCGATGTAATAAGTCTGTGATTGCTACTCTGTTATAAATCCTTCAAGCACTGTGTGGTGTCAGCATTATTGATCCAGGGATGACACCGGAGTATAGAGATTGGACCATTTGAGGTCTGGTCGCTACAAGATGGTATCAGAGCACACGCTGACTGTAGGACACGACCACTAAGCTAAAGCCTTAGATCACTACTCACTCTTCTCATTCTGACTCCTCATCTTTTCTACTCTTTTAGGATGGCGGATGCAAGGAACAAGTTCACGCAACCGGATGAAGATACACCCTTTGGACGTCACTTGAAGGAAGTCACTAGATATCTGAACATAGGAGTACCAAGCTTCACCGGAACCTACAACGCCACTTTACCCAAAGAGGAGCGCTGGATAATTCAAGTTCAAGTTCCAGGAAGGACGTTCATGCCAGTCACCGAGCCCATAGAGTTTTCCTTTGATGCACCAACCTGGAGTCTAGGAAAGAGCATGGCAGCCCACATCGCCATGGGACGCATTGGAGAAGTTTACCGCAATGATCTCAAGGATACTATCTACCAGATTTGTGGGCGCTGAGATGAGCACTGGGAGATGATCAGCACCAGGAAGGATAGATCAATTGCAGCTTTTATCCAGGAGTTAAACCAACATATTCGACGTCAGGAAAATCAGATGTGCACAGACATGATAGATCAAAGGCAAGAACAAGAATCAAGGAACTGGAGGAAGAACTCAAGGCTACACATGAAGATTATGAAGAGGAAATCGAAGTACTAGTGGAGAAGAATGATGACTTGATCAAGAATATCGGAATATTTATGGGAGGCCCTACACCAGTAGAAGAAGACGAAGAACCCAAAGAGATTCGCCCGGAAGACTACATCATCATCGACGACACCGACTCGGATCCAGATGATAGCGATGATGACTATGTTGATGAAGCTGGAGCAGATATCATGGAGTCTGCAACCGAAGAATATTTCTAGTAGACCACCTCATCAGTAGTAGTAGTCCACCATGTAAATATAGTAGTCCAAGCACTTTTGCGATAGTTAGATCGATTGTATGCCCTTGTTTGATTGAATGAAGTGAATTGTTTGCTTTTGCCTCATGTGCATATGGGTAGTGTTTTCTCTCTAGACCCCTCTCTATTCTTAAATCTCATCTTTTCTAAACCCTCAGATGCCTCCAAGACGTGACCCCGGATTTACCTTCCCACCGGAGCTCACTCAGTTGATCCAGCAGCAGAACACATTGATGCAGTTGCTAGTCCAGAATCAGAATCAGGGGAACAACAACAACAACCCACCACCACCACCACCTGTTGACCACTTAGCCCGTTTTCTTAGGCTGAATCCGCCGGTGTTCTCCAGTAGCACTGAGTCGATAGTAGTAGATGATTGGCTCCATAAGACAGCAAGGGAGTTGACCACAGCAGGATGCACAGATGCGGAAAAGGTGAAGTTTGCCGCACATCAGCTTGACAGACCCGCAACATCATGGTGGGAGAATTTCACAGCCACTTTCCCTATCGACACTGTCACATGGGACCTGTTTCAGCAGGCTTTCCGTACTGCCCATGTTTCAGCAGGAGCTATGGCCATGAAGAAGCGTGAGTTTCACAACTTGCGCCAAGGAGGACGGACAGTTGGCCAGTATGTGGAGGACTTTAGTAAGCTAGCATGTTATGCCCCAGATGACGTTGCTACGGATGCAGCTAAGCAGGAGAAGTTTCTGGAAGGACTGAATGATGAGTTGAGCATGCAGTTGATGGTAGCAACCTTCAACAACTACCAGGAGTTGGTAGATCGTGCTCTTATGATTGAAGGGAAGCAACAACAGATTGAGAATCGCAAGAGGAAGTATGGACAAGGGAAGTACAACTCAGGAGCTCAGTAGAAGCCACGTTTTACCCCTAGACCGGGAGGACATTTTCAGCATACCCATGGAGGAGGTAGCTCACACAATCATAATGGCCCCAAGAATGGTAATGGGAATGGAGGAAGCAACAGCCAAAACTATACCAACCCATCAACCCCAGCCAAGAGAGACCTGAGCCAAGTCACCCGTTTTAAGTGGCAGAAGACCGGACATTATGCCAATGAATGTCCTGAAGCCCAGAATGGAAATGGAAATGGAAGCTCTGGGAAGAAGCCGAACCCTTTCAACAGGGGACAGGTGAACCACGTTAACGTGGAGGAGGTTGAATTGGCAATGGAAGTTTTTGGTTAAGTCATTTACTGCACTCATTCTTTTTGATACTGGTGCATCGCATTCACACATCTCAAGGGGATTTGTGGATAAGTATGAATTGCCAACCCAAGCCCTTGGGTCACCCATGTTAGTAACCTCACCTGGAGCAGAATATATGGCTAGTATATGGTGTGATCGGTTACCATTGAGGATTGGTAACTACGTATTTCCCTCAGACCTAATGAAAGAACATGCGGTGCCCCCATGTTTGGTTTTGGTAATTAATGACAATCTCTATGGACTAATGGTTGCCTTGAGTTATATTTGAAGGTTTTGTCCATAGACTTTTCTTGGAGTACATGTGTTGGTTTCAAGGAGAGTTTGTGTCGACCAAGGTGTTATTCAAGGAATGATCCAAAGATTGGTCATGCGAGAGTTGAGCTTATTGCAAGCATGTCTTGAAGAAGAAGATTGTGTGATCATTCATGTCTACCTTCAAGACATCATTCAAATGAAGAGAATTGGAAAGGTTCAAGGATGATCAAGACTAAGTCAAGAGTGAATCAAGTTGATCAACTCACAAAGCGCAAAAGATGTACTGAGAGGGATCAAGTGATCCCATGGTATGGTAAGAATTGTCAATTACGCTTTGTGTACTAACCCATGGTCTTCGTGAGAGTTCTTTGTGGGGTTAGGTTGCGGTCTGCAAGTTCAAGTGGAGCATCACGAAGAGATCAAATGCTTGAAGCTTGCCGTCCTTTGTGGTGATAATGGACTTGTGAAGATGTGCGGAAGAGTGGCTCACCCATAGTGGAGTATGGGGGAGCAATCAACTAGTCTTCATCGAGTCAACACAATCAAGAAAGGTGGTCCAACTTGAGGGAGTCAAGATTGTCATCATCTAGCTCAAGTGGACCATGTGCAAGGCAAAGGTTTGCCCTTGATAGGTTTTCTATTTTACCGGTCTCATGATGGTAGTTGGGAGACCGGGTTATAGGATCGATTGCCGTACTATCAAGGGGGGCTCTCGTTGAGTAGCTTGATCGTATCGTTCATAGAGAGCTCAAACCATTGCATCCTTGCAACATCTTTCTTGGTTCTTGTTTGGTTCTCTTTGTGAGTCTTAGAGCTTATGGTCATCTTGATGACAAGCTCGAGTTCATCGAAAACGGAGTTCACATGCATCTTCTATGATGTTTTCGGTGTTGGAGGTTTTGCCGGTTCTTCTCGGTTGGAGGTTTCACTCCTCTATTTGTTGGCATACCTCCCCTGCTGTTTTGATGCTACTCGTCGTCTTGTTTCCAACAAGCTTGAGTTTGCTCAATTCGGAGCTCATATGCAGAAGTTATGGCAGTTCTGGTTTTCTTGAGAGTGGTTTTTGTCTCGTCCCAGCGGTAGTACCGCGTGCCCCAGTGGTAGTACCGCTTGGAGCTCTCAGCCGTTGTACCGCTGCTTCCGGGCGGTGGTACCGCCAACTTGCTCAGCAAAGACTTGGGCGGTTGTTCCGGCCAGGCACCGCCCAAGTACCGGTCAGGCCTCTGTTTTGATGCGGTACTCGGGCGGTGGTGGCCCGGTTGGTCCGGTCATACCGGTACCACCGGTGTCCGGAGCGGTTCTACCGCTCAGGACTTAGCTGCCCGAGCGCTCAAGGCCATGCGGTTGGTCCGGTTGTTCTTCTCAACCGGTGCTACCGCTTGGTTGCCCGGTTGTACCGCCTGGTAGGGTTCTGCACGTATACTGTGAGTCCCGGTTGTACCGGGACCAGGAGCGGGCTAAGCACATAATGGTTGGATTTCCCCCCTCCTATAAAAGGGGGTCTTCTTCCCCAATGAACCCAACCCTTTGAGCTCGTGTTCTTCCCCCTTTGTTGACCTTCTTTGAGCTTGCTAACTCTCAATCCCTCCATGGATTCTTGCTAGTTTTTGAGGGAAAAGAGAGAGGAGATCTAGATCCACATTTCCACCAATCACTTTCTCCTCTATGTGAGGGGAACCCCTTGGATCTAGATCTTGGAGTTCTTGGTGTTTTCCTTCTTGTTCTTCCTCTCATTTTCCTCCCTAGCATTAGTTGCTTCGGTGGGATTTGAGAGAGAAGGACTTGGGCACTCCGTGTGCCCTTGCCATTGCATTTGGTGCATCGGTTTGAGTTCTCCATGGTGATACGTGGAAGTGAAGTTTGAGAAGCTTATTACTCTTGGGTGTTTGGGCACCCTAGAGCTTGTTCCTCTTGGGTGCCTTGGCGCCCTAGACGGTTGGTGTTGTTCAGAGCTCAATCATTGTGGTGTAAAGCTCCGGGCAAGCGTCGGGGTCTCCAATTAGGTTGTGGAGATCGCCCCGAGCAATTTGACGGGTACCGGTGACCGCCCCAAGGGTTGCCAAAGTGTACGGGTTCGGTGACCGCCCCCAAGGGTTGCCATTTGTATGGGTTCGGTGACCGCCCTCAAGGGTCCCTTAGTGGAATCACGGCATCTTGCATTGTGCGAGGGCGTGAGGAGATTACGATGGCCCTAGTGGCTTCTTGGGGAGCATTGTGCCTCCACACCGCTCCAAACGGAGATTAGCATCTGCAAGGGTGTGAACTTCGGGATACATCATCGTCTCCGCGTGCCTCAGTTATCTCTTACCCGAGCTCTTTACTTATGCACTTTACTTTGTGATAGCCATATTGTTTCTTGTCATATATCTTTCTATCACATAGTTGCTTATCTTGATTAGCATAAGTTGTTGGTGCACATAGGTGAGCCTAGTTGTTTTAGGTTTTGTGCTTGACAAATTAACCGCTAGGTTTATTCCGCATTTGTTCAAGCCTAAATCATAATTATTTTAAAACGCCTATTCACCCCCCCTCTAGGCGACATCCACGATCTTTCACCTAATAGTATTGGAATCTCAAGGATTGGATGTGATATTAGGCATGGATTGGTTACCGAAGTATGAAGGGAATATTGAATGCGCCAGTAAGTCAATTTTGCTTACAACGCCAGAAGGAAGAAGGATCAAGTATGTATCCCGGCATGTGCCTAAAAGGACTCAAGTAAATTCCCTAACATGAGTTGTGCAGGAGGAAGTACCAGTAGTGAAGGATTTCCCTGATGTATTTCCAGAGGAGTTGCCAGGCATGCCACCGGATAGAGACATTGAGTTTTTGATTGAGCTTTTGCCAGGCACAGGGCCAATACAGGATGCCCGCAAAGGATTTGGAGGAGATTAAGAAGCAGATTAAGGAGTTACTGGATAAAGGATATATTCGCCCAAGTTCTTCACCTTGGGGATCGCCGGTACTTCTAGTGGAGAAGAAGGATGGATCGTTAAGGATGGTTGTTGATTATTGAGGATTGAATGAAGTAACCATCAAGAACAAGTACCCACTACCGATGATTAATGATCTGTTTGATCGATTGCAAGGAGCTAAGGTATTTTCCAAGATCGATCTGCAATCAGGGTACCATCAGTTGAAGATTCAAGAACAGGATATACCTAAGATAGCTTTTACCACCAGGTATGGGCTGTACGAGTATACCGTTATGTCATTTGGTCTAACTAACACACATGCATATTTTATGAACATGATGAACAAAGTGTTTATGGAGTTTTTGGATAAGTTTGTCGTAGTGTTCATTGATGATATCCTGGTTTACTCAAAGAATGGAGAGTAGCATAAGGAGCATTTGCGTTTGGTGCTTGGTAAACTCAGAGAACATCAGTTATATGCCAAGTTTAGCAAATGTGAATTTTGGTTGAAGGAAGTTGGATTTCTCGGACACGTTATATCCGGAGAAGGTATAGCAGTGGATCCCACCAAGGTTGACACTGTGACAAATTGGGAAGTCCCAATAACAGTTGGAGAGATCCGGAGTTTTCTTGGACTTGCAGGATACTACCGGTGATTCATTGAAAATTTCTCGAAGATTGCGAAGCCTATGATGGAGTTGTTGAAGAAGGATACCAAGTTCAAATGGACTGAAGAGTGTGAGGCCAGTTTCCATGAGTTGAAGAAACGTCTGGTTACATCACCATTGTTGATTTTGCCAGATCAGACCAAGGATTATGAGGTGTATTGCGACGCTTCACGTCGAGGACTTGGAGCAGTACTTATGCAGGAAGGAAGAGTTGTTTCATATGCCTCACGATAGCTTAAGCCTCATGAGTTGAATTATGCCACACATGATTTGGAGTTAGCAGCCGTAGTGCATGCATTGAAAACTTGGAGACATTTTCTCATTGGAAACCATTGTGAGGTGTACACGGATCACAAGAGTCTGAAGTACATTTTCACGTAGAAAGAGATAAATCTCAGGCAGAGGAGATGGTTGGAGCTCATCAAGGATTATGATATGAGATTGCATTATCACCCCAGAAAGGCTAACGTAGTAGCCGATGCGCTAAGTTGTAAAAGCCATGTCAACACCTTAATGACGGGAGATTTACCAGGAGAGTTAGCCGAGAATCTTCGTGAGCTATGTTTGGAGATACTTCCGAGAGGCTATGTAGCAGCATTGGAGATTCAGTCTACTTTGATGGATAAAATAAGAGAAGCTCAAAGGACTGACAAGGAGATTGCTTCTATTAAGGAGAAAATGAGCAAAGGAAAAGCTAAAGGATTTCGTGAGGATGAGCACGATACCTTATGGTTTGAAGATCGTGTATATGTGCCCAATGACCCGGAGATCAGGAAGTTGATTCTGCAAGAGGCCCATGATTCACCATATTCGATTCAACCAGGAAATACCAAGATGTATTTGGATTTGAAGGATACTTTGTGGTGGACCGGAATGAAGAAGGATATTGCGGAGTACGTAGCAGCTTGTGATGTATGTCAGAGAGTAAAGGCAGAGCATCAGAAGCCAGTAGGATTGCTACAGCCATTGCCAATACCCGAATGGAAGTGGGATAAGTTATGCATGGATTTTATTACAGGATTGCCCAGAGCTCGTTCAGGCTATGACTCGATTTGGGTTGTAGTCGATCGTTTGACAAAGGTAGCTCATTTCATTCCAGTGAAGACTACCTATACTAGTGCCAAGTTGGCAAAGATATACATGACCAGGATCGTATGTCTGCATGGAGTTCCAAGGAGCATTGTAGCAGATAGAGGAACCCAGTTTACCTCAAAATTTTGGAATCAGTTGCATGAAACCTTGGGTACCAGGCTAGAGTTCAGTACAGCTTTCCATCCGCAGACAGATGGACAGACCGAGAGAGTCAATAAGATTTTGGAGGATATGCTGAGAGCTTGTGCGCTAGATTATGGATCTAGTTGGGACGATAATTTGCCGTATGCAGAGTTCTCTTACAACAACAGTTATCAATCCAGTTTGAAGATGTCCCCTTTCGAAGCCTTGTATGGAAGGAGGTGCAGGACCCCATTGTCGTGGGATGAAGTTGGAGACGGCCAGTTGTTTGGACCAGATCTGATTAAGGAGTCTGAACAGAAAGTGAAATTGATTCACGATAGGCTCAAGGTAGCCCAGTCCAGGCAGAAGAGCTATGCAGATTCTAAACGCAAGGAGACAGTTTACGAAGTAGGAGACAGAGTTTATCTTCGAGTATCTCCACTTTGAGGAGTTAAGCGCTTTGGAGTTAAAGGAAAGTTAGCGCCACATTTTGTAGGACCATACAAGGTTTTGGAGCGTATGGGATAAGTAGCCTACAAGTTGGAATTGCCCGAAGGATTGTCAGGAGTTCACGACGTGTTCCACATTTCACAGTTGAAGAAGTGCCACGCGGAGATGGCTGATATACCGCTGAGAGATACAGTGCCGCTGGAAGCGATTCAGTTGGCCAGTGATTTGACCTACGAGGACAAACCAGTTAAGATTCTTGAGTATGCCAGGTGAGTCACCCGCAGCAAGGTTATTAGGTTTTGCAAAGTTCAATGGAGCCACCACACGGAGGATGAAGCCACCTGGGAACGAGAGGAAGAATTGCTGAAAGACCACCCTCACCTATTTTCTAGCCAACCCGAATCTCGAGGGCGAGATTCATCTTAAGGGGGGTAGGTTTGTAACATCCCAGATTTTCAATTTGGAATGTTATACACTAGATCATCATTGAATATCATATTTTATTGCATTTTGGTTGATCCAGAAATTTCACACAACTCAAGGACCCTCAGAGAGAGTTGGGGATTTCGTTATTTTTTAGTTGAGTTTTCCTCAAATTTTGAAAATAGGATCATTTGATTTTATTTATTTTATCTTCAATTATTTCTATCATAAAAATATGAGAGAGGGAATAAAATGACTTTCCCAAAATAAAGAAATATTGAGGATTTAATAATAAAATCAAATAAGATTTTATTTTGGTTTTATTTTCTATTTTATTTGAATTTACGAAAAATGCGCGTTTTTCAAAATTGCATTTAGGCCCCAAATAAATGGTCATCCTGTGCGGCTTGATTTTAGAAGCCGGGGAAAATTTATTTCAGGATTTTTGGAGTCTGTTTAGTATTCCTTTTGTTTTTTTTCTGAGCGTAATCATTTAAAACAACGCGAACCGACCTACGGGCCGTATCCGGCCCGGACTCCTCCGGGGGGAGGCTTTATATAGCGAGCGCCCGGGCCGCCTCCAGCCCAAGCCGCCGCGCCCCGCAAACCCTAGCCGCCCGCACCCAGCAGCCGCCGCCGCCGCCGTGCTGCCGCGCCGCCGTCGGAGCCGCCACCCGCCGCCGCCGGAGCTCGCCGCCGACGAGGTCAAAACCGCCGCCGCCCGCCGATTTTTTTAGAAAACCGTTGGTTTTCATCGGTTTTTTCGGTTTTTAGATTCGTTTTTAGATAGATCGGTTTTTCTCTCGGTTTAGTTAATTAGCGAGCGTTCGCTCGTTCGTTCGTTTTAACGAACGCGTTCATCGTTTAGATCCAGATAACAAACGTTCGTTCGTTAATCTGTTTGTCGTTTTCTTTTTCTCAGATTAAATCCGTGATTTTTCTGATCGCGATTTCTGATCCGATTTTCATTCTAGTATAAATTTTCGCTCGTTTATCGGAATCAGGCGATTCAAGCGCCGGGAGTTTCATCTCGAAACGCTCTTTCCGTTTAACCAACTCAAATAAGTTTTTGCCTCGGTAAAATTTGACCTAGATCCAGAATAGTAAACGAAGCCTGTTTCTTTTATCGGTTGTCTTTCGTCACTTTGTTTGATTTGATTCTTTTTGCCAACCGGAGTTCTTAAGTTGAACGTTCTGGTTAGATCTCTTATTTGAGTTTTACATGTGCATTAGTTGAGTACTTATTGTATGCCTGTTTGTTTGCGATAGAGTACCCGGAGTGCGCCGCTTGCTACTTCGAATCGTTAGGTTTCACGGATCATCAGCAAGGCAAGTAACACTTTTATCATACTTCCTATTACCCAGTTTTTATTGCATTAGATCAACCCTCACACATTGCATGATTATGATCTAATTAAATTTTGGGTTTGGGAAGTAGATGGGGTAGTACCTATTACCTGTTATTATCAAACCTTTGGGAGTTACTTCTACGTTTGCTTATTATGCCATGCTATGCTAGTAGACATGGATTGGGTGAGTGAATCCATGATAGATGTGAGTTTGTTAAATTAATGGTTTATCTAAGGTGGCAACTTAAATACACATCTGGGTGGATTGAGGCACCTGGGTATTCCAGCGATTGCCTATTTTTATGGACCGCCACCCAGGCTCAAAGGGATCATGAGATTATTCATACTAGAAACTTCCATGTGCAGCCACAAGCTACTATGGGCTCTAGCATAGTTGACTAAGTCGTGCGAACTCTTACAGTGGTAGACTAGCAGATGTAGGGGATGTAGGTTGGTACGGTCTACCCGTTCGTAAGGTGCAAGCGCTTCTGAAAGACTATCTCTCGGTCATCCGTTTCTCAAACATCATGTAGTGCGAGAATCCCAACGGAGGAGATCGAGTCTTGTGGGGAAAAGTGCGCAAACCTCTGCAGAGTGTATAAACTAATCATGGTTAGCCGTGTCCCCGGTTATGGACATCTCGAGTATCTAGTACTTGGATTATCATGTGAATCTCATCATGTTACTCTAATTAATTTTGTTGGGTTTTAATGATGTTACTTAATTGGGATTGAGAATGCTGTCAACCATTCTCAATGTTTAACAACCACCATGATAGTTAATTAAAATTTATTCCTTTGCAGTAGGGAAAAATTGGCTTTACGCAAAACTGTAACCATAGAGCTTTCCACCAGCCAAATATGCATGTAGTATAGTTTTATCCTTTCATTGCTCTCTATGTGTTACATTGCGAGCATATTCCATGTGCTGACCCATTTCGGGCTGCAATGTTCGTGTTGCAGATTTTTCAGACAACGAGTAAGGTGCTTTTAGGTCGTGGTTCTATACTCAGTGATGCCGTTGGAGTTGATGGACTCACTTATCTTCCAAGACTTCCGCTGTTATCGTTATTAGATGGCCTTAAGCCATATTTATTGTAATAAGTTCTCTTTTGAGACACTCGATGTAATAAGTGTGTGATTGCTACTCTGTTATAAATCCTTCAAGTACTGTATGCTGTCAGCATTACTAATCCATGGATGACACCGGAGCACAGAGATTGGACCGTTGGAGGTCTGGTCGCTACATCCACCATATTATCAACGTGAATTACTTCAAAAATTACAGCGTTTAAGACAAGGAAAAAATTATGTAGAAAAATATCATCAGGAATTACAAACTAGAATGATTAGATGTGGTATGGTTGAGGATAATGAAGCTATGCTTGCACATTTTATGGGTGGATTAAATAAAGAGATTTAGACCATTCTAGAGTATAAGGAGTATAATAATATCACTCGTTTATTCCATCTTGCTTGCAAAGCTGAACGTGAAGTGCAGGATCGACAGGCATTGGCGCGAACTAACTTTTCTGCAGGTCTACCTTCATCATGGACACCGCGTGCATCCTCTACTCCCACACGTCCTACTGCAGCACCACTGACTTCAGCCACCAATTCCAACCGAGATACAAGAAAACAGGCACCACCACCACCATCTGCCAGGAGTACACCTTCCAGTTACACATAGAGCTCTTCTTCATCCATGGAATCAACAGGGCAAACACATGATATAATTTGTCATCGCTGCAAGGGTGGAGGTCATTATGCGAGAGAATTCCCATCTAAGCGTGTGATGATTGCTAGTGAGGATGGTGGGTATGAGTCCGCTAATGACTATGATGAGGAGACTTTGACTCTTATTACGAGTGAAGAACATGGTGGAGATGATTTTGATCATGAGACACAATACACGGCTCTTGAATATGCTGACATGTATGAATGTTTAGTTGCTCAACGTGTTTTGAGTGTGCAGGTCACACAAGCTGAGCAAAATCAGAGGCATAATTTGTTCCATACAAAGGGAGTTATGAAGGAACGTTCTATTCGCGTCATTATAGATGGAGGGAGCTGCAACAACTTGGCTAGCATGGAGATGGTGGAGAAGCTCTCCCTCACCACAAGACCACATCCACATCCTTACTACGTCCAATGGTTCAACAACAGCGACAAGGTTAACGTAACACGTACTGTTCGTGTGCATTTTAGTATCTCTACATATGCTGATTATGTTGATTGTGATGTGGTACCTATGCAAGCATGTTCCTTATTACTTGGTAGACCATGGCAATTTGATAAAAATTATGTACACCATGGTAGAAACAATCAGTATACTCTTGTTCATAAGGATAAAAATATTACTTTGCTTCCTATGACTCCTGATTCCATTTTGAAAGATGATATTAATAGAGCTAATAAAGCAAAACAGGAGAAAAATAAGAGTGAAAATTAGATTGTGGCAAAAGAATTTGAGCAATAAATGAAGCCTAATATAAACCATCTAGTGTTGCTTCTGAAATTATTGAAAAGTGCATGTTTACTTGCCAACAAATCTGATATTGATGATCTAGATTTCAACAAATCTGTTTGCTATGCTTTTGTGTGCAAAGAGGCATTATTTTCTTTCGAGGATGTACCTTCCTCTTTGCCTCCTGTTGTCACTAACATTTTGCAGGAGTTCGCTGACGTCTTTCCACAAGACGTGCCTCTGGGATTACCACCTATTCGAGGGATTGAGCATCAGATTGACTTAATTCCCGGTGCCTCGCTACCAAACTGTGCGCTATGTACCAATCCAGAGGAGACGAAGGAGATTATGCATCAAGTACAGGAGCTGCTCGACAAAGGTTATATACGCGAATCTCTTAGTCCTTGTGTTGTTCCTATGATACTAGTGCCAAAAAAGGATGGTACATCACGTATGTGTGTTGATTGTAGAGGCATTAATAATATTACTATTCATTATCGTCATCCTATTCCTAGGCTAGATGACATGCTTGATGAATTGAGTGGCTCTACAATATTCTCCAAAGTTGATTTGCGTAGTGGATACCATCAAATTCGTATGAAATTGGGAGATGAATGGAAAACAATATTGAAAACTAAGTTCAGATTATATGAGTGGTTAGTCATGCCTTTTGGGTTAACTAATGCACCTAGTACTTTCATGAGATTAATGAACGAAGTTTTACGTGGTTTCATTGGACGATTTGTGCTAGTCTATTTCGATGATATACTGATTTATAGCAGATATTTGGAGGAACATTTGGAAGATTTACATGCTGTTTTTATTGCTTTATGTGATGCACGTTTGTTTGGTAACCTTGGGAAGTGCACCTTTTGCACCAACCGAGTATCTTTTCTTGGTTATGTTGTTACTCCATAGGGATTTGAAGTTGATAAAGCCAAGATTGAAGCTATTGAGAGTTGGCCGCAGCCCAAAACGGTCACACAAGTGAGGAGTTTTCTTGGACTCGCTGGTTTCTATAGGCGTTTTGTGAGAGATTTTAGCACCATTGCTGCACCTCTCAATGAGCTTACAAAGAAGTATGTGCCTTTTGTTTGGGGTACCGCACAGGAATAAGCCTTCACGGTATTGAAAGATAAGTTGACACATGCTCCTTTACTCCAACTTCTTGATTTTAATAAGACTTTTGAGCTTGAATGTGATGCTAGTGAAATTGGATTAGGAGGTGTGTTATTACAAGATGGAAAACCTTTTGCATACTTCTCTAAAAAATTGAGTGGGCCTAGTTTGAACTATTCTACTTATGATAAAGAATTATATGCTCTTGTTCTGACCTTAGAAACATGGCAATATTATTTATGGCCCAAAGAATTTGTTATACATTCTGATCATGAATCTTTGAGACACATTAAAAGTCAAGCAAAACTGAACCGTAGACATGCTAAATGGGTTGAATTCATTGAGACTTTCCCTTATGTCATTAAACACAAGAAGGGTAAAGAAAATGTTATTGCTGATGCATTGTCTCGTCTTTATACTATGCTTTTACAACTTGACTTTAAAATATTTGGTTTGGAGACCATCAAAGATCAATATGTGCATGATGCTGAATTTAAAGATGTATTGCAGAATTGTAAAGAAGGGAGAACATGGAACAAGTTCGTCATTAATGATGGATTTGTGTTCCGTGCTAACAAGCTATGCATTCCAGCTAGCTCCGTTCGTCTTCTGTAGTTGTAGGAGGCACATGGAGGAGAATCAATGGGACACTTTGGCGTGAAGAAGACGGAGGACGTACTTGATGCACATTTCTTTTGGCCAAATATGAGATGGGATGTTGAGCGTTTTGTTGCTCGCTGCACTACATGTTAAAAAGCTAAGTCACGACTCAATCCTCATGGTTTATATATGTCTTTGCCTATACCTAGTGTTCCTTGGGAGGATATATCTATGGACTTTGTTTTAGGTTTACCTCGAACAAAGAAGGGGAGGGATAGCATATTTGTTGTCATGGATAGATTCTCGAAAATGGCACACTTTATACCATGTCATAAAACCGATGATGCTCTTAATGTTGCTAATTTGTTCTTTCGTGAAATTTTTCGCTTGCATGGTGTGCCCAATACTAATGTTTCAGATCTTGATACTAAATTTCTTAGCCACTTTTGGAGATGATTATGGTCTAAGTTGGGGACTAAACTGCTTTTTAGTACTACTTGTGACCCCCAAACCGATGGACAAACTAAAGTAGTCAATAGAACATTGTCTACTATGCTTAGGGCTGTTTTGAAGAATAATAAGAAAATGTGGGAAGAATGCTTGCCTCATATTGAATTTGCTTATAATCGTTCATTGCATTCTACTACTAAGATGTGCCCCTTTAAATTGTGTATGGTTTCCTACCTCGTGCACCTATTAATTTGTTGCCTCTTCCATCTTCGAAGAAGGTTAATTTTGATGCTAAACAATGTGCTGAATTGATTTTAAAAATGCATGAGTTAACTAAGCAAAGCATTGAGCATATGAATGCTAAATATAAACTTGCTGGAGATAAGGGTAGAAAACCTGTTGTGTTTGCACCTGGAGATCTTGTTTGGTTACATTTGCGTAAGGATAGATTTCCTAATTTGTGCAAATCAAAGCTAATGCCACGTGCTGATGGTCCTTTTAAGGTGTTAGAGAAAATAAATGATAATGCATATAAACTTGAGTTGCCTGCAGATTTTAGGGTTAGTCCCACTTTTAACATTGCAGATTTGAAGCCTTATTTGGGTGAGGAAGATGAGCTTCTGTCGAGGATGACTCATTTCAAGAAGGGGAGGATGATGAGGACATCAATACCATTGTTACACCCACAGCCCCTGCTGCTATACTATAACACCCACAATGCGGCTATATCTCCCACATGTCAGGGAATGACTTAGAGGCATAGCCGCATGGTAGGTTTGTCGCAAGAGGGGTAATCTTCACACAAACCCATCTACTGAATAAGAAAGGGATAAAGAGTTGGCTTACAATCTTCACTTCACACAAATACAAGTTAAACATACATAATCCATAATACAAACAAGGTCCGACTACGGAACCAAAATAAAAGAAGACAACCCCAAATGCTAGATCCCTGATCGTCCCAACTGGGCTCCACTACTGATCATCCGGAAAAGAAACAAAACAATGATCAAGATCTTCATCGAGCTCCCACTTGAGCTCGGTTGCATCATCTGCACTAATATCATCGGCACCTGCAACTGTTTGGAAGTATCTGTGAGTCACGAGGACTCGGCAATCTCACACCCACGAGATCAAGACTATTTAAGCTTATGGGTAGGATAGGGTAATGAGGTGGAGCTGCAGCAAGCGCTAAGAAAATATGGTGGCTAACATACGCAAATAAGAGCGAGAAGAGAATCAATGCAATGGTCGTGAAGCTAGAAGTGATCAAGAAGTGATCCTGAAACTACTTACGTTCAAGCATAACACCAAAACCGTGTCCACTTCCCGGACTCCGCCGAGAAGAGACCATCACGGCTACACACGTAGTTGATGCATTTTAATTAAATCAAGTGTCAAGTTCTCTACAACCGGATATTAACAAGTTCCCATCTGCCACATAACAGTGGGCACGGCTTTCGAAAGTTCAAACCATACAGGGGTGTCCCAACTTAGCCCATCACAAGCTCTCACGATCAACGAAGGATATTCCTTCTCCCGGGAAGACCTGATCAATCTCGGAATCCCGGTTACAAGACATTTCGACAATGGTAAAACAAGACCAGCAAAGCCGCCAGGATGTGCCGACAAATCCCGATAGGAGCTGCACATATCTCGTTATCAGGGCACACCGGATGAACACTACGTACAGCTAAAACCAACCCTCAAGTTTCCCTAAGGTGGCGCTGCAAGTGGCTCTGTTTTGGACCAACACTCAGAGGAGCACTAGCCCGGGGGGGGGGGGGGTTTAAAATAAAGATGACCCTTGGCCTCCGGAAACCCAAGGGAAAAGGGCTTAGGTTGTTAGGCAAATGTAAAACCAAGGTTGGGCCTTGCTGGTGGAGTTTTATTCAAAGCAAACTGTCAAGGGGTTCCCATAACACCCAACCATGTAAGGAACGCAAAATCAAGGAACATAACACCGGTATGACGGAAACTAGGGCGGCAAGAGTGCAACAAAATACCAGGCACAAGGCCGAGCCTTCCACCCTTTACCAAGTATATAGATGCATTAATTAAATAAGAGATAATGTGATATCCCAACATATCCATGTTCCAACATGGAACAAACTTCAGCTTCACCTGCAACTAACAACGCTATATGAGGGGCTGAGCAAAAGCGGTAACATAGCCAAACAACAGTTTGCTAGGAAGGTGGGTTAGAGGCTTGTCATGGCAATATGGGAGGCATGATATAACAAGTGGTAGGAAGCGCGACATAACAATAGAGCGAACAACTAGCAAGCAAAGATAGAAGTGATTTCGAGGGTATGGTCATCTTGCCTGAGATCCCGCAAGGAAGAAGGCGAGTCCATGAAGAAGACAAACAGACGTAGTCGAATGCATCCTCCCAAATGCAACGTTACCGGAACTATCAAGAAGACGCACAACAGGAAAGGAGCAAACAACATGGTAAACAACCATCCCATAAACATGGCATGATGCGCAACCAAGTATGATGCATGTCCGGTTTAATGAGGCATGGCATGGCAAAGTGCACAAACAATACTACAAATTAAGTGGAGCTCAATATGCAACAAGTTGCATATTGATGAAACACCACATCAATTATTTAGTTCTCTCTCGTTTATGTACCCAACAATATTAAATGTTGTTAAACATGGCAAGAGGTGAGTAAAAAGTAAACTACACATTTTAGGCAATTTTAAGTGAGGCCGGAAACAACAAATAACCATTCCGGTAAATCCCCACATGTCATTTAGCAATTGAAGCAAACAACAATTTAAACATTCTTGATGTTGTTATCATGATGCGGATTACATTTGCAAGTTTTATGCAATAAATGTGAAAATGTTGATAAGAGCATGATATGAAGCATTTTGTCATCGTGGCGGAAACGAAAGGGGTGCTACGGCAACTACGACGGAAAAGGTGCCACGACGGCGAAACGGAAATGATGCCACAACAACATTCCGATGATCCGGTAGGTCACAGGGATACCGGTGCAAAAGGAAGTGGGTGAGAGTGTGTCATGCAAGATGATGGGGTGCTCCCGGCTACGGGTTTCCCACATGTCGACGGCAAGGCAACGAGGAACTCGCAAAGAACAACTCGGATATGGTGCAACCACGATCATCTCATACATCACATGCATTCGTTCACGGGCGTCGTCTCGGTGGTATACCTTCGAAGCATGCATTTCGGGCGGAACGAGTTTCGTAGTGGAAGTAGGCGTTCATAGGACGTCGTGGATGTAGTGGTACACGTTGTCTTGTCGAATCAACGGCGGCTATAGTTGTTCAGGGTCTTGGCGGGTCGTCATGTATCCGTACATGTTCGACGTGGTACACGGTTCGAAGTTGTGCATGTCCCGTAGATGTTCAGGGTCACCGAGAGGAACTTGTCGAATCCAGGGTCTCAGTCGTCGGTAGTGGTACACGCATTCTTGGTACTTGGTGCAATCAACATTTAGTCGTACCCGAGGTCCTGCTCGGGGTCCTAAGGGCATCGGTCACTGTGGTACTTGTCGGTCCACGGTAGCAGATGTGTGCGACTGGGTGGTTTGGTTAATGCGCAGGGGCAGCGTGCGTTCGTTCTCCGCCTGAACGAGGATGACGTGGAGGCAGGAGAGCAACGGCGGCATCGCAAACTCCGGTGATGCAACACAATGGGAAGGCACATGGGCGGCTGGGGTGGACGGATTGGCCTCGGGACGCCGGATCCTGGCTGGTGGCGTAACTCCATGGCGGCAGATGAACTCCTCTGTAGGCAAGCAGAGATGGATGGAGTCGGGTGAGAGAGAGAGAGAGAGGAAGCAGAGGAGCAAAAGGCGGGGCAAGGCACGGCGACCTGCTGAGCTTCGGTGGCTCGTCTAGTTGCCGACGAGGCGGCTGGTCATGGGGGAGACCCGAGGAAGAGGAGGCTGGGTCTGGCAGGCAGGGTCTCGGAGACGAGGTCGGAGATGCGAGGACGGGCAGGTCGGTGATGAGAGGTGAGCGGTGCGGGGCTCCTGCTAGGCGTGGAGGACGACGGCTGCGGGCGCAGGTGCTCGAGGAGCTCCTCTCCTCGGGCGCTCGGGTGACGGGGGTTTGGCGAGGAGGCACCCGATGAGGAAGCAGGCGATGCAGTAGGGCGACGAGGCTGGACGGCGCCGGCGCAGAAGAGGAAGGAGGGCGGCGTCACTGACAGGGGAGGCGCGCCATGGGGATTGAGCACGGGCGCTCCTCCTGGCGCTAGCTGTGTGCATGCATGTGAGTGGCGGTGGAGGGGGGACGAGGTGAGGGATCGAGGGGAGATGAGGATTGGGAGATGCTCGCTAGGGTTAGAAAGGGTTGGGCCTCAAGGGGTTTGGTGTGCGGGCCAGGCCTAGTGGCATGCGACTGCTGGGCTTCTTCTCTCCCTCTCTACTCTTTTTGTTAACAGAGAACTGAAAGAAAGGAAAGGAGAGAAGAGAAGGTTAGAGGAAGAATTTGGGCATGCGGAGAAAAGATCATGGATGCAAGATAGTTTAGAAACGAGAGGGATTTATAATGCAAGTTTGTTGCGGTGGCTTCCAAAGAAATGGAATATTTTATTATAGCTCCCTAATATTGGGAGGATATGTTATAAAGATAAATCACCATTGTGAATATCCCTTGATTTAAATGGACCGAAGATCCTTACAATTTTATTTAGATGAGTTTTTAAAATTAAATGACATGATGGCATGATGCAATGCAAATGATGCAACAAACAAAACAAAACACACAATGAAACTTGGAGTAGCTAGAAGTCTTCTGGAGTGTCGGTCTAGGGGAGCCACATATACATACTCTACCAATTACTAGAGCTCGCGCACGCCAATTGAATTACCAGGTACTTCCGTTTCTTGGTAATGATTCTAATGTTCATGAGAATATGATGCTGCCTAAATTGGATACATTTGTTTTGCTTACAAATGTGGGGCCTAGCTTGGACAAGAAAGACGAACTTTGGAGCAAGTTCAATCATGGAGATGATGGCATGCGCAAGGGGAACAAGAACAGAGTTACAAGTGATGATTCCAGGACTTTGAAGCCACCATAATGAGTGCATGAAGCCTTGGACGAAATATACAATATGCCACTTCATAAATTTCGTCTAGAGGCTATTCTAGGTGCTGCATCACCTTATTTTTGGGCCAGGCCCATGTAATTTTGAAATACTTGATTATAGGCTATTTTTAGAGTCCGTATGTGCGGGGAAACAATAGTTAGGGTTGGTTTCGGACCCCTCCTCCAAGGGCCACGAAATTCCCCCCTCTTTCCTCCATATATACAACCCTTAGGACATCGTTTAGACTTTGGGTTTTGTTTAGATTAAAAGTTTGGCATACCTGCAACTTCGTGTACTTCGTTTGTGTTCAACGACCAGACCAAGACGTCACAAAGCCCCACCTTGATCAATAAAGCTTTCATCTTATATTCACAATATCCAGATTGCAATATCAGTTTCTTACTTGTTCTTCGTTTGCTTGCAGGAAATAAACCATCGTGGTCAGGTTGATCGTGCTCCGGCGTGGTCAATAACCTCTCGGAGTTGGTTTAGCGATTGCTAAGGCGCAACATCCTCGCATGTTCGTAGTCGGGTTGTCAAAGCCTACTCCAACGAAACGATAATTACCTTCTCTTCGAAAGACGGGACACCTTAGCCTGTATCAACTCTTGAGCCCAAAAGGCATAGAAACATATCAGAAAGCCCCAAAAGGTGTGATGAAGGATGTCTTCTCTTGGTCTTTGCCTGCCATTTTGATATGATGATAACCAGAATAAGCATCCAGGAAGCATAAGCTCTCATAACCCGCCGTTGCATCAATGATTTGGTCTATACGGGGGAGAGCAAATGGATTAGCTGGACAAGCCTTGTTAAGATTTGTGTAATAAACACATATATGCCACGTGCCATTTTTCTTAAGTACCAGCATAGGGTTAGCCAACCACTCAGGGTGAAAAACTTCCACGATAAACCCAGCTGCCAAGAGCCAGGCTACTGCTTCTCCAATAGCCTTACATCGCTCTTCATTGAAACGATGGAGGAACTACTTGACCGGCTTAAACTTGGGATCCACATTATGGGTGTGCTCAGCAAATTCTCTCGGTACACCTGGCATGTCAGAAGGTTTCCATGCAAAGATGTCCCGATTCTCATGATGAACTCGATGAGCGCGCTTTCCTATTTAGGATCCATGTTAGCCCCCACAGTGAACTGTTGAGATGAGTCGCCAGGAACAAAATCCACCTATTTAGTGTCATCAACTGACTTAAATTTCAACAAAGGGTCTTGCTCGGCACTGGGCTTCTTCAGAGGGGTCATATCAGCTGGGTCAACATTGTCCTTATGAAATTTGAGCTCCTCGGTAGCGCAAGCTGATTCTCTATAAGCCGCATCTCCTTCCTCGCACTGCAAAGCGATTTTCCGATCACCATGAACCGTGATCGTCCCGTTTGGCCCTCTTAAGCTGCAAATAAATATAACAAGGGCGAGCCATAAACTGAGCATAAGCCAACCGACCAAACAGAACATGATATGGACTCTTGATCTTGACCACCTCAAACCACAAGTACTCTGTCATGTAATTATGATCATCACCAAAAGATACTTCCAGTTTAATCTTCCCCACTAGATAAGCCGATTTGCCCAGGATAACACCATGGAAAACTATAGATGATGGCTTAAGGTGCTTATACGTCAGATTTATACGACGAAAGGTATCGTAATATAAGATGTTGATACTGCTTCCACCATCCATGAGAACTTTCGTAAACTTATAACCACCTACTTGAGGGGCTACCACCAAGGCCAGATGACCCGGATTCTCAACCCGGGGCGGGTGATCCTCTCGACTCCACGTGATCAGATGCTCTTACCATCGTAAACATTATGGCACTACTGGCTCAATAGCGTTGACAACACACTTATGAACCTCCTGATCTCGCTTGCAAATACTTGTGGTGAAAACATGGTACTGGGCACTATATAACTGCTTCGGATTACTCCGGTATCCTGACTGATTACCTTGCTACTGGTTACCCTAACCAGACTGCTGGTTATAGCCACCCTAGTGACCTTGACCTTGATAGCCAGAATTTGAGCTGTCGCCACCAAAACCAGACCCCTGAGAGCTGGATCCTGACTCGCCGGGTGGCCCATTATTATTGCCTTGATTCAGACTGAAACCATAATTCCTAAACTCCCGCATAATCCAACAGTCCTTCCAACCATGAGTGGATGGTTTATCAGGAAAACTGTGCTTGAGGCACGAGTCATTCAATGCCGCCTCAAGGTTAAATGATTTTCCCTTGCCATAAGGCGGTTTACCATTATTGTTGCGGCGCTGGTTCTTGTACCCAGTGTTGGTGTTAGCTACTAGATCGGACCGGCCATCGAGCTGTCTGCGCTTACCACCGTTACCCTGATTGTTTCCATTATGCCCTGCCACATTCTGCTGCCACCCCTTACCATTGCCATTCTTCTTTCCCTTGTTGGATTTCTCATCATCAGAACCAGGGTCTTTAGTGTTATCAAAGTCTACATACTTAATGAGAGCCGCCATGAGCTCACCCATGTCATTACAATAACACTTAAGCCGCCCAAGCTTCTGCTTGAGGGGGGTAAAGTGACAATTCTTCTCCAAAACCAGAACTGCCTGACCCGCCGGACCCAATGGTGGGGCGACTCATCCTCACGCTGCACACAATTATCCAGATCAATGATCGTCAGGGGCTACTTGCAAGTCCCTTGGAAATTCTTGAAGAAACGTGCTTTCAGCTCCGCCCATGAACTGATAGAATTGGTAGGCAAGCTTTTTAACCATGTATGCGCTGGTTCGTCCAACATCATACTAAAGTACTTGGCACAGACCGCATCATTGACGTCCAACATCTCCATGGCTAACTCATAACTCTCAATTCAACCTTCAGGAGGGAGATCAACTGTATAATTAGGCACTTTACGAGGGCCCTTAAATCCTTTGGAAGACGCTCATTACGCAGAGCTGGCACCAAACATGGCACTCCAGCCGTCCTGGAGATCGTCCTAGCTTCTATGAAGGCCGAAGGGTTTACCAGAGGTCGCGGATAAGCCCCCAGTTGAGCCGCAACTTCCGCCTCATGGTGAGCTCTAGCTTGATCCACAATATCCTGAGCATTGACCAACAGGTTATCATCACGGGGCGGGTTACGATGCCGCTCGCTGCTGGAAACCGCCGGTGACTCAATACGCCGGCTGTAACTTTGACTTGGGCGCGGGGTGGAATGAACACGATCACGATTGTATGAATAAGATGCCTGCTGCGCAACAGGAATTTGAAGAAGTTCCATTGTTTTCCGGGTCTCCACCACTACCGGTGACTCGCCCTCGATCGGAATAGCCGCCAACCATGTTGACATTGCTATCATGTTATCCACCGGGTTAGAAAAAATGCCCCGGTGGTGGTGTTAAGAAACGTTGAGGCGATGTTTAATTTGGGGGCAGGTTAGGCATCTGCTCATCCCTCCGTGCCGGCTCAGGCTATCGAGGCTGAGCCGCTGCCCCACTTCCAGGCTCGTCTGGGTTTAATTGAGGATTTACCCTAGCGCCTGGAGTGCTTGGACTTGCTCCAGGGGTGTTAAATAGATTCATAGGCTCATAATGAAAAGGCAAGCGGGTTTGGTGCCTCCTACGAAGAACTGCGTTAGAGGCATTTTGGTCCAGATTTAATCGCCAAGCCTCCGCCCTTACTCGCTCTGACTCAGCCGCGATCTAAGCCCCTTCTTCTGCCATCCTGGCATTCTCTGTGTTGACATCCTCCTGGGCCTTAGTGATCTCTGCCTGAATCTTTCCAATCTCTCCATTGCGCTCTGCCTGATTCGCCGCAGTCACCTCTATCACAAGCAAAGTGTTCAGAGAGCCCAAAAGATCTGACAAAACTTGAGTCGGCGGTACAACTGAGCCACCAGCCCCAGCCGCTGCAGCCACAGTCAATCCACATGTCATAGTCACAACCGTCGATGAATTTAGAACCGGCTGTGTACCAGCCATAAAGATAGCAGCCCTGCTCGACGGCTCATAGGGGTCTGGAATACTGTTGTCATCGGAATAGCCCCCAAGCCCGCCATCTTGAAGTTGATATATTGATTCCGTATCTTCAGCTAATGACTCACCACCTGAATAAACAAGAGTCTCCCCACCAGATGCAGAATTTTCCGCAAGCTCCAAGCCTTGCGTGAAACAAACGAAGGTATGCTTCCAGCTGGGTTGAACTCGGGCAGGTTGCGAGCGCCGAGCTGACTCGAAGAGGTCAGTGGAGGTGTTCAACTCAGGTTTAGACTCGCCGATCTTGCTGATGAAGACATGAATTCATCCGAATAGGACCCGGTACCCATGCTCGATTGAGTCAGCCTCGGGGGCCCAGCCAGTGTCGTCGATGTAGAGCTTGCTGCGGCGACTCTTGGTCATCCTGCCAATGGTGTACCCCTCGATCCTGTAGGGGAACGTAGTAATTTCAAAAAAATTCCTACGCACACGCAAGATCATGGTGATGCATAGCAACGAGAGGGGAGAGTGTTGTCTATGTACCCTCGTAGACCATAAGTGGAAGCGTTATGACAACGCACTTGATGTAGTCGTACGTCTTCATGATCCAACCGATCCTAGTACCGAAAGTATGGCACCTCTGTGATCTGCACATGTTCAGCTCGGTGACGTCCCACGAACTCTCGATCCAGCTGAGTGTCGCGGGAGAGCTTCTTCAGCATGACGGCGTGATGACGGTGATGACGATGCTACTGGAACAGGGCTTCGCCTAAGCACCGCTACGAAATGACCGAGGTGGATTATGGTGGAGGGGGGCACCGCACACGGCTAAGGGATCAATGATCAACTTGTGTGTCTATGGGGTGCCCCCTCCCCCGTATATAAAGGAGTGAAGGACGAGGAGAGGGCTGGCCTCCTAGGGATCAATGATCAACTTGTGTGTCAATGGGGTGCCCCCTCCCCGGTGGGAGTAGGATTCCCCCTTCCCTAGTTAGAGTAGGAGACGGAAGGAAGGGGAGAAGGAGAGAAGGAAAGGAGGGCCGGCCCCCCTCCCAATTCGGGTTGGGCTTGGAGGGGGGGCACGCCCCCACATTGGCTACCTCCTCCTCCTTTCCACTATGGCCTATTAAGGCTCATTGACTCCCCGGGGGGTTCCGGTAACCTCCCGGTACTCCGAAAAATGCCCGAACTCATCCGGAACCATTCCGATGCCCAAACATAGGCTTCCAATATATCTATCTTTATGTTTCGACCATTCCGAGACTCCTCATCATGTCCGTGATCATATTTGGGACTTCAAACTACCTTTGGTACATCAAAACACATAAACTCATAATACCGATCGTCACCGAACATAAAGCATGCGGACCCTACGTGTTCGAGAACTATGTAGACATGACTAAGACACGTCACCAATATATAACCAATAGCGGAACCTGGATGTTCATATTGGCTGCCACATATTCTACGAAGATCTTTATTGGTCAAACCGCATAATGATATACTTGCCCAAGATTCGATCATCGGTATCTCAATACCAAGTTCAATCTCGTTACCGTCAAGTCTCTTTACTCGTTCTGTAATGCATCATCTCGTAAATAACTCATTAGTCACATTGCCTGCAAGGCTTATAGTGATGTGCATTACCAAGAGGGCCTAGAGATACCTCTCCGGTACTCGGAGTGACAAATCCTAATCTCGATCTATGCCAACTCAACAAACACCATCGGAGACACCTGTAGAGCATCTTTATAGTCACCCAGTTATGTTGTGACGTTTGATAGCACACTACGTGTTCCTCCGGTATTCAGGAGTTGCATGATCTCATAGTCATAGGAACATGTATAAGTTATGGAGAAAGCAATAGCATCAAACTAAACAATCATCATGCTAAGCTAACGGATGGGTCAAGTCAATCACATCATTCTCCAATGATGTGACCCCGTTAATCAAATGACAACTCATGTATATGGTTAGGAAACATAACCGTCATTGATTTAACGAGCTAGTCAAGTAGAGGCATACTAGTGACATTCTGTTTGTCTATGTATTCACACATGCACTAAGTTTCCGGTTAATACAATGCTGGCATGAATAATAAACATTTATCATGATATAAGGAAATATAAATAACAACTTTGTTATTGCCTCTAGGGAATATTTCCTTTAGTCTCCCACTTGCACTAGAGTCAGTAATCTAGATTACATTGTGATGATTCTAGCACCCATGGAGTCTTGGTGCTAATCATGTTTTTCTTGTGAGAGAGGCTTAGTCGACGGGTCTACAAATTCAGATCCATATGTATCTTGCAAATCTCTATGTCTCCTTCCTTTACTTGGTCGTAGATGGAATTGAAGCATCTCTTGATGTGCTTGGTTCTCTTGTGAAATCTGGATTCCTTTGCCAAGGTAATTGCACTAGTATTGTCACAAAAGATTTTCATTGGACCCGATGCACTAGGTATGACACCTATATCGAATATGAACTCCTTCATCCTGATTCGTTCATTTGCTGCTTCTGAAGCAGCTATGTATTCCGCTTCACACATCGATCCCGCCGCAACACTCTGCTTGGAACTGCAGCAACTGACAGCTCCACCATTTAATAAAAATACATATCCAGTTTGTGACTTAGAGTCATCCGGATCAGTGTCAAGGCTTGCATTGACGTAACCGTTTACGACGAGCTCTTTGTCACCTCCATAAACGAGAAATGTAGGCTTAGTCCTTTTCAAGTATTTCAGGATGTTCTTGACCGCTGTCTAGTGATCCACTCCTAGATTACTTTGGTACCTCCCTGCTAAAGTAATAACAAGGCACACATCAGGTCTGGTACACAACATTGCATACATGATAGAACCTATGACTGAATCATAGGGAATGACTCTAATTTTCTCTCTATCTTCTGTAGTGGTCGGGCATTGAGTCTGACTCGACTTCACACCTTGTAACACATGCAAGAACCCTTTCTTTGCCCGATCCATTTTGAACTTCTTCAAAACTTTATCAAGGTATGTGCTTTGTGAAAGTCCAATTAAGCGTCTTGATCTATCTCTATAGATCTTGATGCCCAATATATAAGCAGCTTCACCGAGGTCTTTCATTCAAAAATTCTTATTCAAGTATCCTTTTATGCTATTCAGAAATTCAGTATCATTTCCGATCAACAATATGTCATCTACATATAATATTAGAAATGCTACGGAGCTCCCACTCACTTTCTTGTAAATACATGCTTCTCCAAAAGTTTGTATAAAACCATATGCTTTGATCACACTATCAAAGCGTATATTCCAACTCCGAGAGGCTTGCACCAGTCCATAAATGGATCACTGGAGCTTGCACACTTTGTTAGTACCTTTTGGATCGACAAAGCCTTCTGGTTGCATCATATACAACTCTTCTTTAAGATATTCATTAAGGAATGCAATTTTGACATCCATTTGCCAAATTTCATAATCATAAAATGCAACAATTGCTAACATGATTCGGACGGACTAAAGCATCGCTACGGGTGAGAAGGTCTCATCGTAGTCAACTCCTTGAACTTGTCGAAAACCTTTTGCAATAAGTTGAGCTTTGTAGACAGTAACATTACCGTCAGCGTCAGTCTTCTTCTTGAAGATCCATTTATTTTCTATGGCTTGCCGATGATCGGGCAAGTCAACCAAAGTCCACACTTTGTTCTCATACATGGATCCCAGCTCAGATTTCATGGCCTCAAGCCATTTTGCGGAATCTGGGCTCATCATCGCTTCATCATAGTTCGTAGGTTCATCATGGTCAAGTAACATGACTTCCAAAACAGGATTACTGTACCACTCTAGTGTGGATCTCACTCTGGTTGACCTACGAGGTTCAGTAGTAACTTGATCAGAAGTTTCATGGTCATCATCATTAGCTTCCTCACTTACTGGTGTAGGAATCACTGGAACTGATTTCAGTGATGAACTACTTTCCAATAAGGGAGCAGGTACAATTACTTCATCAAGTTCTACTTTCCTCCCACTCACTTCTTTCAAGAGAAACTCCTTCTCTAGAAAGGATCTATTCTTAGCAATGAATATCTTGCCTTCGGATCTGTGATAGAAGGTGTACCCAACAGTCTCCTTTGGGTATCCTACGAAGACACATTTCTCCGATTTGGGTTCGAGCTTATCAGGTTGAAGATTTTTCACATAAGCATCGCAGCCCCAAATTTTAAGAAACAACAACTTGGGTTTCTTGCCAAACCACAGTTCATAAGGTGTCGTCTCAACGGATTTAGATGGTGCCCTATTTAACATGAATGCATCTGTCTCTAAAGCATAACCCCAAAATTATAGCGGTAAATCAGTAAGAGACATCATAGGTCGCACCATATCTAGTAAAGTACGATTATGACGTTCGGACACGTTGTGGTGTTCCGGGTGGCGTGAGTTGTGAAACTATTCCGCATTGTTTCAAATGAAGACCAAACTCGTAACTCAAATATTCTCATCCACGATCAGATCGTACAAACTTTATTTTCTTGTTACGATGATTTTCCACTTCACTCTAAAATTCTTTAAACTTTTCAAATGTTTCAGACTTATGTTTCATTAAGTAGATATACCCATATCTGCTCAAATCATCTGTGAAGGTCAGAAAATAACGATATCCGCCGCGAGCTTCAATGTTCATTGGACCACATACATCAGTATGTATGATTTCCAATAACTCTGATGCTAGCTCCATTGTTTCGGAGAACGGAGTTTTAGTCATCTTGCCCATGAGGCATGGTTCAAAAGTACCAAGTGATTCATAATCAAGTGATTCCAGAAGTGCATCAGAATGGAGTTTTTTCATGCGCTTTACACCAATATGACCTAAACGGCAGTGCCACAAATAAGTTGCACTATCATTATCAACTCTGCCTCTTTTGGCTTCAATACTATGAACATGTGTATCACTACTATCAAGATTTAGTAAAAATAGACCACTCATCAAGGGTGCATGACCATAAAAGATATTACTCATATAAATAGAACAACCATTATTCTCTAATTTAAATGAATAACCGTCTCGCATCAAACAAGATCCAGATATAATGTTCATGCTCAATGTTGGCACCAAATAAAAATTATTTAGTTCTAAAACTAATCCTGAAGGTAGATGTAGAGGTAGCGTGCCGACGGCGATCACATCGACTTTGGAACCATTTCCCATGCGCATTGTCACCTCGTCCTTAGCCAATCTTCGCTTAATCCGTAGCCCCTGTTTCGAGTTGCAAATATTAGCAATTGAACCAGTATCAAATACCCAGGCACTACTACGAGCATTAGTAAGGTACACATCAATAACATGTATATCAAATATACCTTTCACTTTGCCATCCTTCTTCTCCGCCAAGTACTTGAGGCAGTTCCGCTTCCAGTGACCAGTCCTTTTGCAGTAGAAGCACTCAGTATCAGACTTAGGTCCATACTTAGGTTTCTTCACTTGAGCAGCAACTGACTTGCTATTCTTCTTGAAGTTCCCCTTCTTCCCTTTACCTTTTTTCTTGAAACTGGTGGTCTTGTTGACCATCAACACTTGATGCTCCTTCTTGATTTCTACCTCCGCAGCTTTAGCATTGCGAAGAACTCAGGAGTCGTCTTATCCATCCCTTGCATATTATAGTTCATCATGAAGCTCTTGTAGCTTGGTGGCAGTGATTGAAGAACTCTATCAATGACACTATCATCAGGAAGATTAACTCCCAACTAAGTCGAGTGGTTGTGGTACCCAGACATTCTGAGTATATGTTCACTGACAGAACTATTCTCCTCCATTTTGCAGCTGTAGAACTTATTGGAGACTTCATATCTCTCAATCCAGGCATTTTCCTGAAATATTAACTTCAACTCCTGGAACATCTCATATGCTCCATGACGTCCAAAATGTCGTTGAAGTCCCGGTTCTAAGCCGTAAAGCATGGCACACTGAACTATCGAGTAGTCATCAGCTTTGCTCTGCCAGGTGTTCACAACATCTGGCGTTGCTCCTGTAGCGGGTTTGTCACCTAGCGGTGATTCCAGGACGTAATTCTTCTGTGGAACAATAAGGATAATCCTCAAGTTACGGACCCAATCCATGTAGTTGCTACCATCATCTTTCAACTTAGCTTTCTCAAGGAATGCATTAAAATTCAACGGAACAACAGCACGAGCCATCTATCTACAACAACATAGACATGAAAAATACTATCAGGTACTAAGTTCATGATAAATTAAAGTTCAATTAATCAAATTACTTAAGAACTCCCACTTAGATAGACATCCCTCTAATCATCTAAGTGATCACGTGATCCATATCAACTAAACCATGTCCGATCATCATGTGAGATGGAGTAGTTTTCAATGGTGAACATCACTTATGTTGATCATATCTACTATATGATTCACGCTCGACCTTTCGGTCTCAGTGTTCCGAGGCCATATCTGCATATGCTAGGCTCGTTAAGTTTAACTCGAGTATTCTGCGTGTGCAAAACTAGCTTGCACCCGTTGTATGTGAATGTAGAGCTTATCACACCCGATCATCACGTGGTGTCTCGGCACGACGAACTGTAGCAACGGTGCATACTTAGGGAGAACACTTATACCTTGGAATTTAGTGAGAGATCATCTTATAATGGTACCGTCGAACTAAGCAAAATAAGTTGCATAAAGGATAAACATCACATGCAATCAATATAAGTGATATGATATGGCCATCATCATCTTGTGCCTTTGATCTCCATATCCAAAGCACCGTCTTGATCACCATCATCACCAGCTTGATACCTTGATCTCCATCGAAGCATCGTTGTCCTCTCGCCAACTATTTCTTCTACGAGTATCGCTACCGCTTAGTGATAAAGTAAAGCAATTACATGGCGATTGCATTTCACACAATAAAGCGACAACCATATGGCTCCTGCCAGTTGCCGATAACTGTGTTACAAAACATGATCATCTCACACAATAAAATTTAGCATCATGTCTTGACTATATCACATCACAACATGCCCTGCAAAAACAAGTTAGACATCCTCTACTTTGTTGTTGCAAGTTTTACATGGCTGCTACGGGCTGAGCAAGAACCATTCTTACCTACGCGTCAAAAACCACAATGCGGTATAGTGATTGCTTTTTGATCTTCAGAAATAACCCTGTTAATTGAATCCGATTCAACTAAAGTTGGAGAAAACTGACACCCACCAGCCACCTGAGTGCGAAGCACGTCGATAGAACTAGTCTCGCTTAAGCATACTGATACGTCTCGAACGTATCTATAATTTTTGATTGCTCCATGCTATTATATTATCTATTTTGGACATTAATGGGCTTTATTTTACACTTTTGTATCATTTTTGGGACTAACCTACTAACCGGAGGCCCAGCCCAAATTGCTGTGTTTTTTTGCCTATTTTAGGGTTTCACAGAAAAGGAATATCAAACGGAGTCCAAACGGAATGAAACCTTCGGGAACATGATTTTCTCAACAAACGTGATCTAGGAGACTTGGAGTGGGTGTCAAGGAACGATCGAGGAGGGCACGAGGCAGGGGGCGCGCCTACCCCCCTGGGCGCGCCCTCCACCCTCATGGGCCCATCGTTGCTCCACCGACGTACTTCTTCCTCCTATATATATCCACGTACCCCCCAAACATCCAAGAGCACCACGAAAACCTAATTCCACCGCTGCAACCTTCAATACCCTAGAGACCCCATCTTGGGGCCTTTTTCGGAGCTCTGCCGGAGGGGGCATTGATCACGGAGGGTCTCTACATCAACTCCATGGCCTCTCCGATGATATGTGAGTAGTTTACTTCAGACCTACGGGTCCATAGTTATTAGCTAGATGGCTTCTTCTCTCTCTTTGGATCTCAATACAAA
Source organism: Triticum aestivum (assembly GCF_018294505.1). Taxonomy (NCBI): domain Eukaryota; kingdom Viridiplantae; phylum Streptophyta; class Magnoliopsida; order Poales; family Poaceae; genus Triticum; species Triticum aestivum. The sequence goes on from NC_057797.1 coordinate 421,225,063, forward strand.
GTTCTCCTCGATTCTCTTGGAGATCTATTCGATGTAATCTTCTTTTGCGGTGTGTTTGTCGAGATCCGGTGAATTGTGGGTTTATGATCAAGTTTATCTATGAACAATATTTGAATCTCCTCTGAATTCTTTTATGTATGATTGGTTTATCTTTGCAAGTCTCTTCGAATTATCACTTTGGTTTGGCCTACTATATTGATCTTTCTTGCAATGGGAGAAGTGCTTAGCTTTGGGTTCAATCTTGCGATGCTCGATCCCAGTGACAGAAAGGGAAACGACACGTATTGTATTGTTGCTATCGAGGATAAAAAGATGGGATTTATATCATATTGCATGAGTTTATCCCTCAACATCATGTCATCTTACTTAAAGCATTACTCTGTTCTTATGAACTTAATACTCTAGATGCATGCTGGATAGCGGTCGATGTGTGGAGTAATAGTAGTAGATGCAGAATCATTTCGGTCTACTTGTCGCGGACGTGATGCCTATATACATGATCATACCTAGATATTCTCATAACTATGCTCAATTCTATCAATTGCTCGACAGTAATTCGTTTACCCACCGTAGTACTTATGCTCTTGAGAGAAGCCACTAGTGAAACCTATGGCCCCTGGGTCTATCTTTCATCATATTAATCTTCCAACACTTAGCTATTTCTATTGTCGTTTATTTTATTTTGCATCTTTATTTCTCTTTATCATAAAAATACCAAAAATATTATCTTATCATATCTATCAGATCTCACTCTCGTAAGTGACCGTGAAGGGATTGACAACCCCTTTATCGCGTTGGTTGCGAGGTTCTTATTTGTTTGTGTAGGTGTGTGGGATTCGAGCATGATCTCCTACTGGATTGATACCTTGGTTCTCGAATACTGAGGGAAATACTTACGCTACTTTACTGCATCACCCTTTCCTCTTCAAGGGAAAACCAACGCAGTGCTCAAGAGGTAGCAAGAAGGATTTCTGGCGCCGTTGCTAGGGATATTCACGCCAAGTCAAGTCAAGATTTGACTCCTGACAACGAGCCATTTCTGGCACCGTTGCCGGAGTCTACGCACAAGTCAAGACATACCAAGTACCCATCACAAACTCTTATCCCTCGCATTACATTATTTGCCATTTGCCTCTCGTTTTCCTCTCCCCACTTCACCCTTGCCGTTTTAATCGCCCTCTCTTTGTTTTTCGCCTCCCTCTTTCTTTTGATCCTCGCACTTTCTGCCATTATGTCTGAAATTCGGGAAATTATTGTCGATATGACAATAATAATAACATGAAAAATTCTGATGCTCCTGCTAAAGAACCCCCTATCTTACATACAAAAAAATTCCGAATCGGTACTGGTAATATTATTGGAAAAGGAGTTATCCAAGATTTCTTTACTTGTGCTGGTGCTTTGCCTTTTATGTGTAGTTCTATTCTTCATAGAACTAGTAGTCTTGTGGACGCTATCGCCATGCTTGTAGTTGAACTTGAAAGGCAATTTATGCACATGCATCCTTGCATACAAAGGATTTTCCTAGAGTTTTCTAATATCGAGCATTCTTCTGTTAAGCATGCTGCTACTATCTTTTTGGATCATGAGTTCAGATTTATAATAAAATAGGCCAAAGAAATCTTTGCACACTATAGGGTGGACGCTTGCCGTCCTCCCATAGAGGCAATCCTCTTTGATCAAGAGGAAATAACGCGTTTTCAATCTTTAGACTATGTTGCTTTTAATGAGAACCTTAGAAAAAAGGTTCCTATCAATGTCCTAGTTGATAGAATTTTCGAACTTAATAATGATTTTGCTATTCGAAATAATGAGCTAGGTTATTCTCTCGAGTATAGGCTCATGAAGTTTTGTCAAAAGAATGCTTGTAATGATGAATTGGTTGTGCAATATGAGGGGCCAAAGGAGGAACCTATACCTCCCAAAATTGATCTTGGGGACTTCTGTCCCATTAAATTTAGCCCTTTTGATTACTTTTGCTTGCCTCAAAGAAAACTTGCTGCTGAACGTAGAGAATATGAAATGATTTTTCGTGATCTATCCTATTATTATGGCAATACCTAGATCTATCCTTGCTTTTATGCCTAGCTAGGGGCGTTAAACGATAGCGTTTGTTGAGAGGAAACCCAATTATATTTCTATTCCTTTCTTTTTGCTCCTGTTTATTAATAAATAATTTATCTAACCTCTGTTTTGGTTGTGTTTTTTGTGTTTAATTAGTGTTTGTGCCAAGTAGAACCGTTGGGAAGACTTGGGGAAAGTCTTTTTGATCTTGCTGTAAAAAAACAGAAACTTTAGCGCTCACGAGAATTGCTGCCATTTTTATTTGGAGAGTGCTATGTAGTTAATTATTTTTTCAGATGATTAATAGATAAATTCCTCACGTCCAGCAATTTATTTTAGAATTTGTGGGGTTCCAGAAGTTGCGTTAGCTACAGATTACTACAGACTGTTCTGTTTTTGACAGATTCTGTTTTTCTTGTGTTGTTTGCTTATTTTGATGAATCTATGGCTAGTAAAAGAGTTTATAAACCATATAGATGTTGGAATACAGTAGGTTTAACACAAATATAAATAAATAATGAGTTCATTACAGTACCTTGAAGTGGTGTTTTGTTTTGTTTCGCTAACGGAGCTCACGAGATTTTCTATTTAAGTTTTGTGTTGTGAAGTTTTCAAGTTTTGGGTAAAGATTTGATGGATTATGGAACAAGGAGTGACAAGAGCCTAATCTTGGGGATTCCCATGACACCCCAAGGTAAAATACAAGGACACCAAAAAGCCTAAGCTTGGGGATTCCCCGGAAGGCATCCCTTTTTTCGTCTTCGTCCATCAGTAACTTTACTTGGAGCTATATTTTTATTCACCACATGATATGTGTTTTGCTTGGAGCGTCTTGTATGATTTGAGTCTTTGCCTTTTAGTTTACCACAATCATCCTTGCTGTACACACCTTTTGAGAGAGACTCACATGATTTGAAATTTATTAGAATACCATATGTGCTTCACTTATATCTTTTGAGCTATATAGTTTTTGCTCTAGTGCTTCACTTATATTTTTTAGAGCACGACGGTGGTTTTATTTTATAGAAATTATTGATCTCTCATGCTTCGCTTATATTATTTTGAGAGTCCTTTAGAACAACATGGCAATTTTCTTTTAGGCATAATAAAAACTTTCATGTAAGTGCATTGAATACTAAGAGAAGTTTGATACTTGATGATTGTTTTGAGATATGGAGATAGTGATATTAAAGTTGTGCTTGTTGAGTAGTTGTGAATTTAAGGAATACTTGTGTTGAAGTTTGCAAGTCCCGTAGCATTCACGTATGGTAAATGTTGTGTAACAAATTTGAAACATGAGGTGTTATTTGATTGTCTTCCTTATGAGTGGTGGTCGGGGACGAGCGATGGTCTTTTCCTACCAATCTACCCCCCTAGGAGCATGCATGTAATACTTGGTTTTTGATGACTTGTAGATTTTTGCAATAAGTATGTGAGTTCTTTATGACTAATGTTGAGTCCACGGATTATACGCACTCTCACCCTTCCATCATTGCTAGCCTCTTCGATACCGTGAATTGCCCTTTCTCACCTTGAGAGTTGGTGCAAACTTCGCCGGTGCATCCAAATCCCGGGATACGATATGCTCTATCACACATAAACCTCCTTCTATCTTCCCCAAAATAGCCACCATACCTACCTATTATGGCATTTCCATAGCCATTCCGAGATATATTGCCATGCAACTTTCCACCATTCCGTTTATTATGACACGCATCATCATTGTCATATTGCCTTGCATGATCATGTAGTTGACATCATATTTGTGGCAAAGCCACCATTCATAATTTTTTTTCATACATGTCACTCATGAGTCATTGCACATCCCAGTACACCGCCGGAGGCATTCTTATAGACTCATATCTTGTTCTAGTATCGAGTTGTAATCATTGAGTTGTAAATAAATAGAAGTGTGATGATCATCATTAATAGAGCATTGTCCAAAAAAAAGAGAAAGGCCAAAAATAAAAAAAGGCCAAAAATTAAAAAAGGCCAAAAAAGGGCAATGCTACTATCCTGTTTCCACACTTGTGCTTCAAAGTAGCACCTTGATCTTTATGATAGAGAGTCTCTTGTTTTGTCATTTTCATATACTAGTGGGAACTTTTTATTACAGAACTTGGCTTGTATATTCCAACAATGAGCCTCCTCAAGTGCCCTAGGTCTTCGTGGGCAAGCAAGTTGGATGCACACCCACTTAGTTTATTTTGTTGAGCTTTCATACATTTATAGCTCTAGTGCATCCGTTGCATGGTAATCCCTACTCCTTGCATTGACATCAATTGATGGGAATCTCCCTAGCCCATTGATTAGCCGCGTCGAAGTGAGACTTTCTCCTTTTTTGTCTTCTCCACATAACCCCCTTCATTATATTCTATTCCACTCATAGTGCTATATCCATGGCTCATGCTCATGTATTGCGTGAAAGTTGAAAAGTTTGAGATTACTAAAGTGTGAAACAATTGCTTGGCTTGTCATCGGGGTTGTGCATGATGAGAGCATTCTTGTGTGACGAAAATGGAGCATGACCAAACTATAGGGATGAACTTTCTTTGGCCATGTTATTTTGAGAACACATGATTGCTTAGTTAGTATGCTTGAAGTATTATTATTTTTATGTCAATACTAAACTTTTATCTTGAATCTTTTGGATCTGAACATTCATGCCACAATAAAGAAAAATTACATTGAGAAATATGTTAGAAAGCATTCCACATCAAAAATTCCTTTTTATCATTTACCTACTCGAGGACGAGCAGGAATTAAGCTTGGGGATGCTAGATACGTCTCCAACGTATCTATAATTTTTGATTGCTCCATGCTATTATATTATCTGTTTTGGATGTTAATGGGCTTTATTTTACATTTTATATCATTTTTGGGACTAACCTACTAACCGGAGGCCCAGCCCAAATTGTTGTTTTTTGCCTATTTTAGGGTTTCGCAGAAAAGGAATATCAAACGGAGTCCAAACGTAATGAAACCTTCGGGAACGTAATTTTCTCAACAAATGTGATCCAGGAGACTTGGAGTGGGCATCAATAAACGATCGAGGAGGGCATGTGGCAGGGGGCGTGCCTACCCCCTGGGCGCGCCCTCCACCCTCGTGGGCCCCTCGTTGCTCCACCGACATACTTCTTCCTCCTATATATATCCACGTACCCCCAAACATCCAGGAGCACCATGAAAACCTAATTCCACCACCGCAACCTTCTGTACCCGAGAGATCCCATCTTGGGGCCTTTTCTGGAGCTCCGCCGGAGGGGGCATTGATCACAGAAGGCCTCTACATCAACTCCATGGCCTCTCCGGTGATGTGTGAGTAGTTTACTTCAGACCCACATGTCCATAGTTATTAGATAGATGGCTTCTTCTGTATCTTTGGATCTCAATACAAAGTTCTCCTCAATTCTCTTGGAGATATATTCGATGTAATCTTCTTTTGCGGTGTGTTTGTCGAGATCTGATGAATTGTGGGTTTATGATCAAGTTTATCTATGACCAATATTTGAATCTCCTCTGAATTATTTTATGTATGATTGGTTTATCTTTTCAAGTCTCTTCGATTTATGAGTTTGGTTTGTCCTACTAGATTGATCTTTCTTGCAATGGGAGATGTGCTTAGCTTTGGGTTCAATCTTGCGGCGCTCGATCCCAGTGACAGAAAGGGAAACGGCACATATTGTATTGTTGCCATCGAGGATAAAAAGATGGGGTTTATATCATATTGCATGAGTTTATCCCTCTACATCATGTCATCTTACTTAAAGCATTACTCTGTTCTTATGAACTTAATACTCTAGATGCATGCTGGATAGCGGTCTATGTGTGGAGTAATAGTAGTAGATGCAGAATCGTTTCGGTCTACTTGTCGCGGACGTGATGCCTATATACATGATCATACCTAGATATTCTCATAACTATGCTCAATTCTATCAATTGCTCGACAGTAATTCGTTTACCCACCGTAATACTTATGCTCTTGAGAGAAGCCACTGGTGGTGAAATCTATGGCCCACGGGTCTATCTTTCATCATATTAATCTTCCAACACTTAGCTATTTCTATTGCCGTTTTTTACTTTGCATCTTTATTTCTCTTTATCATAAAAATACCAAAAATATTATCTTATCATATATATCAGATCTCACTCTCATAAGTGACCTTGAAGGGATTGACAACCCCTTTATCGCGTTGGTTGCGAGGTTCTTATTTGTTTGTGTAAGTGCGTGGGACTCGAGCGTGATCTCCTACTGGATTGATACCTTGGTTCTCAAAAACTGAGGGAAATGCTTACGCTACTTTACTGCATCACCCTTTCCTCTTCAAGGGAAAACCAACGCAGTGCTCAAGAGGTAGCACATACGCGTGATGTCGGTCTGGGCCGCTTCATCCAACACTACCTCCGAATCAAGAATCAACTAGTGATGGCAAGCAATATGTATATACCCACGCCCACAACTCCTTTGTGTTCTACTCGTGCATATAACATCTACGCATAAACCTGGCTTGGATGCCACTGTAGGGGAACGTAGTAATTTCAAAAAAAACTCCTACGCACATGCAAGATCATGGTGATGCATAGAAACAAGAGGGGAGAGTGTTGTCTACGTACCCTCATAGACCATAAGTGGAAGCGTTATGACAACGCGGTTGATGTAGTAGTACGTCTTCATGATCCGACCGATCCTAGTACTGAAAGTACGGCACCTCCGTGATCTGCACACGTTCAGCTCGGTGACGTCCCACGAACTCTCGATCTAGCTGAGTGTCGAGGGAGAGCATCGTCAGCATGACAACGTGATGACGGTGATGATGATACTACCGGAATAGGGCTTCGCCTAAGCACCGCTACGATATGACCGAGGTGGATTATGGTGGAGGGGGCACTACACACAGCTAAGGGATCAATGATCAACTTGTGTGTCTATGGGGTGCGCCCTCCCCCGTATATAAAGGAGTGGAGGAGGGGGAGAGGGTCGGCCTCCTAGGCGAGCCCAAGGGGGGAGTCCTACTCCCGGTGGGAGTAGGATTCCCCCTTCCCTAGTTGGAGTAGGAGAGGGAAGGAAGGGGGAGATGGAGAGAAGGAAAGGGGGCCGACCCCCCTCCCAATTCGGATTGGGCTTGGGGGGCCCATGTTGGCCGCCTCCTCCTGCTTTCCACAATGGCCCATTAAGGCCCATTGACTCCCCGGGGGGTCCCGGTAACCTCCCGGTACTCCAGAAAATACCCGAACTCATCCGGAACCATTCCGATGTCCAAACATAGGCTTCCAATATATCAATGTTTATGTCTCGACCATTTTGAGACTCCTCATCATGTCCGTGATTATATCTAGGACTCCGAACTACCTTCGGTACGTCAAAACACATCAACTCATAATAGTGATCATCACCGAACATTAAGCGTGCGGACCCTACGGGTTCGAGAACTATGTAGACATGACCGAGACACGTGTCCGGTCAATAACCAATAGCGGAACCTGGATGTTCATATTGGCTCCCACATATTCTACGAAGATCTTTATCGGTCAAACGGCATAACAATATACGTTGTTCCCTTTGTCATCGGTATGTTACTTGCCCGAGATTCGATCGTCGGTATCTCAATACCAAGTTCAATCTCCTTACCAGCAAGTCTCTTAACTCATTCTGTAATGCATCATCCCGTAACTAATTCATTAGTCACATTGCTTGCAAGGCTTATAGTGATGTGCATTACCAAGAGGGCCTAGAGATACCTCTCCGATACTCGGAGTGACAAATCCTATTCTCGATCTATGCCAACTCAACAAACACCATCGGAGACACCTGTAGAGCATCTTTATAGTCACCCAGTTATGTTGTGACGTTTGATAGCACACTAAGTGTTCCTCCGGTATTCGGGAGTTGCATGATCTCATAGTCATAGGAACATGTATAAGTTATGGAGAAAGCAATAGCGTCAAACTAAACGATCATCGTGCTAAGCTAACGGATGGGTCAAGTAAATCACATCATTCTCCAATGATATGATCCCGTTAATCAAATGGCAACTCATGTCTATGGTTAGGAAACATAACCATCATTGATTTAACGAGCTAGTCAAGTAGAGGCATACTAGTGACATTCTGTTTGTCTATGTATTCACACATGTACTAAGTTTCCAGTTAATACAATGCTAGCATGAATAATAAACATTGATCATGATATAAGGAAATATAAATAATAACAACTTTATTATTGCCTCCAGGGCATATTCCTTCAGATCCCTGGGAAAGAACCCTCCAAGAACTCGAAACCACCATGCACTGGCCCGACGATGCGCACCAACTATCGTGGTTTTGTCATGGCAGATGCCCTTGTGAAAGGACTTAGGTGTGAGGCCATGGCTACGATGATTAGCTTAAAGGGGTTGAGCAGGACGAGAGACACGAGTTTACCCAGGTTCAGCCCCTCACCAACAAGGTAAAAGCTTACTTCCTGCTTTGTGTTGTATTGATTGAGTATCGATTACAAGGGAACGAAATCGCTTAAACTAGCTCTTGATTGATTGTAACTTGAGTTTAACTGCCGTAGTGTCTTGCCTTTATATACACAGGTCGAGGCCCTGGGCTTACAAGAGTCCAAGCCGGATCATACAACATGACCGACTCGGGTTCTAAGTCGCCTTGCCTTGCTAGGCAAGTCGCCATCGGGCGGCTCACACCTCCGGGTTATGACGCCATCTCCGGGTCTTGGGCCTTCAATAGGCCCACCTCGTAAGCTGCCTCGAGTCTTCATACCTTATCTTCTTGGGCCTACTTAGGCCTTCCCTTATGAGTCTCCAATAGTGTAACCCGGCCCCTCCTGGGCAGGTCACACCGTCTGGTTATATCCCCAACACAATGCATGAATCAATTGATCCAAGCATTCTTGGAAACCACCTTGCCTCTCCAATAGCCAACAACTTCTCCATGTCCTGCACATTTGGTTCTTTGAGATACTCAGGTACAAACACCTCCACCACGGCGCGGGCAAACTTGACAGTAGTCTTCAAGCATGTACTCTCCCCCATCCTGACCATCTCACCAACTGCATCTGCAATGGTACCAAGTGCAAGCATCCTCAGAGCAGCCATGCACTTCTGCTTGGGTGAGAAAGAGAGCAATCCCTTCTGAGCTTGAAGTAGTCTCCGTGTCCCTTCACCCCCTCTACAATGCGCAAAACAATGGTTTCTGCATGCAAAATGGCGACGAAACCATGGATCATCCGAGAAACCGGGCTTGGGAGAAAAGTAATCCCTGTACAGTAGCTTTGCTCCAGACACCCTATCCCGGTTAATCACTCTTCTTCCTTTCATTGAGCCCTTGAAGTTGAGAATATGCTCCACTTGGAGGTCCATTTCCTCTTGCATGCTCATGATCATGATGATGTCCACTTGTTCGTCCGAATCCGAGGAATCGAAGAACTCATCTTGAATCATTTGGTCAAGCTCCATCGGTCCATACTCCTCGTCCGACAAAGCATTGAAATCCATCGTTTTCCCTAACAAAATTACAAAAAATCTGGTCAGACAATGTGTCGAACACATCAAGCGTAAGGCGAAACCAGAGAGTTGTCAGACATACCGCGGTGGCGTCTGGGTCGGAGACAATGTCCCCTGCGGCGAGGACGGGAGAGAGGACTGCTCTGCCGGAGCTACTGACACAGAGGCTAGGAATGATTGTGGAGCGCGCGCGATGGTGGAGCTGCGAGCCGGACGGCGGGGAAGAGGAAGAAGAGAGGAGGGCGCAAATGGATCCGGCAGCTCTGGGAGGGCTGAATTTGGTGCACTTTGGGGTGGGGACGGGCTGTCGGGTCCGACGTGGGCGTGCCTAGGCGCCCCCATATCCGCGCAATATTTGGGCTGGATATGAGGGGTGCCGATCAGCCCGGGCATTTGAGGGGACCGTCTAGGTAAAAAAACGTGACCAGACAGTGACCGGGCGGCCTGCCCGGACGTATGAGACGGGTTTGAGGCGCGTGACTGTAGATGTTTCTAAGTAGAGCTTTTCATGTGCATAGTTATTGAAGCATGAAACTAAACTTACCCTTTTTGCACCGCTACTAAATATGCACTGCCATTGTAGCCGAAGATATTTTTTTCCACCTATGGCAACAACTAAAGATATTGTTAGGATGGCAAGTTAGTTTTTTTTTTCAATTTTCAAGAACTCACCATGGCAACCCACACTATAGAAAATGGCAAGTTAAGATGCATTTTGTCATGGAAAATTGTTTGCCATTTTCTAGGGGGTGGCAAATTAGTTTGCATGCGAAAACAAAATGCATTTTTGTAAAAGAGAGGCGATTTTCTATGCATGGTGGTAGCTACGCACGCATGATGGCAGCTACACACCCTTTGGCATAAGTGCCTTTTTTGATATATGAGGTGTCAGGTTTCTTATGGCATTGGCACAAGTGCATTTTGTTGCATAGATATGACTTTTCTCACTTTTCTTTGTCCTATTTATTAACTTTTTGACAGAAGTGCCTTTTCATTGTGTAGAAAGGGCCTTTTCTCACCTCTCTCAGTCTTCTTGCTTACCTTTTTGGCATAATTGCCCGTTTTGCTTGCCCGACTGGTCCAAAGTCACACTATTTTTGTTATAGAGTTATTTTTGATAGTCCAAAAATAATTATAGATTAAAACCCATCGTCATTGTGCCCATAGCTCTCGCCCGCTATGGAAAACATCAAGAATTTCAACCGTCGAAGCATTTGCAAAGGCATGTAGAGGATGATACCTCGTTGAGTTGCGCAATGGTGGACCATTGTGTACGATGGAGATTGGAAACCACACCAATCATACCGGTGGAGCCACCTCCCTAATCTAGGCGGCAACCGTGCAAAATCTCCAGACCAAGCCGGTGACCTTGCTCCAAAAGCTTGAGCATAAAGGTTATTGAAGACGATGATAATGTCACTAATGATGCCTACAGAGCCACACTGATAAAACAATTAATAGAAACAAACCATCCAAGAAGACCGAAGAGGACAAAAACTCTCAAACTCCTCGACAACACTACATTGAGCCCTAGGAGATGGGACTAGAAGCACATTTTGTTTATTTGAGATAGCACTGCCACCACATTGTGGCAACATGTCACTATGAAACCAAAACATAAGCTAAACAAATGAGAGACGAGGATCCTATACTATCAATCGCATGCCACCATAGCGGCGACAAAGAGATGGAGAAGAGCATAGATTGGACCTTGGGGAGGGTCACAACTAGAGTTGTGTTCAAATTCGTACATTCACATGGGTTTGGGGCTTGTTTTAAGTGCTACTATTACATTATAATACTATAAGAAAATTAAAGACCAACAAAGTGTTAAGTTGTAAATAGGAAATAATAATATTATCCAACTCATAACCAACCCACATATCGAGGCCAACGTTCCAGCTTAGCTCTCTTTCTCTCATCTCTCCCATGTTCGCAGCCTCACGGAAGAACTTTTGAAGCAGGCACGTCAAATTATCCATCTTCTCTTATCTGTCTTTCTTGATTTATCAATGTTAAAACAAATCCATGCAAATTAAACCATTAGAAATTATCTTTGAGACTCCTCATCTCCACCCTCTATTCTCCTCCAACGACTTCTCAAATATTCCGAGGAGGTGTTTGGATATGAAGATTTTACTAAATGAGTATGTCTTAAGCATGCTTACGACTGTAATTACTAATTATTTGCTTGGTTAGCATAACAAACTTAAAGAATAAGTAAATCTTAGTTTTCATATAATCAAAAAATTGAGTTTGGGAGAAAATGATAAACATAGGTTTTTTCTATAAACCAATCTACCATATCTCTCGCACACAAATTTACCATTCTCATCCAAAAAAGATTATGTCCATACTTATCTCTAATGGAATTATTAATAAAATTGATTTTCTTAAATTCCTACCAATACATGTTTAGTTAAAATTACATGCAATTTTATTTGTCCAAACAACCTCTGATTATTATTTTCAGGTTTGCTTGGGTGTCCTATAATTAGGGTTTTTATACTACTTCTTCCATTGATCATTTGAATAATCATTTTTAGAAAATCTAAAAAAATGGAATTGTGTTTTGCTACTTTTTCACGGAGCAGTCGCGCGTGTAATGACAATTACCCAGTTGGCTTTCTTGTACATGTGATAAAATTGTGATTTCACTTCGCGGCCTAAAAATGTGAGCTACGACCCCTGGTTGTGTTATACAACTACTTCAACAATGTAAATTTGTAATGCGCTATTTGTATAACAAAATATGATATTTAATGTAGTAAACAATTGATGCAAAAAAGGACCGCAATAGCAATCAGACATTAGATCTCGGAGCCATCCCTAGCGAATGATTTGTTCGTGATGGATGGTGCACCAGATCAAACGAATTTTTTCTCTGGAAAGAGAACCCCGGTGTGAACCCTAACCCCTTCATCACGATAAAATTCTCTTTACAGAAAAAGCACATACCAGTATAAAAAGTGGGCTAGAAAAAGGCCTAGCTTGAACATCGTAAAAAACAAGCCTTAAAAGAGATAATATTTTGCACACGACTTATTTTAGCTAAAAACATACAAAACATGCCATCTGTTTTAAAATAGAACAACAACATAGTTAGGGATTAAAAATATATTAAAATTTTCAAAACACAAGTCTAGATGATAAATTGCCATGACTTTTAATAGTTTTGGCCATTTAAAGAAACCATTTGACATGTCTCTGAAATATATCGTGGCTCGGAGAAATTGTCGTGTATGTAAAATTATCCGTTGTCCAGCGAATGCAATTTGCCATGACTCGAAAGTTGATTTTTTTTTGCAATTCAAACAATGGTTTAAGAATTCAAAACAACTAACTGGTAGGATGTGTCTTTCAACATAAGTTTGCCATACCTAAATGCCATACATGAAAACTTACAATTGACATGCATGAAAAATTAAATCTTCCATAGCTTAAAAACAAACAAAAAACTTAATAATTCTGTTTGAACCTAAGTTGTCTTTGTTTCATAAGAGAAATGAATTTGCCTTATGGTCCAACAAATAAATTTGCCATAGTCCAAATATAAAATTGCCATGGTACAAGAACTAAATTTGCCGTGATAGAGAACAAAAATATTATACAGTGGATTGTTCGCTAAATTTGCCAGGGGCCAAAAAAGAATTGCCATGGTCCATAAAGTAAATTTTCCATGGTCCAAAAAAGGATTTGCCATGATCTAAAAAAAGAGAAATCGACATGCTATTTGTAGTAAAAATTCTAGGATGCGTACGGACTACCTGCCAATGTGCTAAAATGGCAATTTTAGAACCTTTTCATTTATTAAAAAACATGGCAAATATTCTAACAATAACTTTTCTAATACTCTCATAGCAAAATCTAGTTTTTTTTGCTATTTCCCTACACGAGCACACTTTCAAAACCAGTACATATGGTGATTTCTTACAACGCTGGCATGGCATGCCCCCATAGCAATCCTTGAAATGCCCCCTACTTTTTTACACCATTGTCACTTTTTTGTGTACGACTTTGCTGACAAAATGTAGATGGTGGACCAAAGCAACTCCATAATTTTCTATTATGTTTTTTTATATCATGGCAGATTCACTTTCCTATGTTTTTCTAAAATCATGGCAATTTGTCCATATTTTTTTCTAAATGATGATATGGAAAAACTTGTATATTTAATGTTTTATGCAACCATGACAAGTTTTACAAAAAATATATTTTCTTGTGGTCGTATGACAATTTTTACAAAAAGAAAATAATTTGCTACCTATGGTGGTAGCTACGCATGGCCCCAGTTTTGGCCCCAATTTTTATCTATAATTATTTTGGACCATAAAAAATAACTCTATAACAAAAATAGCACGACTTTGGACCAGCCAGGCAAGCAAATGGGCAATTATACCAAGAAGGTAAGCAAGAAGACTAAGAGAAGTGAGAAAAGGCCCTTTCTACACAATGAAAAGGCACTTGTGTAAAAAGGTAATAAAAAGACAAAGAGAAGTGCGAAAAAGTCATTTCTATAAAACAAAAATGCACTTGTGCCAATGCCATAAGAAACCTGACACCTCATATATCAAAAAAGGCACTTATGGCAAAGGGTGTGTAGCTGCCAGCATGGTTGCATAGTTACCACCATGCATAGAAAATTGCCTCTCCAAAGGCCAATAGTATTGGTTGTTTTTCCTTCGTTTATGGTCTTCTATATATTTTGGGTTTAGCTACCACAAGATGTGAGTGTACTCAATGTTTTCTTTATATCTAATACTCCTCCGTCTCAAAATAAGTGTTTCAACTTTGTACTAACTTTAGTATAAAATTATACTAAATTTGAGACACTTATTTTGGGACAGAGGGAGTATAAGGTAAAATAATAATAATAGTAAAAAATAGTCCACAAGAACTTGAAGATCATCCACAACATTTCCTTTTCCTTTTTTCCTTTTTTCCTTTGCTTCTACTTTGGCCCAGAACAGATTCTACTTAGTTTAATGGTTTTGCAAAATGTTCATGCGTCTTAGTGAATTATAGACTTGTCTTTCTTCTATATGTTAATGGTCAATAGTTCACTACTAATTTGAAATGATGTCATCGAAGATGGCACCCGCAGGCTCTGGCGACGCCCTGGGCGACTCCCTCGCCGCGGCGGATCCGTCGTCGCCGCCGGCCTCGTCCCCTCCGTCGCTACCCCCCCCCCCCCCACTGTCCCGTCTTGAGTGGTGTGGGCGGACGTCGCCGAGGCCGACGACATTGCGGCGGGCCGCCCGGTGGTGTGCCGTGACTGCGTCCCTCCCCCCGTCCCCATCTGTGTGCTGCGGCCCGACATCGCCGGTGGCCTTGCTCCCAGGGGTGGGAGTTCGACCGCCCGCGAGTCCGCCCGGCGCCGTCGCCGGCTGAGGGAGTCCTGGATTAAGGGGTCCTTGGGCGTCCGACCTGTTGGACATGAGCCAGACTGATGGGCCGTGAAGATACAAGACAGAAGACTCTCTCCCGTGTTCGGATGGGACTCTCCTTGGCGTGGATGGCAAGCCTAGCGTTCGGATATGAAGATTCCTTTCTCTGTAACCGACTTTTTATAACCCTAGTCCCCTCCGGTGTCTATATAAACCGGAGGGTTTAGTCCGTAGAGGCAATCACAATCATACATGCTAGACTTCTAGGGTTTTAGCCATTACGATCTCGTGGTAGATCAACTCTTGTAATACTCATATCCATAAAGATCAATCAAGCAGGAAGTAGGGTATTACCTCCATAGAGAGGGCCCAAACCTGGGTAAACATCGTGTCCCCTGTCTCCTGTTACCATCGACCTTAGACGCACAGTTCGAGACCCCCCTACCCGAGATCCACCGGTTTTGACACCGACGTTGGTTCTTTCATTAAGAGTTCCGCTGTGACGTCAAAGACAGGATTGATGGCTCACCTTGTTATCAAGGACAGTATCACCTCCGGAGGAGCCCTAGCCTCAGGCCAAACCCTCTGGCTGGGCGGCTTTACCATGACCGCCCGTCCGGCCATTAAGCCGATGATGACTTCTCAAGTCAACGAAAATCGCCTCCGTGTTGACTCCGAATACTCCAAACGGATGGATCCGACGGAGTTGTCGTCTTTAAACGAACTCTTGGATCGCATCGCCGCCTTGGGGGTCGCTACAGACTACGATCGGATTGGGCTTAAACCCAATCACAGAGAAATCAAATCTCCGCTGATCACCCATTAGATAGCGGTAGTAGCAGAGGAAAACAACAACTCTTCCTCTATATTGAGGTTGAACTATGTTAGGATTTCCGAGCTCAAAGAGCCGGATACCTGTCCGCGGAACAACACGCCCTGTCCTCCGAAGCTAGAATCAGACGGTGGACCTGAAAAACCGGTTGATATCCCGGAGCCCGAACTATTAAGCTCGGAAGTTTCTCAAACTCCGGATCCCAAATTGGGTTAGGGTTCGGATTTAAAGCTACCCACCCACCCAGATATACGCGATGTACATACGACAGCAGTCTCAAGAAACAGTCCATCACTTTTGGGCCAGATTCCTCTTTGTCAAAGACAAGATTAAAGAGTGCCGCGACGAAGACGCGATCTCAGTATTCTGCAATAATTGCATGGACGAAGGAATCCTCAACGCCATCAACCGTCGTCGTGTATTACACTTTGCTGACTTGGCAACCATACTACAAAAGGACTGGGCAATGGAAAGTGCCTAGAAAACTCAGGCGGCTCGCTCGGAACCACTGGTTTCCACTCAACCCCTCGTCCGGGCAAAAAGGATGCACCCTCATGGGGCGCCCGACCCAATAGTAAAGAAATCTAAGCCCATTACGCGGTGCGGAACCGTTCTGGATGGATGGCTCGATAGGCCATGCAGAATACACACAACACCAGATACCATACCAACCCACAACCTTAGAGCATGTTGGATACTCCGGCAAGTGGCCAAGAGCAGCGAGGATATCCTCACCAAAAATACCTCAGAGCAACACCCCTGGAAGATGATGACCTCAGCGTATTGACGGTCTTCGAGACTTTACAATTGGCACAAAAGGGCGCTCCGCGACCTCGCCAAAGTCTGCCAATTCGCAACAACAAACCACTGGAACGACACGACCATAACTTCCAATGCTAGTGACGAACCAAAATGTTGGACAGCCCGGGCACCAGCCGCCTTGATCCTCAATCCAATTGTGGACGGTTTTCGGCTCACCAAAGTGCTCATGGATGGCGGCGGTGGACTAAACCTTATCTACGAGGAGACACTCAACAAAATGGAAATAGACAGGAGCCGCATCGAGCAAAGTAGCACGACCATCCAAGGAATCATTCCCAGTCGGGAGGCGTAATGTGCGGGAAAAATCAGGCTCGACGTGGTATTCGGCACGCCGGAGAATTATCGGTCCGAAGAGATAACCTTACAAGTGGCCCCTTTCAACAGTGGATATCACGCCCTATTGGGGCGAGATGCATTTACACGCTTCCAAGCTATACCTCATTACGGGTACATGAAGCTCAAGGTGCCCAGGCCCAATGGTATTATCACTCTTGCCAGTGATCCAGACATAGCATTCCGCGCCGAAAATAAAACCGCATCCCTGGACCTCGAGGCACTTTCTGAAGCCCTCGCGGCCGAAGAGTTAACCGCGCTACACTCCACGGTGGATAAGGATGACGTAATCCTGGACAAGCGACCCAAATCCACCTGCTTTAAACCAGCAGACAAAATAGTCAAATTTCAAGTCCACCCGATGGACCCCAAGAAGACAGCATCCATCGGGGTACAGCTGGACCCAATGGTGGATGCCGTGCTACGAGAATTCCTGCGCGAGAACTGGGACATATTCGCCTCGCACCCTTCTGATATGCCAGGAATCCCATGCAGGTTGGCCGAACACAGCCTCAACATATAGAAGGGATATAAACCGGTCAAGCAAACACTGCTGCGCTTTTCCGAACCCAAAGGACAAGCTATGGGGGAGGATCTAGCCAAGTTAATTGAGGCTGAATTCATCAGAGAAATAAAACACCCGGACTGGCTAGCAAACCTGGTGATGGTGCCAAAGAAGGATAAATCCTGGCGCCTATGCATCGATTTCAAAGACCTCAACAAGGCCTGCCGTAAGGATCCCTTCCCCTCCCTCGCATCGATCAGATTATTGACGCTACCGAGGGACACGACTCACTGTGTTTCCTAGACGCATACTTCGGATACCATCAAATCAAAATTAAGGAGTCCGACCAAGCCGTAATGGCATTCATTACCCCATATGGGTCGTTCTGCTTCAACACTATGCCCTTTGTACTTAAAAACGCCGGCGCCACCTACCAACGCATGATTCAAACATGCCTGGAGAAACAGATCGGCAAGATAGTTGAAGCATATGTGGACGACGTCATCATCAAAACTAGGCATGTCGAGTCATTGATAGATGATCTGTGTCTCACATTCGACAACCTCCATACATATGACATCAAGCTCAATCCGGAAAAGTGTGTTTTCGGCGTTCCCGCCGAAAAACTGCTGGGCTTCATCGTCTCCAATAGAGGAATTGAGGAAAATCCAGCCAAAATTCGAGCTTTGTCTCAATTGGCTACACCAACAGACCTTAAACAGGTCCAACAACTAGCCGGATGTGTGGCAGCTTTAAGCCGCTTTATCTCCAGACTAGGAGAAAAAGCATTGCCGCTTTATCGCCTTCTTCGATGCACCGACCACTTCGAGTGGATGGATGCGGCAACGGCCTGACTGGAAGAGATAAAGGCTCTTTTAGCGAGCAACCCAATCTTGACCACGCTAAACATCGGCGAACCCATGTTATTATACATCTCGGCAACACACCAGGTGGTGAGCACGGTGCTCGTTGTCGAGTAAGAGGAGGACGGACACAAATTCCCACTTTAGAAACAGGTATACTACGTATCCACTGTCCTCACACCATGCAAATCCCGGTACCCTCATTACCAAAAGGTAGCATACGCGGTCTTCATGGCATCCCGGAAGCTATGCCACTACTTTCAAGAGTGCTCAATCACGGTGGCTTCCGAAGTACCACTCAATGACATAATAAAACAACCGCGATGCCATGGGCCGGATCAAAAAGTGGGCCATTGAGCTCCTTCCATTCGACATAACATACAAGCAGCGCCGGGCCATTAAATCCCAAGTACTGGCCGACTTCGTCGCCGAATGGACAGAGGCCGAACTCCCTAAAGAGCACGACACATATTCCAACTGGGCCATGCACTTTGATGGTTCCAAAATGCTGGCGGGCTTAGGAGCGGGCGTTGTCTTAACGTCCCCCACTAGAGACACAGTTCATTACGTACTCCAAATATTATACACAGACTCCAACAATGCAGCCAAATACGAGGCCTTATTGCATGGTCTTCGGATGGCTGCCTCCATGGGCATACAACGCCTGGAGGTGCGCGGGGATTCAAACCTCACAATATCCCAAATAAATGGAGATTTCGATGCCAAATATCCGAAGATGGCGGCCTATCGAAACGTTGTTCTCAAAATATCGGCTCGGTTCAAGGGGCTCGAGTTTCATCATGTGGCTCGAGAAAGTAATCAAGCGGCGGATGTCCTTGCTCGCATCGGCGCCAAGCGCGACCCTATCCCGACTAACATATTCCTGGAAAGGCTCTTCAAGCCATCCGTGGTGTGGTAAGGGGAGAGCGGCAACACCAGTCCAGACCCGATTATACCCCCAGATTCTGAACACAATACCGATATCATCAGGGGCTCAGCCACCGAAATAACACCATCAGCCCATCTTATCATGGAAGTAATTTCCCCATGGACCAAACCCTTCTTGGCCTACCTTAATAGGTGAGAGCTCCCTGAGGATCAGAATGAAACTTGCTGCATTGTCCGGTGCTCGAAAGCCTACAAGGTCCATGACGGAGAGCTCTACAACAAAAGCGCTAACGGAGTACTTGAAAGATGTATCTTTGAAGAAGAGGGATGACAGCTCTTGGTCGAAATTCATGCCGGTCTCGGTGGTCACCACGCCGCAGCTCGGGCCCTTGTAAGTAAGGCCTTCCGTACAGGTTTCTATTGGCCGACGGCCCGAGCAGATGCACGGGACCTTGTCCAACGTTGTGTTGGATGCCAGCTTTTGGTCAACCAAAGCCATATGCCTCCCACCACTCTACAAACAATCCCCATTACTTGGCCTTTTGCAGTCCGGGGCTTGATATGGTCAGACTCCTTAAAGGAGGAAGCCATAAGAAAAAGTATCTGCTGGTCATGGTAGATAAATTCGCCAAATGGATAGAGGCCAAACCAGTTAAAACGGCCGAAGCCGGACCAGTGATAGACTTTATATCCGGTGTTGTGCACTGTTATGGCGTCCCACACAACATCATCACCGATAACGGCTCCAACTTTGCAGCCGATGAGGTGAAAGCCTCGTGTGCTAACCTGGGCATTAAGCTCGATTACACCTCTGTCTATCATCCACAAACAAACGGTCAAGTCGAATGAGCTAATGGTCTTATTATGAGCGGCGTTAAGCCTAGACTAGTGCAGTCTTTGAAAGAATCAGACAAGCACTGGGTTGAGGAGCTCGACTCTGTACTCTGGGGGCTGCGAACCACGCCCAATCGCACTACCGGATATACACCCTTCTTCATGGTGTATGGCATAGAGGTTGTGTTGCCCTGCAATATTATTCATGACTCACCTCAAGTGCGCATGTATGAAGAGAGAGAGGCCGAGCTTGATCGGCAGGATGGCTTAGATGCCCTGGAGGAGGAGCGCGATGTCGCAAAAGCTGGTTCCGCATTTTATCAACAGCAGGCTCACAGATATCAAAGCAGAGAAGTGTGGGCCAAGACTTATAACGTTGGCGAACTCGTTCTACGCTTACCAGAGAAGAAAAAGGACAAACTCAAGCCCAAGTGGGAGGGTCCCTTCATCATAGACGAAGTTCTCACTAGAGGAGCGTACCGCCTGCGTGATGCATCGGACAACCGCTTAGAGCCGAACCCGTGGAATGCCGACAGACTCCGAAGATTCTACGCCTAAAGCCGGACCCTTTGTTCATCTTCTTCTCCCTTTGTTTCCATTATTTTTTCCTCTCTTTAACTTTTCTTCTAGCTTTAAGCTCTTGTGTGGCTAAACCACACACCTATGACCTACACATACTTAAATATGTACGCCCATAATACCTGGGGGCTTCTTGTACAGAAGCTTATTATTATTTTTCGAGCATCAAGCTCACCACACATGTGTCTTTTTCCTCATATGTACCTTTTCTTCGCCATTATATGCATCGTATGACTTATGTTTTGGCCAAGCTGGGTTGCCTGGCTCCTGTTCTTATGCCCTAAGTTCCCATTTGTTCGGCTAGGGCATAAAGGGAGCACCTCTGCGATTGTTACTGCCGGGTCATCTAGACGTGTACCTCAGACTGGGTGAAGCCGAAAGCTAGCGTTTTTAAGGGAATATTTGGTCGGCGGACTAAAGACGTGTTGCACTCATTACACTATGAACCCCCAGATGTCACGTACACTGCGATTTTTTCAATCACAGTTCGGGCATGCACACTAAACACATGTTCACCTAGGGAAAGGAACCCTTAACGGAACTATTCTCTCTGGAAGATGTTTCTTACAATTACAATGTACTATAACATAGCTAGCCGGATACAACTTGTCTGTTCAAGCAACTATGACCCCTACGCCTGCTTTCCACGCATACCCCGGTCTATATGGCCATTGTAGTATTCGGAAACACTCCGCACATTCGGGTCCAGAGGTCGAAGCGAAAAGGTCTGCCATGACAATCGTTTTACAATCCGGCTAGGGACAATTATGTCAATTGAAGTACGTAGTCACTTGGACTCAAAAACTTCTTCCTCTATGCCGTCTAACAGGCTGTCTAGCTTACAATCCTGTTGGGAATATTTGGTGGCTACCTTTACTTGGTCATATACCAAACTAACTGGAATTTCTTTTTCATCTGACCCCTTAGGCCCGACCCGGGCCATATGATTCGGATCAAGCTTGGTGTACCGTGTCTTCACCATGGCCCAGGCCTCCCGCGCACCTTCTCGGTAGGCTGATATCTTCCATAATCGAATACGCCGTCGTGCTCCTTTGAATAGCTCCACGAGCTCCGCCATACTTCCTGGTGGGGAGGCGGATGGCCATAAAGCCTTGGCAACACTCCGCATTGCTTGCCGAGCTTGCTCGTGCATTTGGGATAGCTCTTGTAGCAGGTCACCTTGGATCCGGACATTTCCTCTTCGGGGCGGCCAGACAACATACCTGCAGACATAAATCTGCCAGTTCCTGTCCTTGCCGAATTATATGGACGCAAGTTCGCAAAGCATACTGAATATGCAACCTCGTAGTCTCTTATTCTCCTTCACGGAGTCGGCCAGCTGGGCTCACATATCTTTTAGTTCTTCGCCTAGCAGGGTGTTGGAATCCTGCAGCTTATTTTTATCATCCGTGACCCGTTTCAGCACATGTTCGCCCGTGGCCAGTTACCTTTTGGCCTCTTGTTCACCCGCTTGCGCGACTTTCAGGGCCTCCTTCAGTTGATATGATGATCCTGCCATGGGGAATGGAAAAAAGTATTAATATTACTGGTATATGATTATGTTTTCTTGATGGAGGGGAACATTACCAGGCGATGCCCTCTTGAATTTCTCTAGTTCGGCAGTAGCAGCAGCTAGCTGGGTCCAACACTTTTCCAGCTCTTGAGTCAACAAGTTGTTCTTCTCTGTGATCACCTCGTTACATAATTATCCTTAAATCAGTTGTATCAACTACTTCAAGTCTTGGGGGCTACTGGTATATAATTATCAGATTTGTACAAATGTGTACTTACCCGCATATCTTTCAAATGTTGGTCTGTGGCTCTGGTAAGCCCATCTCGAGCAGCTCAGATGTATGCATCAGCCGAGCTAAAGGCATTGAATGCCTCTTTTGTAAAGTTGGGGTCGCGAAGAACGGCTCGCCGGTGCCGATGATTCATGGCGCTTTCCAATTCAGAGTTTGTGATGGATACATCATCTGAATCCTCTGCCAAAGGATAATCTGGCGTCACTCTCATATCAGCCCTTGCCTTTAAGGCAGGGTCTAGAACCTGACTTGTGGAGGCGCGACCGGCAGGATCCCCGGACATAGTCTGGCGAATGCTTTTCCTGATAAGACACGGTGGATAATGTCACAGTTTGACGTGACTGCGAGGGGCATGATTAAAAAACCATACCTCTTTGATGAAGGTTCTGCCATGTTGTCATTCGCCTTCCTCTTCAAAGATTTGCTCGGCGCGGGCCCCACTCTCCTAGGAGATGCCTGATAACCCACAAGTATAGGGGATCGCAACAGTTTTCGAGGGTAGAGTATTCAACCCAAATTTATTGATTCGACATGAAGGGAGCCAAAGAATATTCTCAAGTATTAGCAGCTGAGTTGTCAATTCAACCACACCTCGAAACTTAATATCTGCAGCAAAGTGTTTAGTAGCAAAGTAATATGATAGTGGTGATAACGGTAACAAAAGGTAACAGTAGTAAAAGTAATGTTTTTGGTATTTTGTAGTGATGATAGAAATAGCAACGGAAAAGTAAATAAGCGAAGAACAATATATGGAAAGCTCGTAGGCAATGGATCAGTGATGGAGAATTATGCCGGATGCGGTTCATCATGTAACAGTCATAACCTAGGGTGACACAGAACTAGCTCCAGTTCATTGATATAATGTAGGCATGTATTCCGAACATAGTCATACGTGCTTATGGAAAAGAACTTGCATGACATCTTTTGTCCTACCCTCCCGTGGCAGCGGGGTCCTTACATAAACTAAGGGATATTAAGGTCTCCTTTTAATAGAGAACCGGAACAAAGCATTAACACATAGTGAATACATGAACTCCTCAAACTATGGTCATCACCGGTAAGTATCCCGATTATTGTCACTTCGGAGTTAACGGATCATAACACATAATAGGTGACTATAGACATGCAAGATAGGATCAAGAACACTCATATATTGATGAAAACATAATAGGTTCAGATCTGAAATCATGGCACTCAGGCCCTAGTGACAAGCATTAAGCATAGCAAAGTCATAGCGACATCAATCTCAGAACATAGTGGACACTAGGGATCAAACCCTAACAAAACTAACTCGATTACATGATAGATCCCATCCAACCCATTACCGTCTAGCAAGCCCACGATGGAATTACTCACGCACGGCGGTGAGCATCATGAAATTGGTGATGGAGGATGGTTGGTGATGATGCTGGCGACAGATTCCCCTCTCCGGAGCCCCGAACGGACTCCAGATCAGCCCTCCCAAGAGGTTTTAGGGCTTGGTGGCGGCTCCGTATCGTAAAACACGATGATTTCTTCTCCCTGATTTTTTTCTCATCGAAACTCAATATATGGAGGTGGAGTTGGAGTCGCAGAGGCAACAGGGGGCCCACGAGGTAGGGGGGCACGCCCTCGGGGGGCAGGCACGCCCCCCACCCTCGTGGCAAGACGGTTGGCCCCCTGGCCTTCATCTTTGGCAGGCATTTTTCTTATTTTCTGAAAAGTGGCTCCGTGAAGTTTCAGGTCATTCCGAGAACGGTTGCTCCTGCACATAAATAACACCATGGTAATTCTGCTGAAAACAACGTCAGTTCGGGTTAGTTCCATTCAAATCATGCAAGTTAGAGTCCAAAACAAGGGCAAAAGTGTTTGGAAAAGTAGATACGACGGAGACGTATCAATGCCTCTGGTGCACGTTGAGGTGTTGGGCGCATCCCCTTTGGAGCACGAAATAGTGCGGTGGGTGAGGCGTAATGAGGAAGCTCTTTCGAAGAAGGTGTCTCTTGATTACTTAGATGCGAGGTAGGGAGGAGGCCGGGATAGTCGGCGATGATGGCCACTTCTGTGCCGTCATAGCTCGCCTGGTAGAATACTCCATCCTCAAGCTCTACAAATATGTCCGGATCCTCTTCGAATCCGGGGTAAAGGTCCCGGTTGTGATCCTCTGGCTGTGGGGCGGGGCTATGGATCCCCTCGGTAACCTTTCGCCATTCATGTTACAAATAGATGGGTCAATGTCCATTAAAAGTGACTCAGGGAGAGGATTGAGTAAAGTGGTTGGATTAGAACTCACCCAGCTAGGAGCTGTACATGGAAAATCCATCTCGATGTTTAAGATGAGTGAACTCCTCTTTCTCCCCTTTGTATAGTTCGGCCAATATTTTGACCAAAGCGGCGGGGGCGTCCGGACCCTTCCGACCGCAGCGTGAGGCGTCATCTTCCCCATTATAGTGTCACATGGGAAGCCCTCTGTATTGGAGTGGTTGGACCCCCCGCACTATGGAAGTCGCCATCACCTCGATTATTGATAATCCGGACTGGGCAAGTCTCCTTATCTTGCCCATCAATTGACAGACTTCCACGCTATCTTCCTCCTCGAGGCTCCGAGGGTGCCAGCTGTGGCATTTCTTCAACGGAGCATTTGAAAATTCGGGAAGACCCATTCGAACTGGGTCGGGGAGAGCGACGTCCTCAATATAGAACCATTGTGAGGGCCATTCTTCGGGCGCCTTCTTCGGCGTGCCGGACAGGTATCCGGTCCTGGCTATGCGCCATACTTTGGCACCACCCACCTCGAATATCGACCCCTCTTGGTTGCGAGGGACAAGGCATAATAGCTTCCTCCACAAATCAAATTGGGCTTCACAGCCCAGGAAAAGCTCGCAAAGGGCAACAAAACCCGTGATGTGCAGGATAGAGGCCGGCGTGAGGTTGTGCAATTGGAGGTCGTAATACTCCAGGAGTCCATGGAGGAAAGGGTGGATTGGAAACCCGACACCTCTCAACAAGTAGGATACGAAGCACACCCATTCCCCCTGGTTGGATTGGGGAAATTTTCCGCCAGAACTTCGCCTGTGAAGGAGGTCAATCCTGCTCGAACAGGGACCAGATCCGCAGGGGGAGGAATCTCTGTGTTTGCAGCTTAACCAACTGCTCATGGGACACAAAACATCTCTCCCAATCACCTTTTTCGGAGTCGTGAGGGAGGGAGGAAGAACTGAGGCTGCTAGCCATGTTGAATTGTTTCCCCTGGCAAGACTCTGAGGATTTTCCGCTGGCTAGATAATTTTGCTCTAGTGCTTCACTTATATCTTTTTAGACCACGGTGGTGGTTTTATTTTATAGAAATTATTGATCTCTCATGCTTCACTTATATTATCCTGAGAGTCCTTTAGAACATCATAGTAATTTGCTTGGGCTATAAATTTAGTCTTAATATGATAGGCATCCAAGATGGGTATAATAAAAACTTTCATATAAAGTGCATTGAGTACTATGAGAAGTTTGATTCCTTATGACTGTTTTGAGATATGAAGATGGTGATATTAGAGTCATGCTAGTTGAGTAGTTGTGAATTTGAGAGATACTTGTGTTAAAGTTTATGATTCCCGTAGCATGCACGCATGGTGAATCGTTATGTGATGAAGTCAGAGCATGATTTATTTTTTGATTGTCCTTGTTATGAGTGGCGGTCGGGGACGAGCGATGGTCTTTTCCTACCAATCTACCCCCCTAGGAGCATGCTCATAATACTTTGTTTCGATAACTAATAGATTTTTGCAATAAGTATGTGAGTTCTTTATGACTAATGTTGAGTCCATGGATTATACGCACTCTCACCCTTCCACCATTACTAGCCTCTCTAGTACCGTGCAACTTTCGCCAGTACCATAAACTCACCATTTACCTTCCTCAAAACAACCACCATACCTACCTATTATGGCATTTCCATAGCCATTTCGAGATATATTTCCATGCAACTTTCAACCGTTCCGTTTATTATGACACGCTCCATCATTGTCATATTGCTTTGCATGGTCATGTAGTTGACATCGTATTTGTGGCAAAGCCACCGTTCATAATTTTTCATATATGTCACTCTTGATTCATTGCACATCCCGGCACACCGCCGGAGGCATTCACATAGAGTCATATTTTTTTTCTAAGTATCGAGTTGTAAGTAAATAAAAGTGTGATGATCATCATTATTAGAGCATTGTCCCATGTGAGGAAAGGATGATGGATACTATGATTCCCCTACAAGTTGGGATGAGACTCCGGATGAAAGAGAAAAAAAGAGAAAAAAGAGGCCATAAAAAAGGCCCAAATAAAAAAATGATGAGAGAAAAAGAGAGAAGGAGCAATGCTACTATCCTTTTTCCATACTTCTGCTTCAAAGTAGCACCATGATCTTCATGATAGAGAGTCTCCTATTTTGTCACTTTCATATACCAGTGGGAAATTTTCATTATAGAACTTTTCTTGTATATTCCAATGATGGGCTTCCTCAAAATGCCCTAGGTCTTCGTGAGCAAGCAAGTTGGATGCACACCCACTTAGTTTCTTTTCGAGCTTTCATACACTTATAGCTTTAGTGCATCCGTTGCATGGCAATCCCTACTCACTCACATTGATATCTATTGATGGGTATCTCCGTAGCCCGTTGATATGCCTAGTTGATGTGAGACTATCTTCTCCTTTTTGTCTTCTCCACAACCACATTTCTATTCCACCTATAGTGCTATGTCCATGTCTCACACTCATGTATTGCGTGAAGATTGAAAAAGTTTGAGAACATCAGAAGTATAAAACAATTGCTTGGCTTGTCATCGGGGTTGTGCATGATTTAAATATTTTGTGTGATGAAGATAGAGCATAGCCAAACTATATGATTTTGTAGGGATAGCTTTCTTTGGCCATGTTATGTTGAGAAGACATGATTACTTTGTTAGTACGCTTGAAGTATTATAATTTTTATGTCAATATTAAACTTTTGTATTCAATCTTTCGGATCTGAACATTCATGCCATAATAAATAAAATTACATTGATAATTATGTTAGGTAGCATTCCACATCAAAATTTCTGTTTTTATAATTTACCTACTCGAGGACGAGCAGGAATTAAGCTTGGGGATGCTTGATACGTCTCCAACATATCTATAATTTTTGATTGTTCCATGC
Organism: Triticum aestivum; assembly: GCF_018294505.1. Lineage (NCBI taxonomy): Eukaryota > Viridiplantae > Streptophyta > Magnoliopsida > Poales > Poaceae > Triticum > Triticum aestivum. The sequence continues at coordinate 421,252,641 of NC_057797.1, forward strand.
TATTATATTATCTGTTTTGGATGTTTAATGTGATTTAATATGATCTTTTATATTATTTTTTGGACTAACCTATTAACCGGAGGCCCAATGCCAGTTTCTGTTTTTTTGCCTATTTTAGAGTTTCGCAGAAAAGTAATACCAAACGGAATCCAAATGGAATGAAACCTTCGTGATAATCTTTCTTGGACTAAAAGCAAACCAGGAGACTTGGAGTGGAAGTATGGAACTCCGTGAGGCGGCCACGAGGCAGGAGGGCGTGCCCAGGGGGGTAGGCGTGCCCCCCACCCTCGTAGGCCCCACATAGCTCCACCGACGTACTTCTTTCACCTATATATATACTCTTATACCCTAGATCGATCACGGAGAGCCACAAAACTACTTTTCCACTGCCGTAACCTTCTGTACCCATGAGATCCCATCTTGGGGCCTTTCCCGACATTCTGCCAGAGGGGGAATCGATCACGGAGAGCTTCTACATCAACACCATAGCCTCTCCGATGAAGCATGAGTAGTTTACCACAGACCTTCGGGTCCATAGTTATTAGCTAGATGGCTTCTTCTCTCTCTTTGATTCTCAATAAAAAGTTCTCCTTGATGTTCTTGGAGATCTATTCGATGTAATATTCTTTTGCGGTGTGTTGGCCGAGATTCGATGAATTGTGGGTTTATGAACAAGATTGTCTATGAATATTATTTGGTTCTTCTTTGAATTCTTATATGCATGATTTGATATCTTTGCAAGTCTCTTCGGATTATCGGTTTAGTTTGGCCTACTATATTGATCTTTCTTGCAATGGGAGAAGTGCTTAGCTTTGGGTTCAATCCTGCGGTGTCCTTTCCCAGCGACAATAGGGGCAGCAAGGCACGTATTGTATTGTTGCCATCAAGGATAAAAAGATGGGGTCTACATCATGTCATCTTGCTTAAAGCGTTACTCTATTCTTATGAACTTAATACTCTAGATGCATGCTCGATAGCGGTCGATGTGTGGAGTAATAGTAGTAGATGCAGAATCGTTTCGATCTACTTAACACGGACGTGATGCCTATATTCATGATCATTGCCTAGATATTCTCATAATTATGCACTTTTCTATCAATTGCTCGACAGTAATTTGTTCACCCACCGTAACACATGCTATCTAGAAAAAACCACTAGTGAAACCTATGGCCCCCAGGTCTCTTTCTTATTATATTGCAACTCTTTTATTTACATCGCATCTCGTTTACTATTTTGTAATCTTTACTTTCCAATCTATATAACAAAAATACAAAATATTTACTTTACTATCTTGATCAGATCTCACTTTTGCGAGTGACCGTGAAGGGATTGACAACCCCTTTATCGCGTTGGTTGCAAGGTTCTTGATTGTTTGTGCAGGTACTAGGTGACTTGTGCGTTGTCTCCTACTGGATTGATACCTCGGTTCTCAAAAACTGAGGGAAATACTTACACTACTTTGCCGCATCACCCTTTCCTCTTCAAGGGAAAACCAACGCATGCTCAAGAGGTAGCAGCTTCCGCCGCCCCGACCGCCACGGCGGCGCCCCCCTCGGTCACCGACACCGCCCCAGACGCGTCGCCGTGCTTCAACTGAGGCCGCTCTGGGAACTTTCAGGTGGCCTGCCCCAACCCACCGATGTGCTACCTCTGCAAGGACTCCAGCCACCCCGCGATTCTCTGCCCGGACTGTCCGGTGACCGAGGAGCTCATGATGTATGGCCACGACATCGAGGACATGGGGTCCTTCCACATTGAGGTGTTGGACGTGCCCCCTCCCTCCCCGTCGCTCCTGGCGATCGTGTCAGTCATGGGAGAGGGTGTCACCACCCCGGAGATGATCGAGGCCGAGCTCAACCACCTGTGTCGGTGCAAGTGGGATTGGCAGGTGGCCCCCACTTCTGCCAACACATTCACGGTGGTCTTCCCCGATGCCATTAGCATGGGCTACTGCACCCACAGCGACAACATCACCTTGGTCCTCAACGAGCTGCTGGTGGACATCTCTAAGCCGAAGTGGGATCCCAAGGCGGTGGCGGTCCTAGACACAGCTTGGATCCTCATCGCCGGCCTGCCCGATGTTGCTCGGTCTGAGCACGTCATACACAGTATGTCTAAGATCCTTGGCAAGGTGGTGGTGGTCAATGAGCTCTCACTTTGCAAGGAGGAGGAGGTCTGGGTCAAGGTGAAATCCCCGGACTCCTTCAAACTCCACGCCACGATCTGCGGCTTCTTCAACGACGAGGGCTTCGACCTCAAGATCTGCCCTGAGCTGCCGAACCACATCGGCCGCCCCCGCTTCTCCGATGATGGCCACCAGGGGGTGGACCAGCTGATGCCGACGACTCCCACCAAAGGCACCCTTGCCCCTCCTACCATGACGACCCCGAGGACGACGATGACCTGTCGGAGCACTCCCTCCCCCCTCTCGCGAGCCTGCCAACCCACCTCCGGGTCGTGGCGGCTCCGGGTTCGAGCGCACCCGTGTGGGGGCCGCCGCCCTCGCGGTCGCTCTCCGGCTGGCCACCCCTTCTCCAACCTCCCCACCCTCGTCGGAGACGGCCAGTGACATCTCCAGTGTGGGCCTGCTCGTCCTACCGCCCTCGTGGCCCCACTCTCCGTCCGCCGACTTCGTCCTGCGCCCGGCACCACTGAGCCTGCCGCCCTCGTCCCCCCTAGACCGACCTCCCCGGTCTCCATGGGCGGCGACGATGGTGACCCGCTCTCCCCGCCCACGCCTGCTCCCCCACCCGAGAACTCGGTCGGCGGCACCCTAGGGCCCCCTGCCCCTCTTCCTCCTCTGGTGTCCCCCGACGACCCTCTCGCCTCTCCTGGACCACTAGCCGTGGCGGTGCCCGACGACGTGACCACCCCTGTCACTGCGCACCCTCCACAGACAGTGGCGTACGCTTGGCGGCCCCGCTCCACCTTGATGCCGGTGACCGCTTCTCGCCAAAGTGCCTGCCTCGATGCGGCTTGTCTGACGGACATCCCGGCCCCGTCCGGTGGACTTCCCGGCCCCGTCCGGCCCCGAGCGTGCTGAGCTTCAGGCGGCGGCCAGGAACCTCGAGCCAGGTGCGGATTTCATCCCCCCAGTTCTTCCAGTTGTTCCTTTTCCGCGCTCGAGGCCGTTCCCCTTGGCCACCTCACCAAGGTGGCCACTGACTCGGCCATCATCTTCAGGGGGGAAGTTGGACCCTCCTTAGAGCGAATCGAGCCCATTAGGGCCCGCGATATCTTAGATGGCAAGTTAGCTGAAACCCGGGCGCGCCTATGCCACCAACCCGCGGAACCGACCACCACCCCTTCCATGGCACGGGCTCCGACGGTGGTCCGCGAGGTGATCCGTGGGCGCACCCGCTCTCGCACTACTGTCCTCCGCGCGCGGAGCGCCTCACGTGTCCTGGGGTCAAGCAGCCCCCTCCGATGGGGGTCTAAATGCGTGTCCTATTCTGGAACATCCACAGTTTCGGCCATGACGGCCGCCGCCAACTCATCGAGTACATACGCGACGAAACATCAACATCACTGCCATCCAGGAAACCATGCGCACTGGGTTCTCCCTCCCTGATCTTGACTGCCTTAGCCCTCACCTCTTTGCCTGGCATTGGCTCCCTTCTAGTGGGACCATGGGGCACTCGGGCGCCATGGACCGGGGAGAATTCTTCGTTAGTATGGAGATCTTTCAGCGAGCGCTCAACTTCAAATGGGAGGTCGTGATCGTTTATGGATTAGCGGATCACCGTCGCTCCCCGTCCTTCCTAGACGAGTTGCAGCAGAAGATCTCTGCTTCCCTCCTCCCTGTAGTTGTGGGAGGGCACTTCAACCTCATCCGCTCCCCTGTTGAGAAGAACAATGACCAGATCAACTTCCCCCGGATGCAGATGTTCAATGACTGTATCGCGGAGCTTGGCCTCCGCGAGCTAGAACAGATGGGTGCCAGGTTCACCTGGACAAACCATCAAGTAGGCCTGACGCGATCCGTCCTGGATCGCGTCCTAGTTTCCCTAGAGTGGGAGCTTAGATGCCCCTTGGCCTCGCTACGTGTGATCACCCGGATCGGGTCTGACCACGTTCCCCTCCTCCTCTCCACCGCCGACGAGAGCCCCCCATCCTGCCGCGTTTCCGGTTTGAGCTCTTTTGGCTCAACCAGGCCGGATTTCAGGAGGTGGTCGTGGCTAGGTGGATCTTCGCGCGCACTACCCCCCACCGCTCCATGTCCGCCGTTGACTCGTGGCAGTTCTGTGCCAAGCTCGCCCGCCAATTCATGAAGGGGTGGGGCACTAACCTTGGCTGGGACCTCCACGAATGCAAGAGGGCCCTCCTGTCGGCTATCCAAGCCTTGGACGCCCGCGCTGACACTTCTGGGATCTCCCCGGATGAGTGGATGCTGAGATATGATCTCGAGGATCAGCTCTCGACCATCTACATGGATGAAGAGGCATACTGGAGGCTACGCGGCACCCAACAATGGGTGCTCCGTGGGGACGCCAATACGGCCTACTTCTAGGCGATTGCTAATGGGCGGCGGCGTCAAAATTCCATCCATTGTTTGTGGGATGGAGATACCCCTCTCATCCTCCCCTCGGACATCCGTGTCCACGTCGATGGCTTCTATAAAGCCCTATTTTCCCCCACCCCTCAGGGTGGGGCTACACTGGCCCCTGACACTTGGTCGACTAACCAGTTGACATCTGCCGAGGCAAATGCTGCTTTGGTTGCGCCCTTCTCTGAGGACGAGGTCCTCGCCGCCATTAAGGGTATGAACCCCTCCTCGGACTCGGGTCCGGATGGACTGCCAGTGACGTTTTTCAAAACGCTCTGGCAGACCATCAAACCAGAAGTCATGGCCCTTTTCGAGGAGTTCTAATCGGGGATCATGGACCTTGGGCGCCTAAACTATGGGGTCATCACCCTCATCCCCAAAGTTCCGGGTGCTTCTGACATCCGCCAGTTTAGGCCTATCACCGTGATCAATGTGATATTCCGGATCCTTGCCAAAGGGTATGCCAATAGGGTGACCCTTCTTGCGGACACAGTAACCTACCCCAACCAATCCGCCTTCATCCAAGGGCGGTTTATTCTGGACGGGGTGTTGGTCTTCCACAAAGTCCTTCACGAAATCCGGTCTAAGAACCATCGTGTGGTCTTTCTGAAGCTTGACTTCCACAAAGCCTACGACACGGTTCACTGGCCCTTCCTTCGGGAAGTCCTGCTCTGCAAGGGCTTCGATGACCGGTGGGTGACCAGAGTTATGCAACTCTTCTCCTGCGGTCGGACCGCTGTGAACATTAACGGGGATATCGGGCCTTACTTCCCCACTCTCTGTGGGGTTCATCAGGGCGACCCGCTCTCACCATTTCTGTTCAACATGGTGGTTGATGCCCTTCCTATCATCCTAGATAAGGCCAAGGCCGCTAGCCATATTCGCGGTGTAGTCCCTCACCGGGTAGGAGGGGGAGGGGTCTCCCTCCTGCAATATGCGGACGATACCATAATAATGGTGGAGGGCTCTGCGCTAGACATTGCCAACCTGAAGTTCCTCCTCCATTGCTTCCAACTGATGTCGGGGCTCACAATCAACTTCGATAAGAGCGAAGTGATGATTCTTGGGTACCCCCCGGAGGAGGCCCAGGCTATAGCTGACCGACTGAATTGTCGGCTGGGTACTTTCCCTACAACCTATTTAGGGATACCCATTAGTGACTCGCGCCTCACCGTGGCTGACCTTCGCCCGACGGTGACCCGTATGCAGCACCAGGTAGAGCCCTGGAAACGGAGGTGGCTTTCGAAGGCCGCTCGCATGATCCTCATTAACTCCTCGCTTGCCAGCCTACTTTGGTTTCTCATGAGCTTCTATAGCCTCCATGAGACGCTCCATCACGAGATCGCCAAGTACCAATCCAGGTTTTTCTGGGCAGGCGAGGGGGATAAGTAGAAGTACCATGTGGTGAGTTGGCCCGACATTTGCAAACCCAAGGACCAGGGTGGCCTTGGGATCTTGTCCTCTCGGCGCATGAACATTTCTCTCCTGACCCGATGGCTCTGGCGCATCGCTAATGGGGAAGGAGGCCTCTGGCTTACCATCATCCGGAACAAGTACCTTCGGGGCCAGCCACTCACATTCTGTCAGCGGTCCGGTGGCTCCCAGTTCTAGCAGGCCGTGATCCAGCTGCTACCCGTGCTCCACATTGGCACGTCCATCTCGGTTGGCTCCGGATCCTCGACCCTGTTCTGGTTCGATCGTTGGATTGGCGACTTACCCCTGGCCGCGCTATTCCCAGGTCTATTCGCCATTGCCGTGGACCCTCGGGTCTCTGTCGAGACGACCCTTATTGACTTAGGGCGCCTCACTTTCCGACGTCCCTTCGGCCCCCTTGAGGTGGCCGCTTGGGATGCCCTCCTCCCTATAGATGTCGAGGGCGCCACTGACTCCATCTCTTGGCGATTGGAGCCCTCCGCCCGCTTCTCCACTAAGTCCCTATACTCGGTCGTCGCCCCCTCGTCGGCCCCTGAGCCCTTTAGCCTGATCTGGGACATCCGCCTGCCTCTGAAGATCAGGATCTTCTTATGGCAGTGGATCCGGGGACGCCTTCCCTCTGGGGTTGAGGTCCTCAAGCGAAATGGAGTAGGAGATGGGATTTGTCCCCTGTGCGGCACGGTGAAGGATGCTAACCACATCTTCTTCTCTTGCTCCACAGCCCAGTTCCTGTGGTCCTGTTTCCGCGAGACGGTCGGTGGACAGTGGTGCAACACCAACTTCCCTGACTTGCTTGCTAAAATCCAAGCCCCCCCTCGCTGCCGCCATATTAGATGGATGTGCGTTGGGGTTCTTGCCTGGACGCTTTGGACCATTCGCAACAAGCTTGTTATTCAGAAAGCCCCTCTTCGACGTGCGACTGACCGATCTTCAAGATGTGTGGTTACTTGCAGCTCTCGCGGCCGCTTAGTCGCTCCCAGGACCGGGACGCCATCAACACCCTCCTCGCCGACCTTCGATCGATGGCCTTCCGCGTGACACCTCCATTGCTGCCCCCTCCTCCGGAGCCCGATTAGTCCCGCTGTTTGGGCTGCTGTGTGTGAGTGTGTTGTTTTGTTTTTAGGGCTTGTTGAGCTGTGCCCTCAGCATTAACCCTATCCGCTACCTTGTGTGTTTGTGAGACTTGTGTGTGTGCATGTGAACCTTGTTGGATGTTTGGCTTGGGCGGTTTGCTTTATAATATAAAGCGGGGCGAAAGTCTTTTTTCGGTAATAGTTCACTACTCGTGTTTCGATAGGAAAAATCCTAACGCTGTTGAGGGTCATCCTGCTTCAAAAAAATTATACTGCACCATCTATAAAAAAAATATCTTACGGCTACATGATTTATTATTGTTTCCCTTTCAAGTTTCGTGAAAAAACGTAGTTTATTTGGGAGTGGGCACATGATTCCAAGAGCCAGACACCTTCGTCTTGTTCACATACACATCACATGTACTCTTTAGATAGACATACATGGAGCTAAGCATTATTACTTGAAAGTAGTTGTACACAATAGTACACTAACAAGTAACATTAATTTTCAAATTAGGCACATAAGCTGGTAAAGGAAAGATCAACCTAATTAAGGCTATGCTTAAGTTATCGATCAAAATCAAGGAGTTTGACCGCACATTACATCCTTTAAAACGACATGTTCATGGAGACGTGGTAAATGTGTCATTTACGCTTTAGATACATACATGTTGTGACAATGAGATAATACAAAGTTCGACAATTGCTAGGTTTAGCGCGTTAACGTACCTCGATGTTTGTTTAAGTAATGGCATGCCCCATGTGCACCAGCATTGGGTTTTACATGAACAATGGTGCATGACAAGAATCACCTCGTTTTCACACGGAATCAGAATGAGGAATAGTTTCATTGGCGTCTCAACTGTACGATTACAGGGACCTAACTATAAATGATCTCATACATGGTTGTGCTTAGCTAACCGGTGACCTAGTAGCTATCCAAGGGTTCAAGTGCTGATGCTCATTTTCCTAGATTTATTTCAGGATTTTCGGCGACACGCATTCAGTGGGAGGAGACGTTCCCGTCGACTATAAGACGCTTATGGTGACTTTATAAATCTCAAAATGATATATCGGCTTAGTCTCTCAGATGTGCTCATAAGGATAGGGTGTGTGTGTTTGCGTTTGTAGAGGTGAGTGTATGCATATATATATGAGCACTTGCGTCTGTACTGTGTTAAAAAAACTGCAACCATCTCGAGTTGCAAAGAGAAATACACCCTTTGTAAAGGAACACATGAATTTCTTTAGTGAACATATGATATATGTTTATAGAGATAGTACTATTTTCCTCATCTTTTACTAGTTGTTTGAGACACGAACAAATGGACTCTAATATGTCCGAGGATACATGACGAATCTAGTAGCTAAATTTTTCATACACTGGTTTGTCTCGGGGTAATTTAAAAGTCAAATCAAGCTTCATACTAACCCCGGAACAAAACAAGGAAAATTAGTCGCTAGGCAGGAACTCTATGATATGTATGAAACAAACAAACAGTTTTATTTTCCTTGCAGGCAGAATTAGGGGTGGAAAGTGGTAGTGGATAATCCGAAATATCCGATATTCGTATTCGAGAAAATGCCTATTCGTATCCGAAACATCCGCATCCGAACCAAAATGAAAATGGAAATTATCCGTATCCGAATTTATTAAACAAATAAAAATGAAATATGGTAGGAGATTTTGACACAAATACGGATATGGAAGTGGATATATCCGTATCCGAATAAGATTATGGGAGGTAATTTTTAAATTCTAGGCCCAATATTCCAATTATCCAACATAAAAGCCAAATAAGTGGTCAATTTTACTCTTTATATGATTAAACTGATAAATTATTATGCATTACAATAGTATTTATACATAAACCTATTTATCATTGACTTATTGTATGTCACAAGTTGATTATTTTAGGTCACATAGCTATCGACTAATTTACTTAAGCAATATGTTGATATTATTCGTATCCGTTCCGAATCAAGAAAATATCTGATATGTATCCGTATTCAAATAATATCCGAGCCGCATCTGTATCTGATAATATCCGTATTCGGATTCGTATTCGTTTTGAAAATATGAAAATGGAAGTGGTAAGAGCACTATCCGATCCGTTTCCACCCCTAGGCAGAATACATAATTATTTCCACGTAGACAAGTGGAAATAATTATTTTCACATGGTATATATTAGATTCGTCAAGAAATATATTCTCATATGATATATATTTAGTATTTAGTATTGTAGATACAAATTATATTATCTATAAATTTGGTCAAAGTTTGTAAGATTGGCTTTGCCGAAAATCAATGTGCACTATATAATGAGATGAAGAGGGTACTATGCAAGCAGCTAAGGGCATCTCCAACGCCGACCCTCAAGACGCCCTCATACGTCCAGATTGAGTTGTCCGGACGTAGTTTGCCATCCATTGTGGACCCGTATTTGTGCGTGGACATGTCTGTTTGTTTGAATTCCCGCAAACCGGACGCAAACTGGGGGAGGTTTGCGGGTGTCTGGACCCCACGTAGGACTCTGACACCCCTAGCCCACTCAAATCCATCTCTCGGGCCACTTGTCTTCCACTCCGTCTCTGCTTCCCCCTTGCTCTACATCCGCAACCTCGTCTGCCGCCGCCGTTGTACCTCTTCGGCCATCGCCCGGGCATTGCCAGACGTCCACAACCCCCACCAACGCACCTGCTCGCCTTGGACTAGGCCACAATTCACCTAGGATCCGTTCGCGGCCAGGTAACCTTTGTGCCACTGCTAACGCCGTCCATGGCGGATACCACGGTCATTAGGTGTTTGGTCAAATGTCATTGAGCTTTTTTGCTGACCTTATTGTTGTTTTCTGGAGTAAGCTCAATGGCGGTACTCGGTGATGGAGGATGAGTTGTTGTGCGACACATAGAAGGTCATATATGTAGACTTTGTAGGCACGAGGCAAGGAAGCTTGACTTTTTGGCATAACGTGCATGTTTCATTTCATGAGCAAAAGCACTTCATGCCCTCGACTTGTATATGATTCATGAACGCAATGTGAAGTCCCTAGCCCATCAGTGGTACACCATTTCCAACTTCCCCATGAAGTTTTGTGGCGTGATTGCACAAATGGAGAGAAGATGGCCACGGGCTCACAAACCATTGAGATCGTAAGTTTTGCTTCTTGTTGCTCTACATATTGGTCAATTCATTGATTCACTCAATCCTGCAACTTGGTAATCATCACATTGTATAGTTCGGACGCGCTGTTATACTTTACCACAGGACCGAGGGCATGCATTTACGTTCATACATTATTGGATGAAACTCAAGGGGTTGCGGGTTTTGACTCGAATATCGTTGAATCTGGAATTGATGAATTCGAAAAATTATTGAACATCCAGTTATCTCAGACGTAATATTTACATTTGAACTAATATAGCATCAGGGATAAGTGCATGTTATTTATGGATGAATTATGCTATTTTTTATGATTATCTTAAGTGTTGCGGACTTAAGAAGAAGAAAAAAAACAGAGCAAATATTTAGGGGCTAGGGTTGGATGGTCGGCTCTCGTATCCGTTTCCGCGGACGAGTCCCGACCAGTCTACGAATAAATAGTGTGTCTATTTTAAGAGTCACGTTGTAGATTTTATCAAAAAAAAAGAGTCACGTTGTAGATGCCCTAATACTAGTAGCAGTTTTTTTTGGCATGTATAAGAACTAATTGGGGATTGGTAATAAATCCCTCCGTTACAAAATAGATGATCCAACTATATACTAGTTTTGTATTAAAACTAATACAAAATTGGGTCATCTATTTTGGAACGGAGTGAGTATAATGTAAAGAATACAAGTAAGTAAGAAACATAAAAGCAATAAATAATACAATGTAAACGATCTTTAATTCCTTTCCTAGAGGCAGAGGACTAGAGCCAATTAGGAAAAGAACCATGCTTTTGGCTTTGGCCTTTTTCTTTATTTAGTTGCTTTAGCGGGGTAGGTCGGCACAACAAACCGGTGTCTTGTGTCTGGTAATCTTTTTTTTTCTTTTTTTTTTGAGGATGTGTGTCTGGTAATCACAAGGTTAAAATGCAGTCAAGAGTAAAGGATGCAGGGTTTCCATGTGAAATACTAACCCCTTTCCAAAATAAGTACTAAGAGTTGATGTTGGTTAATTTTACAAATCAACCTTCCGTTCTCGTCAAGGCAGGAATATTATCCCAAAGTAGTTTCATCCTGATGAAAAGCACTGCTCTCAAGTACACTGAACAATAAATCCACTCTAGACACATGTTGTTTTAATAGTCAGAGCTCCCTATGGGCTGGCTTTGTTTCGGTCTTTGCACGGTGGAGCGAGCAACATGATGAGGTGGATACGCGAGTGCATATACATGTCGCTTGAGGTGCAAGAGATCAATTGATTCTGCCGGCCGACAAGGTTGCCATGCCACCCCGGCAAGCGGAACAAAGAGCAAAAGGGCCGGAAGTAGAGAAAGCTTCAGGTACATTGTTTCATCGCCCAATGAGAACGTGCTGGTCTTAAAGATATACTCAGGTTATATATATTTGATAGTGGAATTTGTAATCCATCTTTTACTTCATCTTTAGAAGAGACTTCTTGCCCTTCAAATCTTGTACTCCCTATGTAATCCGGGCATTATTATTAGTTGGAGTCATTTGCTCAAGTTGCATGCGTCGACATGCATGCATGCTTCCACTAAGCAAACTGTACTCCCCTACCTTTCGCAAGCTAATATCCATCTTAAAATATTTTTCTGGTGAGCTTAAGCTTGCATCAGCTTGTCGGCGAGGTCTCCCTCCGCGCTCCGCGCTCCCTCCTCCGCGCCGGTAGCTACTTCGGCTCTGGCGGACACCCACACGCCGACGCGCATGGGCAGCTGGGTTCAGCTCTCGGGCTCCCCTTCCGCCAGCTCAGACCCTTCCTCCCCCGCGGATCTCGGCCACTCCTCCCCGCCGCCGCCTGCCCCCCCCCCCCCCCAGCCCCGCGGCTCCGCTCTCTCATCGTCGCCCCGCCGCTGTCGCCGCCGCGGGTCGTCGCCCCTCCCCCGCCACCGCCGCGGACCTCGCCGGCTACTCCGGCCCCGGGTGATGGCGGCGCCCCCGGGAGCAAGTGCGGAGCCGCAAGGATCGCCGGCCGCCAGCACCAAGAAGGCAGCCCACTTGGCTCCTCTCGGCCCGGCCGCGGAGTCCAACCCTGCCTGCATTGCTGCACAGTTGCTGCTACAACTGTGGCGAAGATGCCGGCCACATCTCGCGCCACTGCACCAACCCGACGAGATGTGTGCGCTGTGGTGGTCAGAACCACATCTCCAGGGGTTGCACCCGCCCCCGCAACTCCTCTCTGGTGGATCCGGCCCGCCCCCCACCCGTGCTTCGCCCACGCCAGCAGCCGGCTCCGGTAGTGACCCCAACCCGCCGCCGCCTCCGGGTCTGGGGGCCAGGCACGCCCAGGTCGCGCTCCTCCTCCCCCGCCGGGGCCCCCGCCTGCAGGCGCCGTCCGGCTAGTGAGGCCTTTGAGCTAGGTGGTGCGCTCGGGGTCATGCGAGAGCATCGCCAGCCCGGGTCTCTCAGCCCCCTTCGCGCTGGCGGCCGCCCCGGTCCAGGTGGATGACCGGGTGGATGTCTGCTTCATGGAGACCGGGCCGGACCTCCTAGTCATGGCGGCGGAGCTCGCCCGTGCCGTGGTGGTCACGGTGGTGGGGTGGCGAGAGGACGCCGACCTTGCGACGGTGGCAGCTGTCATCCATGAGGAATTTGTGGTGGGTTCTTTGGACATGTTCATCGGGTCTTACTTCCCCGAGGATTTCCTGGTGCTCTGCCGCTCGCCGGAGCTACGCAACAGGATGATCCGTCGTGGCGGCGCCGGCTCCAGGAGGTTTGACTTGCTGCTGAGGCCCTGGTTGCGCCAGGCAAATGGAACTGGCATTCCGATGCCATTCTTGGTCCCGCTGGCACTACGTGGTGTGCCAGCAAATGCATGGACGAGGCGCACCGCCGATGTGCTTCACCATGGGCTCGGCATCGTCGTCAAGGTGGATGCTTCTACGGAGGCTAGAAGCGACATGTCAGACTTCAGGATGTGGCTGCGTACCGACGACCCAGCACGTATCCTGTTGGGGAACGCGGTAATTTCAAAAAAATTCCTACGCACACGCAAGATCTATCTAGGTGATGCATAGCAACGAGAGGGGAGTGTGTTGTCTACGTACCCTCGTAGACCGTAAGCGAAAGTGTTATGACAACGCGGTTGATGTAGCCGTACGTCTTCACGATCCGACCAATCCTAGCACCGAAGGTACGTCGCCTCCGCGATCTGCACACGTTCAGCTCGGTGACGTCCCACGAATTCTAGATCCAGCTGAGTGTCAGGGAAGAGCTTCTTCAGCACGACAACGTGATGACGATGATGATGAAGTTACCGACGCAGGGCTTCGCCTAAGCACTACAACGATATGACTGAGGTGGAAATCTATGGAGGGGGCACCGCACACGGCTAAGAGATAAACTTGTGTGTCTATGGGGTTCCCTTCTCCCCCATATATAAAGGAGTGGAGGAGGGGAGGGTCGGCCCTCTCTATGGCGAGCCCTAGGGGGAGTCCTACTCCTACCGGGAGTAGGATTGCCCCCTTTCCCTAGTAGGAGTAGGAGAGAAGGAAGGAAGGGGGCCCGGCCCCCCACCCAATTCAGATTGGGCTAGGGGAGGCGCGCCCTCCTCCTTGGCCTTCCTCTCGTCTATTCCACTAAGGCCCAATAAGGCCCATATACTCCCCGGAGGGTTCCGGTAACCCCCGGGTACTCCGGTAAATGCCCGAACTCACCCGGAACCATTCCGATGTCCAAACATAGGCTTCCAATATATCGATCCTTATGTCTCGACCACTCTGAGACTCCTCGTCATGTCCGTGATCATATCCGGGACTCCGAACTACCTTCGGTACATCAAAACACATAAACTCATAATACCGATCGTCACCGAACGTTAAGCGTGCGGACCCTATGGGTCCGAGAACTATGTAGACATGACCGAGACTCATCTCCGGTCAATAACAAATAGCGGAACCTGGATGCTCATATTGGTTCCTACATATTCTACGAAGATCTTTATCGGTCAAACCGCATAACAACATATGTTGTTCCCTTTGTCATCGGTATGTTACTTGCCCGAGATTCGATCATCGGTATTCTCAATACCTAGTTCAATCTCGTTATCGGCAAGTCTCTTTACTCGTTCCGTAATGCTACATCCCATAACTAACTCGTTAGTTACATTGCTTGCAAGGCTTATAGTGATGTGCATTACCGAGAGGGCCCAGAGATACCTCTCCGATACACGGAGTGACAAATCCTAATCTCGATCCATGCCAACTCAGCAAACACCGTCGGAAACACCTGTAGAGCATCTTTATAGTCACCCAGTTATGTTGTGACATTTGAAAGCACACTAAGTGTTCCTCCGGTATTCGGGAGTTGCGTAATCTCATAGTCATAGGAACATGTATAAGTTACGGAGAAAGCAATAGCAACAAATTAAACAATCATCATGCTAAGCTAATGGATGGACCAAGTCAATCACATCATTCCCTAATGATGTGATCCCATTTATCAAATGACAACTCTTTGTCCATGGCTAGGAAACTTAACCATCTTTGATCAACGAGCTAGTCAAGTAGAGGCATACTAGTTACACTCTGTTTGTCTATGTATTCACACATGTGCTAAGTTTCCGATTAATACAATTCTAGCATGAATAATAAACATTTATCATGATATAAGGAAATATAAATAACAACTTTATTATTGCCTCTAGGGCATATTTTCTCCAGTCTCCCACTTGCACCAGAGTCAATAATCTAGATTACATTGTAATGATTCTAACACCCATGGAGTCTTGGTATTGATCCTGTTTTTCTCGTGAGAGAGGCTTAGTCAACGGGTCTGCAACATTCAGATCCGTATGTATCTTGCAAATCTCTATGTCTCCCTCCTTGACTTGATCGCGGTTGGAATTGAAGCGTCTCTTGATGTGCTTGGTTCTCTTGTGAAATCTGGATTCCTTTGCCAAGGCAATTGCACCAGTATTGTCACAAAAGATTTTCATTGGACCCGATGCACTAGGTATGAAACCTAGATCAGATATGAACTCCTTCATCCAGACTCCTTCATTTGCTACTTCCGAAGCAGCTATGTACTCCGCTTCACATGTAGATCCCTCCACGACGCTCTGCTTGGAACTGCACCAACTGATAGCTCCACCATTTAATAAAAATACGTATCCGATTTGTGACTTAGAGTCATCCGGATCAGTGTAAGCTTGCATCGATGTAACCTTTTATGACGAGCTCTTTGTCACCTCCATAAACGAGAAACATATCCTTAGTACTTTTCGGGTATTTCATGATGTTCTTGAACGCTGTCCAGTGATCCACTCCTGGATTACCTTGGTACCTCCCTGCTAAACTTATAGCAAGGCACACATCAGGTCTGGTACACAACATTGCATACATGATAGAACCTATGGCTGAAGCATAGGGAATGACTTTCATTTTCTCTCTATCTTCTGTAGTGGTCGGGCATTGAGTCTGACTCAACTTCACACCTTGTAACACAGGCAAGAACCCTTTCTTTGCTTGATCCATTTTGAACTTCTTCAAAACTTTATCAAGGTATGTGCTTTGTGAAAGTCCAATTGATCGTCTTGATCTATCTATATAGATTTTGATGCCCAATATATAAGCGGCTTCACCGAGGTCTTTCATTGAAAAATTCTTAGTCAAGTATCCTTTTATGCTATTCAGAAACTTAGTATCATTTCCGATCAACAATATGTCATCTACATATAATATCAGAAATTCTATAGAGCTCCCACTCACTTTCTTGTAAATACAGGCTTCTCCAAAAGTCTGTATAAAACCATGTGCTTTGATCACACTATCAAAGCGTATATTCCAACTCCGAGAGGCTTGCACCAGTCCATAAATGGATCGCTGGAGCTTGCACACTTTGTTAGCATCTTTTGGATCGACAAAACCTTCTGGTTGCATCATATACAACTCTTCTTTAAGATATCCATTAAGGAATGCAATTTTGACATCCATTTGCCAAATTTCATAATCATAAAATGCAGCAATTGCTAACATGATTCAGATGGACTTAAGCATCGCTACGGGTGAGAAGGTCTCATCGTAGTCAACTCCATGAACTTGTCGAAAACCTTTCGCAACAAGTCGAGCTTTGTAGACAGTAATATTACCGTCAGCGTCAGTCTTCTTCTTGAAGATCCATTTATTCTCTATGGCCTGCCGATCATCGGGCAAGTCAATGAAAGTCCACACTTTGTTCTCATACATGGATCCCATCTCAGATTTCATGGCCTCAAGCCATTTTGCGGAATCTGGGCTCATCATCACTTCCTCATAGTTCGTAGGTTCATCATGGTCAAGTAACATGACCTCCAGAATAGGATTACCGTACCACTCTGGTGCGGATCTTACTTTGGTTGACCTATGAGGTTCGGTAGTAACTTGATCATAAGTTTCATGATCATCATCATTAGCTTCCTCACTTACTGGTGTAGGAATCACTGGAACAGATTGTAACACCCACGATGCGCCTATATCTCCCACGTGTCGGAGCACGACTTAGAGGCATAACCGCATAGTAGGCATGTCGCAAGAGGGGTAATATTTACACATCCCATGTACTGAATAAGAAAGGGATAAAGAGTTGGCTTACAATCGCTACTTGACACAATACACAGATATAGCTTTACATCAACCAGAATACAATCAAGGTCCGACTACGGA
The DNA here is from genome assembly GCF_018294505.1 of Triticum aestivum. Classification (NCBI taxonomy): domain Eukaryota; kingdom Viridiplantae; phylum Streptophyta; class Magnoliopsida; order Poales; family Poaceae; genus Triticum; species Triticum aestivum. The sequence continues at coordinate 421,269,505 of NC_057797.1, forward strand.
ACCAACATAAATAAAGACAATCCCAAATGCATAGATCCCCGATCGCCCCAACTGGGCTCCTCTACTGATCGTCCGGAAAGGAAACATAGTAACGTCCTGAATCCTCGTCGAACTCCCACTTGAGTTCGGTCGCGTCCCCTGCACTGGCATCGTCGGCACCTCCATCTGGTTTTTGGAAGTAATCTGTGAGTCACGGGGACTCAGCAATCTCACACCCTCGCAATCAAGTCTATTTAAGCTTATGGGTAGGAAAAGGTAGTGAGGTGGATCTGCATCAAGCACTAGCATATATGGTGGCTAACTTACGCAAATGAGAGCGAGAATAGAAGCAAGGCACGGTCGATAAGCTATCATGATCAAGAAGTGATCCTGAAACTACTTACGTTCAAACATAACACGAGACCGTGTTATCTTCCCGGACTCCGCCGAAAAGAGACCATCAAGGCTACACACGCGGTTGATTCATTTTAAATTAAGTTAAGTGTCAGGTTTTCTACAACCGGATATTAATAAATTCCCATCTGCCCATAACCGCAGGCACGGCTTTCGAAAGTTCAAAACCCTGCAGGGGTGTCCCAACTTAGCCCATCACAAGCTCTCACGATCAACGAAGGATATTCCTTCTCCCAGGACGACCCGATCAGACTCGGAATCCTGGTTACAAGACATCTCGACAATGGTAAAACAAGACCAGCAAAGCCACCCGAATGTGCCGACAAATCCCGATAGGAGCTGCACATATCTCGTTCTCAGGGCACACCGGATTGTCCAAACTTCCGGTAGGCCATCCCAGAGTTGCCCCTGGTGGCCACCGGCGGCTGACAAGTTGGACCAACACTCATAGGAGCACTGGCCCGGGGGTTTAAAATAAAGATGACCCTTGAGTCCGCGGAACCCAAGGGAAAAAGGCTTAGGTGTAAAATGGTAAAACCAAGGTTGGGCCTTGCTGGAGGAGTTTTATTCAAGGCGAACTGTCAAGGGGTTCCCATTATAACCCAACCGTGTAAGGAACGCAAAATCAAGGAACATAACACCGGTATGACGGAAACTAGGGCGGCAAGAGTGGAACAAAACACCAAGCATAAGGCCGAGCCTTCCACCCTTTACCAAGTATATAGGTGCATTAAAGTAAACAAGATATAATAGTGATATCCCAACAAAAATCCATGTTCTGACAAGGAACAAACTCCATCTTCACCTGCAACTAACAACGCTATAAGAGGGGTTGAGCAAAGCAGTAACATAGCCAAACAACAGTTTGCTAGGAGAGGCGGGTTAGAGGATTGACATGGCAATATGGGGAGCATGATAAAGCATGTGGTAGGTATCACGACATAGCAATAGAGCGAACAACTAATCAAGCAAAGATAGAAGTGATTTCGAGGGTATGGTCATCTTGCCTGCAAAGTTCTACGAGTTGACAAAAGCTTGATCCTCGTAAGCGTACTCAACGGGTTCCTCGATCACGTAATCGTCTCCCGGCTCTACCCAAAGCAAGAACATAAGCAAAGGAAAACAACAATCAACCACGGTGCAATGCTGTAACACCCTGAGACCGATGTGCCAGGTGTCTTCCAGTTATTCGCTGTTGTTGCCTTGACATTTGCTTGCGTGTCATGCATTTCATATCATATCATTTTGTGCATTTCTTTTGCATACATGTTCGTCTCATGCATCCAAGCATTTTCCTCGTTGTCCGTTTTGCATTCCGGCGCTCCTATGTCCTCCGGTGTCCCTTTCTACCTCTTTTCGTGTGCGAGTGTTAAATGTTTTCGGATTGGCCCGAGACTTTTCATGCGGACTTGATTTACTACCGGTAGACCGCATGTCAAGTTTCGTGCCATTTGGACTTCGTTTGATACTCCAATGGTTAACCGAGGGACTGAAAAGGCCTCGTGTGTGTTGCAGCCCAACACCCCTCCAAGGTGGCCCCAAACCCACCTAAACCCCTTCCATCTCCTAGGCCGTTCGATCACGATCGCGTGGCCGAAAACCGCACCTCATTTGGACTCTTCTAGCTCCCTCTACCTATATATATGATCCCCTCCAAAATTCGCGCAGATGAAACCCTAACCTCCTCCTCCGCGCGCCACCGGACGCGTCCTCACCGGCCGGACATGTCCACCGCGCCTTCCACCTCACTCTGCCCAATGAGGGTGTGCCACGTCAGCTCTGCTGCCCCGCTCGACCACTCTCCTCGCGCCACCTCAACCCCGCCTCCCTCTCTCTCACTAGCACGCCGTCGCGGCCCGCGGGGCCCGGGGCCGGCCCGCCCGAGCCGCGCAGGGGGCCCGAGCCACCAGTGCGCCCGCCGCCGCCTGAGGCTTCGTCGCCTCACGCCTCTGCCTCCCGACGCCATCCATCGCCGGCGCGGCGCGCCCGCTCGCCGCCGCCGCAACGTTGCCCGCCGCCACCGCCTCCTACTGGCGCCGACCTTAGTTCCCACCCGCGTCCGGCCTCGGCGCCGTGCTGCTCGCCGGAGCACACCGCCTCCTCCGCCTTGCCTTGACCGGCGCCGCCCCAAGCACCAACTTCGGCGAGCCCCGCGCCTCCTTCTCCGTCTCCGGCCGCCGTCCCCGTTGTCTCCGGCGAAGTTCCGGCCGTCCTCGTCATCCGCGCAAAACAGGATCAGATCCACCACTTCATCCATCCAAACGCTTCGTCCCGATCCGGATCTCGTCATCCCGCTCCGTCCGATCCCGTTGACTTTCTCGGAGAGGTTGAATTTGCACCAAGTCCCGGTAATTTTGTGCATTTTTCATTGCATCATAATTTCATCACCGTTGCGCCGATTCGTGTGTGTAGCATATCGAAATGTTCGTCTCGATGAGTACTTCTTTTCATCTCATTGCATCATGTTCATTTGATGTCATCTTGATGCCCTAAATGCTGTTGGAAGAGGGCTATGTGATGTTAGTTCAGATTATTGTCAGCAAATGCACTTTTGTCATTTTTGCCATGATTGATGTGTGCCTCCTATGATATTGAGCTCTACATGTGTTTTGAAGTATGCCATGCCATCTTTACAGGTGTGCATGCCATGTATTTTTGTGATCTCTGTGGTGACTAGCACAAGCATGCAAAGTAGCTTACTTAATGTTGCTGATTTCAGGGACTTAGAAATATTCTAAGTCTTTGCCCTGTCAATATTTTTATGCCATGTATCCATGTTGCTACAGAGTGATCCATGCCTCTTTTGAGCATGATCAGTAAGGATGTTTTGTAGATATTGTTGTGCTCTATCCATCCATGTCTTTGTTTGCATTTATGGAGCACCCTGGCTTGAGTCAATCAGGCTCTACTTTTGCTATAAAATGTTCCTGGCAGATTGTTAACATGTTTAGCAATTTTGCCGAGGTTGTTGTAGTTGTTCCATGCATGCTATGTTGTCGTTCTTGCCATGTTTAGCTTCCATGCCATGTCTACTTGCTGCGAGTATGCTTAGTTTGTCATGCAATGCCTTGTAGTGAGTGCATCGAGCTCGTAAACATGCCTACTTGATATCTGTTTCGCCATGTTCCAGTTTTCTACTAATTCTGAATCTGTTAACATAACTTGCTATGTTCACATGGTTGCCATTGTATTTTCTGATCCCTTTTGGCTTACGGTCAGTAAGGGACTTTTGTTGTATGCTTTGAGTAGCTTCATGCCATGCCTTGCTTTGCCTTGATATGTTCCTGTAGCATGTTGTTATCGTGATCTGAACATTGCTTCCTGATGTTAAATTCCTGACATGCTGTTAATTTCACTAAGTCGGAAACCTGATATCTTTTGCACTTTTGCCATGCTTGTTTGAGCTTGCTATTGAGTGAATTAGCCGTAGCTCAGTGTTCATCTTTTGTCAAGCATCTTGAGTGGACCCTTGTGATGTATTTTGTTGCTATGTTGGAGTGCTGTAGCATGTTGTTCTTGATGCATTTAGATGGTCTCATGCTGTTAATCGCAGTTCGGTGTCATTTATTTTGCTTGCCATTTGCAAACCGTGCATCCGATTCCGGTGATCTTTATATCGATTTCGACCGAAATCAACTCCTCTTTCCAGTGGCACTCTTGGATTTCCATGTTGAGGCCAGGTTCAATCTTTCCTCTCCAAATCATGCATATGCATCGCATATCACGTTCCGCATATCATGTCATGTTTTGCATCATGTTGTTGGTGCATTGCACGTGGTTGATTGTCTCCCCTTGTTTGTGTTCTTGCTTTGGGTAGAGCCGCGAGACGAGTTCGTGTTCGAGGACCCGTTGAGTACGTTTACGAGGATCAAGCTTTTCGTCTTCTCGGAGAACTTTGCAGGCAAGATGACCATACCCTCGAAATCACTTCTATCTTTGGTTGCTAGATGCTCGCTCTTTTGCTATGCCTGTGTTGCGATACCTACCACTTGCTTATCATGCCTCCCATATTGCCATGTCAAGCCTCTAACCCACCTTGTCCTAGCAAACCGTTGTTTGGCTATGTTACCGCTTTGCTCAGCCCCTCTTATAGCGTTGTTAGTTGCAGGTGAAGATTGGAGTTGTTCCATTTTGGAACATGGATATTTGTTGGGATATCACAATATCTCTTATTTAATTAATGCATCTATATACTTGGTAAAGGGTGGAAGGCTCAGCCTTATGCCTGGTGTTTTGTTCCACTCTTGCCGCCCTAGTTTCCGTCATACCGATGTTATGTTCCTTGATTTTGCGTTCCTTACACGGTTGGGTTATAATGGGAACCCCTTGATAGTTCGCCTTGAATAAAACTCCTCCAGCAAGGCCCAACCTTGGTTTTACCATTTGCCACCTAGCCTTTTCCCTTGGGAGTCGCGCATCCTGAGGGTCATCTTTATTTTAACCCCCTCGGGCCAGTGCTTGTCTAAGTTTTGGTCAGAAACAGAGCCACTTGCGGCGCCACCTCGGTGAAACTTGAGGGCTGGTTTTAGCTGTACGTAGTGTTCATCCGGTGTTGCCCTGAGAACGACATATGTGCAGCTCCTATCAGGATGTCGGCGCATCGGGCGGTCTTGCTGGACTTGTTTTACCATTATCGAGATGTCTTGTAACCGGGATTCCGAGTCTGATCGGATTGTCTTGGGAGAAGGAATATCCTTCGTTGACCATGAGAGCTTGTGATGGGCTAAGTTGGGACACTCCTGTAGGGATTTGATCTTTCGAAAGCCGTGCCCACGGTTATGGGCAGATAGGAATTTGTTAATGTCCGGTTGTAGAAAACCTAAAACTTAACTTAACTAAAATGGATCAACAACGTGTGTAACCGTGATGGTCCTTTCCGGCGGAGTCCGGGAAGTGAACACGGTGTTGGAGTTATGCCTTACGTAGGTTGTTCTAGGTTCACTTCTTGATCATAGTTTCTCGACCGTGCCTTGCCTTCTCTTCTCGCTCTCTTTTGTGTATGTTAGCCACCATATATGCCAGTGCTTGCTGCAGCTCCACCTCATACCTTTTACCTACCCATAAGCTTAAATAGTCTGGATCGCGAGGGTGTGATATTGCTGAGTCCCCGTGACTCACAGATTACTTCCAAAACCAGTTTGCAGGTGCTGATGATACCGTGTAGGTGACTCGACCGAGCTCAAGGAGGAGCTCGATGAAGACCTTGTTCATTGTGTTGTTTTGTTCCAGTTGATCAGTAGTGGAGCCCAGTCGGGGCGATCGGGGATCTGTAGCATTAGGGGTGGTCTTCTTTTATTTTGGTTCTGTAGTCAGACCTTGATTGTATCTGGATGATGTAATGCTTTATTCATGTATTGTGTGAAGTGGCGATTGTAAGCCAACTATGTTCCTCTTTTCCTTACTCAGTACATGGGATGTGTAAAGATTACCCCTCTTGCGACATTGCCTTCAATGCGGTTATGGCTCTAAGTCGTGCTCCAACACGTGGGAGATATAGCCGCATCGAGGGTGTTGCAAGTTGGTATCAGAGCCTTCCCCGACTTTAGGAGCCCCCTGCTTGATCGAATCGCTGGTGTTGTTGAGTCTAGAAAAAATGTTTTGAGTCATTTAGGATTATATATATCGGAGAGTAGGATTCTTTTTACTCCTCGGTCCCTTCGTCGCTCTGGTGAGGCATCCTGACGTAGAGTTTTGACTCTTCTCTTCTCAAATTTCACTAAATTTTTTTAGGATCACGCGGGTATCTTGGAATCGTTCCGATGGTGTTGTGACGAGAACATTGTTCTTGGTGCCTCCTGACATTTAGGGGTTGTGGCAGTGTCCCGGGGAGTTGAGCTCCGAGGTGTTGTCGTCGCAATTTTATTGTTGCAGTTCTGGAATACCTGAGTTCGCCGACATCGAAAATCTCTTTTATGTAGTTGTTGGTGAGATAACCTCGACGCCACCCAGTACTGGGGCGGGAGTTCGGGAGTATTGCCATAACTCGTATAACGGATGCTTTTCGAAGGTTGAGGTAAATGATTTCCGAAGGTTTCTTGGTTATGTGTTGAAGGATGGATACAGCTGGATGTAGGATTTGCTAGTTTTGGGTGAGATATTATGCTTCCCCTGTATCCCCAACACCTGATTGCATAACCGGAAAATTTCAGGAGTTTATAAGTGGGAATTCAAGTAGCTCTTAGGATATCTTTCCGACAGATGTATGATATGAAATTGGGGTTCGCCGTCTAGTGGTCCGCCTATCCACGGTTGGTTTTACAGTGGTCTCGTTGTGTCTTAAAGAGTCCTTGGCTATGCTGACTCGGGGACGCTTCGTATGTCATGTGCATTGCCTTGTACATGATGGTGCTATACGATCGAGCCCGTGTAGGCCCTACCACGAAAACTTCGGATGAAATCTCTATCATATGTTTGTTCCGGCTTATTCTACAAGCCAATTCTTTGTTTTTGTTTTGAGTTGTGGTATTCGAGTTGCTTCGAAGTCAAGTGTTGATCCCGTACCTTCCCTAAGCGGTGTTCTCATACTCCGATGTGAATACCAATCCTTCATGATAATCGAGATTGTCTTGTCAATCCTTTTCCAACCGGTGTGCTTCTCTTCGAGAAGATCCCATCATTCTCCCCATCCGCATGATCAATTCTAAGTCTTCTCAACGGTGTTTGTTTCATCCGTCCCCAAGTTGCGTTTTGTTTTCCCGCCCTCCCACCCTTTTTCTTCGAGGACTCAGATTTTTTATCAAGTATCTATCTTATGGAGGTGAAGACTCTTCATTCTTGTCTTTCAATGTTTTACCCGACGGTTCTCATGAAGATGCTCTAGTAGTTCATCATTCTTCGTTCTCTTTCTTCTCCGGTGGTTTCAATTCAAGTTTTCGGTGTTTGATCACATACTTTCCCTTGTTTCAATGTTTTCTCATGCCAGTTCAATTCTTAATCATCCACTTCTCGCTGTTCAATTGTTTCGGAGTGCTCAAGATATCCCGAAGATTCGTGCTTACACTCTGCTTTCGTTCAAGCTCTTTCGAGGATGTTATCTCATTCAAGCCATTCAATTCAACCGGTGCAATCTCTCTCTTTAAATCGTTTCAACGATGTTTCTCCTGAGTGGGCCCTAACCCATAGGTCTTTTCCCAGGATCTTACCTGACTCTTCTTTTCACGGCGTTACTATCAAATTCATTTCAAAGTTTGACGTAAGAATGAGTTATCATCAGTCAAATGCCTTCTCCTAGATCTTTCACAATTCTTTTCATCGTTGCCTCAACCTCTTCGCTTTTGATTCTTCTGGAGTGCCTAAATGATTCATGGTGGTGTTTCTCATTGCCATTCTCTACATTTGAAGACCGAAGAAGATTTTTCTCTCAATCTTGCTCCATTCTCTTCAAGATTCGTGATTCCAGCTTGTTGCCATCCTCTCATAATTGTATTCGATTGTGATAATTCTTTTCACAAATCCGGAGTAATTTAGGAGTCTTTTTTAGTTTGATTCTCCAGAGCCCATCATCTCAGAATTATTCATTCTCAGCTTTCAGCTCTTGTTATCTAAATCTTACCGATGCATCATTCAAAGTTCTCTAATCAACTCAGGATCTCTTAGTTCACGTGTATCTTAATTCTCTCAAACATCTTCGTTCATTTGTTAATTCTTCCCGGTGCTTCGACATTTTCCTTTGATCGTTTTCAATTCTTACGGTGGTTTGCTCAAGATTCTATTCCATGGTGGTCATATCAATTCATTCGTTGTTTCAATCCTACCGGTGTTTCGTTGAAGACCTTATCAAGTTATCGATATCTCTCTTAATCCTTTTTAATAAGAATACGTAGTATGCCAAATCCGTTGCTTGTCATCAATTTAAATTGATGAAGGATAAGCATAATGTAATTCTTATTCTTGTTTCATCCAAGCGATTAATTCCTTATTCCGGAGGCTCATCAAAATTCTCGGTTTCAATTGTTTCATCTTTTCTTCCCGGAATTCCAAGCTCTCTCAATTATATCATCGCGAAGCTCCATCTAAATCATCGCAAGGCTTCAACCTTATTCTTTTCATCCTTCTTTTCGTGTGATCATTCTTTTGTTGCCGGAGTTCTTCATGGAGGTTCAACATGATGGTTCATCAAGGATTTAATTCCTTCTCGAAGTTTTCATCGAGATTCTTTTAAGGAGCTCAAGCATTCTTCATCTTGCAATCTGAAGTGCAACTCTTTCTACCGTATCATTGGAGGTGGTATCATGACATTCTTGACAATTTGAGTTCATGTTTCATGTTTCACAAGTTATCAAGAATGAGGTATTTAAAATCCATCAATTTCTTCTTTGGATTTATCTTGGGCTATATTTTCACCTAAAGCCTTCCCTAAGGACTGTTGCTATTTATGGTGCTCATATAGGATCCAAGTTCTTCTTTTATCCTCCCGGTGAAATAGTTTCTCGTCTTCTTGTTCATATCAATCCAATCTACTGTTTCCATTAGTGGCAGAATTTCACCTCATAATTTCGATATGTTTTCTATAAGCCCATAACAAGCTTATCATTTTCGTTGTTGTTAATCCAACAACTACGTTCGACCCTTATCCTAAAGCTGCTTTCAAGCTCATTTGGGGTAGAAGATATTGTTACTCCTCCGTTGTTTCCATTCCATCCTCTCATTTCTTCCGGAGGCATTGTGATGTTGCTCTCTGCAAACCTTCTTCTTGTTCTTGTCAGGATCTTGTTCTTTTCGTGCTTATCCTTTTAACCGGAGTGTTGTGTCCTCTGCTCAAGTTCTTTTCATCTTATCAAGTCTTGCATAACTTCTCAACCGGAGTGCTGCTCGAATTTGTTCTTCCTTGTTCCTCTTTTCTAACGCAGTGTTTTCAACTTTGTTCATCTTCGTTGTATTCTTTCTTTCAAATTTGTTAAACCTCTCAAGGTTCGCGGTTTCACTCATTGGTCAAAGAAGCGACTTAGTTTTACCTCGTATCTTTTCTCTTCCGTTTTTCCCTCTGGTGCCATTCCAGATCTCGGGACGAGATCCTCTCGTAGTGGTGGAGTGTTGTAACACCCCGAGACCGACGTGCCAGGTGTATTCCAGTTATTCGCTGTTGTTGCCTTGTCATTTGCTTGCGTGTCATGCATTTCATATCATATCATTTTGTGCATTTCTTTTGCATACATGTTCGTCTCATGCATCCGAGCATTTTCCCCGTTGTCCATTTTGCATTCCGGCGCTCCTATGTCCTCCGATTCTCTTTCTACCTCTTTTCGTGTGCGGGTGTTAAACGTTTTCGGATTGGACTGAGACTTGTCATGCGGCCTTGGTTTACTACCGGTAGACCGCCTGTCTAGTTTTGTGCCATCTGGACTTTGTTTGATACTCCAACGGTTAACCGAGGGACCGAAAAGGCCTTGTGTGTGTTGTAGACCAACACCCTCCAAGGTGGCCCAAAACCCACCTAAACCCCTTCCATCACCTAGGCCATTCGATCACGATCGCGTGGCCGAAAACCGCACCTCATTTCGACTCTCCTAGCTCCCTCTACCTATATATATGTGATCCCCTCCAAAATTCGCGCAGATGAAACCCTAACCTCCTCCTCCGCGCGCTACCGGACGCGTCCTCACCAGCCGGACATGTCCACCGCGCCTTCCACCTCACTCCGCCCAATGAGGGTGTGCCACGTTAGCTCCGCAGCCCCGCTCGACCACTCTCCTCGCGCCACCTCAGCCCCGCCTCCCTCTTTCTCACCAGCGCGCCGCCGCGGCCCGCGGGGCCCGGGGCCGGCCCGCCCGAGCCGCGCAGGGGCCCGAGCCACCAGCGCGTCCGCCGCCACCCGAGGCTTCATCGCCTCGCGCCTCTGCCTCCCGACACCGTCCATCGCCGGAGCGGCGCGCCCGCTCGCCGCCGCCGCAACGTTGCCCGCCGCCACCGCCTCCTGCCGGCGCCGGCATCAGTTCTCGCCTGCGTCCGGCCTCGATGCCGTGCTGCTCGCCGGAGCACACTGCCTCCTCCGCCCCAAGCACCAACTCCGGCGAGCCCCGCGCCTCCTTCTCCGTCTCCGGCCGCCGTCCCCGTTGTCTCCGGCGAAGTTCCGGCCGTCCTCGTCATCCGCGCCAAAGGGGATCAGATCCACCACTTCATCCATCCAAACACTTCGTCCCGATCTGGATCTCGTCATCCCGCTCTGTCCGATCCCGTTGACTTTCTCGGAGAGGTTTAATTTCCACTAAGTCCCAGTAATTTTGTGCATTTTTCATTGCATCATAATTTCATCACCGTTGCTCCAATTCGTGCGTGTAGCATATCGAAATGTTTGTCTCGATGAGTACTTCTTTTCATCTCATTGCATCATGTTCATTTTTGGTCATCTTGATGCCCTAAATGCTATTGGAAGAGGGCTATGTGATGTTAGTTTCAGATTATTGTCAGCAAATGCACTTTTGTCATTTTTGCCATGATTGATGTGTGCCTCCTATGATATTGAGCTCTACATGTGTTTTGAAGTATGCCATGCCATCTTTATAGGGGTGCATGCCATGTATTGTTTTTATCTCTGTGGTGACTAGCACAAGCATGCAAAGTAGCTTACTTAATGTTGCTGATTTCAGGGACTTAGAAATATTCTAAGTCTTTGCCCTGTCAATATTTTTATGCCATGTATCCATGTTGCTACAGAGTGATCCATGCCTCTTTTGATCATGATCAGTAAGGATGTTTTGTAGATATTGTTATGCTCTATCCATCCGTGTCTTTGTTTGCATTTATGGAGCACCCTAGCTTGAGTCAATCGGGCTCTACTTTTGCTATAAAATGTTCCTGGCAGATTGTTAACATGTTTAGCAATTTTGCCGAGGTTGTTGTAGTTGTTCCATGCATGCTATGTTGTTGTTCTTGCCATGTTTAGCTTCCATGCCATGTCTACTTGCTGGGAGTATGCTTAATTTGTCATGCAATGCCTTGTAGTGAGTGCATCGAGCTCGTAAACATGCCTACTTGATATCTGTTTTGCCATGTTCCAGTTTTCTACTAAGTCTGAATCTGTTAACATAACTTGCTATGTTCACATGGTTGCCATTGTATTTTCTGATCCCTTTTGGCTTATGGTCAGTAAGGGACTTTTGTTGTATGCTTTGAGTAGCTTCACGCCATCCCTTGCTTTGCCTTGATATGTTCCTGTAGCATGTTGTTATTGTGCTCTGAACATTGCTTCCTGATGTTAAATTCCTGACATGCTGTTAATTTCACTAAGTCGGAAACCTGATATCTTTTGCACTTTTGTCATGCTTGTTTGAGCTTGCTATTGAGTGAATTAGCCGTAGCTCAGTGTTCATCTTTTGTCAAGCATCTTGAGTGGACCCCTTCCATGTATTTTGTTGCTATGTTGGAGTGATGTAGCATGTTGTTCTTGATGCATTTAGATGGTCTCGTGCTGTTTATCGCAGTTCGGTGTAATATTTGTTTTGCTTGCCATTTGCAAACCGTGCATCTGATTTCGGTGATCTTTATATCGATATCGATTTCGACCGAAATCAACTCCTCTTTCCAGTGGCAATATTGGATTTCCAAGTTGAGGCCAGGTTCAATCTTTCCTCTCCAAATCATGCATATGCATCGCATATCACGTTCCGCATATCATGTCATGTTTTGCATATGTTGTTGGTGCATTGCACGTGGTTGATTGTCTCCCCTTGTTTGTGTTCTTGCTTTGGGTAGAGCCGGGAGACGAGTTCGTGTTCAAGGACCCGTTGAGTAAGTTTACGAGGATCAAGCTTTTCGTCTTCTCGGAGAGCTTTGCAGGCAAGATGACCATACCCTCGAAATCACTTCTATCTTTGCTTGCTAGATGCTCGCTCTTTTGCTATGCCTATGCTGCGATACCTACCACTTGCTTATCATGCCTCCCAAATTGCCATGTCAAGCCTCTAACCCACCTTGTCCTAGCAAACCGTTGTTTGGCTATGTTACCGCTTTGCTCAGCCCCTCTTATAGTGTCGTTAGTTGCAGGTGAAGATTGGAGTTGTTCCATTTTGGAACATGGATATTTGTTGGGATATCACAATATCTCTTATTTAATTAATGCATCTATATATACTTGGTAAAGGGTGGAAGGCTCGGCCTTATGTCTGGTGTTTTGTTCCACTCTTGCCGCCCTAGTTTCCGTCATACCGGTGTTATGTTCCTTGATTTTGCATTCCTTACACGGTTGGGTTATAATGGGAACCCCTTGACAGTTCGCCTTGAATAAAACTCCTCCAGCAAGGCCCAACCTTGGTTTTACCATTTTCCACCTAGCCTTTTCCCTTGGGAGTCGCGCATCACGAGGGTCATCTTTATTTTAACCCCCCCGGGCCAGTGCTTGTCTAAGTGTTGGTCTGAAACAGAGCCACTTGCGGCGCCACCTCGGGGAAACTTGAGGGCTGGTTTTAGCTGTACGTAGTGTTCATCTGGTGTTGCCCTAAGAACAAGATATGTGCAGCTCCTATCGGGATGTCGGCGCATTGGGCGGTCTTGCTGGACTTGTTTTACCATTGTCGAGATGTCTTGTAACCAGGATTCCGAGTCTGATCAGATTGTCTTGGGAGAAGGAATATCCTTCGCTGATCGTGAGAGCTTGTGATGGGCTAAGTTGGGACACCCCTACAGGGATTTGATCTTTCGAAAGCCGTGCCCGCAGTTATGGGCAAATGGGAATTTGTTAATGTCCGGTTATAGAAAACCTGAAACTTAACTTAACTAAAATGGATCAACAGCGTGTGTAACCGTGATGGTCTCTTTCCGGCGGAGTCCGGGAAGTGAACACGGTGTTGGAGTTATGCTTGACGTTGGTTGTTCTAGGATCACTTCTTGATCATAGTTTCTCGACCGTGTCTTGCCTTCTCTTCTCGCTCTCTTTTGCGTATGTTAGCCACCATATATGCTAGTGCTTGCTGCAGCTCCACCTCATACCTTTTACCTACCCATAAGCTTAAATAGTCTTGATCGCGAGGGTGTGAGATTGCTGAGTCCCCGTGACTCATAGATTACTTCCAAAACCAGTTTGCTGGTGCCGATGATACCGTGCAGGTGACTCAACCGAGCTCAAGGAGGTGCTCGATGAAGACCTTGTTCATTGTGTTGTTTCGTTCCAGTTGATCAGTAGTGGAGCCCAGTCGGGGCGATCGAGGATCTGTAGCATTAGGGGTTGTCTTCTTTTATTTTGGTTCCGTAGTCGGACCTTGATTGTATCTGGATGATGTAATGCTTTATTCATGTATTGTGTGAAGTGGAGATTGTAAGCCAACTATGTACCTGTTTTCCTTATTCAGTACATGTGATGTGTAAAGATTACCCCTCTTGCGACATTGCCTTCAATGCGGTTATGCCTCTAAGTCGTGCTCCGACACGTGGGAGATATAGCCGCCTCGAGGGTGTTACAAATGCGCAAGCAACATGATGCAAAACATGACATGATATGCGGGATGTGATATGCAATGCATATGCGTGCTCCAGAAGGAAAAGATTGAGAGAGACCTCAACTTGGCAAACCAAGTGCGCCTTCGGAAAGATGAGTTGATTTCGGTTGAAATCGATATAAAGATCACCGGAACCGGATGCACGGTTTGCAAATGGCAAGCAAAACAATAATGGCACAATTCTGTGATTAACGGCACAATGCCATCTAGAATGCAACAAGAAACTAAGCTACTGCACTCCAACATAGAAACAAAGCACATGATAGTGATCTACTCAAGATGCTTGACAAAAGATGAACACTAAGCTACAGCTAAATCACACAAGAGCAGGTTCAAACAAGCATGGAAAAAGTGCAAAAGATATCAACATCACAGACTTAGTGAAAATAACAACATGCCAGGAATTAACATCAGGAAGCAATGTTTAGAGCAAGATAACAACATGCTACAGGAACAGAACATAGCAATACAAGGCATGGAATGAATCTACTCAAAGCATAGAACAAAAGTCGCTTACTGACCATAAGAAAAAAGGGCACAGAAAAATGATGGCACCCATGTAAACATAGCAAGTTTCGTTAACAGATTCAGAATTAGCAAAAAATAGAGCATGGCATAAACAGAATTATGAAGGCCTCTTTGTGAGCTCGATTCACTCACCACAAGGCATTGCATGACAAGATAAGCATAGCATCAGCAAGATGTCATGTTCAAGAAGCCAACCAAAACAAGAACAAACTCATAGCATGCATGGATCAACTACATCAACCTTGGCAAAATTGATTAACACGTAAAAAATCTGCTAGGAACATTTTATAGAAAAAGTAGAGCAAGATTGAGTCATGCTAGTGCACTCCATAAATACAAATAGGGGCATGGATGGATAGAGCATGACGATATGTCCAAGTCATCCTTACTGAACATACTCAAAAGAAGCATGGATCTCACTGTAGCAACATTAATACATGGCATAAAAATAACAGCAGAGCAAAGACAGTGAAATTCTAAGTCTCTGAAATCAGCAATATTACGAGAGCTACTTTGCATGAATGTGCTAGTCACCACATTGATCACAAAAATACATGGCATACACCCCTGTAAAGATGGCATGGCATAGCCCAAAACATATGTAGAGCTCATGCCCATATGCAGCACACAACAAATGTGGCAAAAATGACAAATGTTCATAATCTGCTAAGTAATAGGAACTAACATTTTATAGCACTCTTACATCAATGGTTTGGGCATCAAGATGGACTGAAACAAGCATGTCACAATGGAACAAAATGAAGAGCACATCATGTTGAACATTTTGATATATCATGCATGCAAAATGGATCTACGGATGAGGAGTTATGGCATGATGAACATGGCTTGAAAATATTGCAGAAAAATGACTTAGAGGAAATCTGGACCTCCAGATCTAGGGTTTGTCTTGGCACGGAATACGAAGATCGCCGGGGTTCGCCGGAGTTGGCGCTATGGTGGCCGAAGTTCATTGAAGGAGTGGCCGGAGGAGCGGGGGAGGTCGCCGGAGAAGCGGGGTCGCCGGATCCGGGTCGGACCTGTCTGGATCTGGCCAGAGACGAGGTCAACCAGCACGGGGGTGGCGGGGCGGTTGGGCGACCCGCGGCCGGGCGGGCGGCGGCGACGCTGTAGATCGTCGGCGGCGGCTCCGGGCGTCGGGGAGCGGGCGAAGCGGCGCGGGCGGCGGACAGCGACCGGGACTCGGGGGCCCGCTGCGGGCCGCGGTGGGCCGGCGGCAGAGGCGGTGGAGCAGGCCACGTGGCGGCGTGGGGTTGGATGCGGGCAGCGGCGCGTACACGTCCGGCTGCCTCGGACGCGTCCGGTGGCGGCGGGGGAGGTTAGGGTAGGGTTTTGACCGCGAATTTGGAGAGGGGGTCACTTATTTATACATAGAAGGAGGTGGGAGAGTCCAAATGAAGAGCGGTTTTCGGCCACGCGATCATGATCGAACGGCCGAGAGAATGGAGGGGTTTTGGTTGGGTTATTGGGCCACTTTGGAGGGGTGTTGGGCTGCAACACATACGAGGCCTTTACGGTTCCCCGGTTAACCGTTGGCGTATCAAACGGACTTCAAATGGCACGAAACTTGACAGGCGGTCTACCGGTGGTGTACCAAGGCCGCTTGGCAAATCTAGGTCCATTCCAAGAATTCTTAACACCTACACACGAAAAGAGACAAAAGGGGGCGCCGGAGGACGTAGGAGTGTCGGATTGCAAAACGGACAACGGGGAAAATGCTCAGATGCATGAGATGAACACGTTTGCAAAGGAGATGCACATGATGACACGATATGAAATGCATGACATGAGAAAAATGCAAAACAAGGACAAGAACCCAACCACGAATCTCATAACTTAGAGCCGAAAATGGCAAGAGTCGGAGTACAAATATGGCAAATTACATCCGGGGTGTTACAACACTCCACCACTATGAAAGCATCTTGTCCCGAGATCTAGGACTGAAAGAACTCCGGATATTCGGAACGGAGGTGGTCCTCACATTCCCAGGTGGCTTCTCAGTCGGAATGATGTGACCACTTCACTTTCAGGAATTTGATAGACTTGTTGCGAGTCTTGCGCTCAGTTTCTTCAAGGATAGCAACGGGATGCTCATTATAAGGCAGGTCTTCTTGGAGATCAATCTCTTCGAAGTTGATGGTGCGGTCAGGAGTCTTGAAGCACTTGCGAAGCTGAGACACGTGAAACACGTCGTGCACATTTGCAAAGTTGGACGGAAGCTCAAGTTGATAGGTGAGATCGCCTCTTTTGCTAATGATCTTGAAAGCACCCACGTATCTTGGGGCAAGCTTCCCTTTGATACTGAAGCGAACGAGTGCCTTTCATTGGAGAGACGTGGAGGTAGACATGGTCTCCTATCTTGAAAGCCAAGTCACGATGCTTGCTATCATAGTAACTCTTCTAGCGCGATTGCGCGGCTTTGATATTTTCACGGATGACTTTGCACATTTCTTCAACTTCTATGATTAAGTCATTGCCAAGAAGATGGCATTCACCAGTCTCTGTCCAATTAAGAGGAGTACGACACTTTCTGCCATAGAGAATCTTGAATGGGGCCTTGCCTGAACTCGCTTGGAAGCTGTTGTTGTAGGAGAACTCGGCATATGGAAGACAATCTTCGCACTTCATACCAAAGGAAATGACACAA
The DNA here is from genome assembly GCF_018294505.1 of Triticum aestivum. Classification (NCBI taxonomy): domain Eukaryota; kingdom Viridiplantae; phylum Streptophyta; class Magnoliopsida; order Poales; family Poaceae; genus Triticum; species Triticum aestivum. The sequence goes on from NC_057797.1 coordinate 421,286,521, forward strand.
GCCCTGAGCATATCTTCAAGAATTTGATTTACTCGCTCGACTTGTCCACTTGTTTGAGGATGGAAGGCTGTGCTGAAGTGAATGCTGGTGCCCATGGCCTTCTGGAAGGAGACCCAGAACTTAGAAGTAAAGATGCTTCCACGATCTGAAGATATCAACTACGGAATGTTGTGCAAGGAGACAATCCTGGAGGTATATAGCTCTGCCAACTGAGCTGCTGTGATAGATTCTTTGATAGGAAGAAAATGAGCCACTCTAGTAAGCTTGTCGATGACGACGAAGATAGCATCATTTCCACGTTTGGACTTGGGAAATCCAGTCACAAAGTCCATCTCAATATGGTCAAACTTCCATTCTGGAATGGCAAGAGGTTGGAGGAGACCAGCTGGTCGTTGGTGTTCTGCTTTCACTCTTCTGCAGACATCACATTCATTCACGAACTGAGCAATTTCTCGCTTCATTCGAGTTCACAAATACGACTGCTTGAGGTCAGGGTACATCTTTGTACTTCCAGGATGAATGGATAGGAGGGAATTGTGAGCCTCGTTCATAATGACTTTACGAAGGTCACCTTTAGGAACAAAAATTCGATCCTCGAAGAATAGCGTATCTTTGTCATCAAGGCGATAGCACTTGTACTTGGGTTGGCTCTTGGCAATCCCATTCTTCACCTTCTTCACCATTGCATCAAGAAGTTGTGCCTCACGAATTTGATCTTCCAAAGTTGGAGAGACTTGGGGGTTGGCAAGAAATCCTTGAGGAACAACTTGGAGATTAAGTTTGCGGAAAGCTTCACAAAGATCCGGCTGGAAGGGCTTGAGAATTAAGCTGTTGTAGTAAGCCTTCCTGCTCAAAGCGTCAGCAATGACATTGGCCTTGCCTGGAGTATATTCAATACTCGGATTATATTCTTGAATCATTTCGACCCAACGAGTCTGCCTGAGGTTGAGGTTGGGCTGAGTGAAATTGTACTTGAGGCTCTTATGATTAGTGAAGATGTCCAGTTTCCTTTTGCTATGTCTTGAGCTTGCGTTGGTTTTCCCCGAAGAGGAAGGGATGATGCAGCAGAGTAGCGTAAGTATTTCCCTCAATTTTTGAGAACCAAGGTATCAATCCAGTAGGAGGCCACGCTCAAGTCCCTCGTACCTACACAAAACGATAGCTACTCACAACCAACGCAATTAGGGGTTGTCAATCCCTTCACAGTCACTTACGAGAGTGAGATCTGATAGATATAATATTTTTGGTATTTTTGGTATAAAGATGCAAAGTAAAAAAGTAAAGGCAAAGTAAAAAGCAAAGCAAGATTAAAGTGATGGAGATTGATATGATGAGAATGGACCTGGGGGCCATAGGTTTCACTAGTGGCTTCTCTCAAGAGCATAAGTATTCTACAGTGGGTGAACAAATTACTGTTGAGCAATTGACAGAATTGAGCATAGTTATGAGAATATCTAGGCATGATCATGTATATAGGCATCACGTCCGTGACAAGTAGGCCGAAACGATTCTGCATCTACTACTATTACTCCACTCATCGACCGCTATCCAGCATGCATCTGGAGTATTAAGTTAAAAACAGAGTAACGCCTTAAGCAAGATGACATGATGTAGAGAGATAAATTCATGCAATATGAAATAAACCCCATCTTGTTATCCTCGATGGCAACGATGCAATACGTGCCTTGTTGCCCCTTTTGTCACTGGGAAAGGACACCACAAGATCGAACCCAAAGCTAAGCACTTCCCCATGGCAAGAACTACCAATCTAGTTTGCCGAACCAAACGGTAATTCGAAGAGACTTGCAAAGATAACCAATCACACATAAAATAATTCAGAGAAGATTCAAATATTATTCATAGATAGACTTGATCATAAACCCACAATTCATTGGTCTCAACAAACACACCGCAAAAAGAAGATTACATCGAATAGATCTCCACAAGAGAGGGGGAGAATTTGTATTGAGATTCAAAGAGAGAGAAGAAGCCATCTAGCTACTAACTATGGACCCGCAGGTCTAAGGTAAACTACTCACACTTCATCGGAGGGGCTAGGATGATGTAGAAGCCCTCCGTGATGACGGCCCTCTTCCAGTGGAGCTCCGGAACATGCCCCAAGATGGGATCTTGTGGATACAGAAAGTTGCGGCGGTGGAATTAGGTTTTTGGCTCCTGTTCTGATCGTATGGGGGTACGTAGGTATATATAGGAGGAAGGAGTACGTCGGTGGAGCACCGAGGGGCCCATGAGGCAGGGGGGCGCCACCCTCGTGACCTCCTCTTTGACTCCCTTGAGTAGGGTCCAAGTCTCCTGGATCAGTTCGGTGAGAAAATCACGTTCCCGAAGATTTTATTCCGTTTGGACTCCGTTTGATATTCTGTTTCTCCGAAACACTGAAATAGGCCAAAAAACAGCAATTCTGGGCTGGGCCTCCGGTTAATATGTGAGTCCCAAAAATAATATAAAAGTGGAAATAAAGCCCAATATAGTCCAAAACAGTAGATAATATAGCATGGCGCAATCAAAAATTATAGATACGTTGGAGAAGTATCACCTTCCCAACAAGAGATGTCTCCATGTTAAAAGAGCATGGACAACTGCCGCCAACTCGAGGTCATGAGTGGGGTAGTTCTTTTCATTGGGCTTCAACTGGCGAGAGGTATAGGCCACAACTTTCTTCTCTTGCATTAACACAACACCGAGACCTTGCATGGAAGCATCACAGAAAACCTCGAATGGTTTGGATTCATCAGGAGGAGTCAGAACTGGAGCTATGACTAGCTTCTCTTTCAGGGTGTTGAAAGCGATGCCACATTCAGGCGTCCAGACATACTTCACATGCTTCTGGAGGAGGTTGGAAAGAGGCTTTGTAATCTTAGTGAAATTCTCAACGAATCTTCGACAATAGCTTGCAAGCCTAAGGAAACTACGGAGCTGCTTCACATTCTGAGGCGGTTCCCAATTCACAATTACAGACACCTTCTCAGGATTAACAGCTATGCCCTTGGCGGAGATAATATGGCCAAGGTAGAGAACCTCATCGAGCCGAAACTTGCACTTTGAAAACTTCGCATAGAACTGATGTTCTCTGAGTTTGTCCAACACCAATCTCAAATGCTTAGCATGATCCTCCTTGTTCTTGGAAAAGACCAAAATATCATCGAGATACATGAAGATGAAATCATTTGTGTAAGGGTTGAAGATGAAGTTCATCATGCGAGAGAACGTTGGAGGAGCATTGACAAGGCCGAAAGACATGACAGTGTATTCATAAGAACCATAGCTTGTTCTGAATGCTATCTTGGGGATATCTTGTTCACAAATACGAATCTGATGATAGCCCATACGGAGGTCAAGCTTGGAGAATACTTGAGCACCTTTGAGCTGATCGAATAGCTCATTGATGTTGGGAAGTGGGTACTTGTTCTTTATTGTCTTCTTGTTCAATGGGCGGTAGTCGATGCAGAGTCGTTCCGTTCCATCCTTCTTCTTGACAAAAAGAACACCACAACCCCATGGAGAAGAACTCAGTCGGATCAGACCCATACGCTCTTGTTCATCGAGTTGTTTCTTCAGCTCCTTCAACTCTTCTGGTCCAAGCTTGTAAGGACGTTTACAAACAGGTTCCGTGGTAGGCTCAAAATCGATGACGAATTCAACTGGCCGGTGCGGAGACATTCCTGGAAGCTCTTCTAGAAAGACGTCTTGATATTCACAAATGACTGGAATCTGAGAGATGGCATTCAACTCGCCCTTCTCATTGAGAGAAAACAGTCGAATGGTATCGTCACGAGTGGCATAGATGATCACATCCTCAGACGAGTGTGTCAATTGAATCTGCCTGGCAGCACAATCAAGCTGAGCCTTGTGCTTAGAAAGCCAATCCATGCTGAGAATTAGATCAATATCCGAGTTACCTAGAACAATTGGAGAAGACAGAAACTTATAGTTTCCCATCTTGATAGAAACATCCGGAACCATGTAGCTTGCATACAAGCATTTACCCTGTGAGACAACTGCTAACGGACTAGGCAAATCTTGGAAAACCCACTCATGCTTAGATGCAAATGGTCTTGAGATGAAACTAAGCGATGCACCAGTGTCAAAAAGAACTTTTGCAGGAATATCATTAACAACAAGGTTACCCATTATCACTTCTGAAGAGTCCTCTGCCTGAGCTGCGTTCATCATGTTGACCTTTGCAAACTTGGGATTATGCTTGACCACTGCATTGCTGGCAGATCTCACAAGAGGAGGAGGCGAAAGACGCCTCTGGTTGAAGCATTTGTTCACATAGTGCACTTTCTGCTAACACTTGTTGCAAGTAACCTCTGAGAGCGGCCGGTGATACGGAGCACTTGACCTTGGAGCATGAGATGGAGCTTTCTTCTGATAGCCTGGGTTGGGTGGGTGGGAAGATCCATTGCCACCTTTACTCTTCTACTGGTAAGGCTGACAGAATGGAGGAGGAGGAGGCAACCAGAACTTCTATTGCTTAGCTGCCACTTGAGTTGAAGAAGAAGAAGATGGAGCTGCATCCCTGACTCTCTTCTTAGAAGCATCACACTTGAGCTGAGCAGCTTCTTGCTTTAGTGCCATGTTGTAGAAATCATCATACTTGGTCGGCTCAAAAAGCACGAGAGCTAGTTGCAGATCTTCTTTGAGGCCACCTCTGAATTGATAAATCATGCTCTTCTCATCAGGGACGTCTTGTTTTGTGAAGCGAGCAAGCCTCTGAAACAGGATGTTGTATTAGTAAACAGACATGTTGCCTTGCTTGAGATTGTGGAACTCCTCGCGCTTACTCTCAGCAACACTTTGAGGAATGTGGTGAGCTTTGAAGTCTCGGCGGAAATCATCCCAGGTAATCACACGACCTCCTCTGGAATCTTTGTATTGCTGATACCACTCAGCAGCTTGGTCTTTGAGTTGGAATGAAGCAAACTTGACAAAGTCCTCAAGGCTGGCATTGCTACATTCAAAATGTTTGCAGATATCCACGAGCCAATCGTCAGCGTCTGTGGCCTCGACACAGTTACTGAAGGACTTCGGCTGGTTTGCGAGGAATAGATTGAGGGTAGCAAACTGAGCTTGATTGTCGCCTTGGCCTTGATTTCCTTGGTTGCGCTCTTGCAAGAGTTGCATAAGCATCTGCATGTTGGCGTTGGTGGCGTCCATGACAGCTTGCCATGCCTCCGGAGGTGGAGGTGGTGGCAGAGGTTCCGGATTCTGACGCATTGGAGGAGCCATCCTGAAGAGGTTGACATCCGTTAGCATCTTGACAGACATATATTCAAGCTGAATCAATGGATCGAAATTGCAACATATAGCCTTAACATTCGAACAAGAATGAATGAATGAATTCCAAAGTAAATCATCACACTTCCATAAATTGAGAAGCCACTTAGATAGAGATAGATGAATAAAGCAACAAGGTACGGATATGAACAAATAATTGGTAAGGATTACCCAATCACAAACCAAATATCTGCGGAAGAAATACTAGAGCTACAAGAATTCCCACCTATGAAACTCCCGAAACTTTCTGGTTATGCAATCAGGTGTTGGGGATACAGGGCAAGCATAATATCTCACCCAAAACTAGCAAATCCTACATCCACCTGTATCCACCCTTCAACACATAACCAAGAAACCCTCGGAAATCATTTACCTCAACCTTCGAAAAGCATCCATTATACAAGTTATGGCAATACTCCTGAACTCCCGCCCTAGTACTGGGTGGCATCGAGGTTATCTCACCAACAACTGCATAAAGGAGATTTTCAATGTCGGTGAACTCAGGTATTCTAGAACTGCAACGATAAAATTGTGACAACAACACCTCAGAGCTCAACTACCCGGGACACTGCCACAACCCCTAAATGTCAGGAGGCACCAAGAACAATGTTCTCGTCACAAAACCATCAGAACGATTCCAAGATACTCGCGTGATCCAAAAAAATTCATGAAATTTGAGGAGAGAAGAGTCAAAACGCTATATCAGGAGGCCTCACCAGAGCGACGAAGGGACTGAGGAGTAAAAAGAATCCTACTCTCCGATATATATATATATATAATCCTATAAGACTCAAAAAAATTTTCTAGACTTAACAACGTCAGCGATTCGATCAAGCAGGGGGGCTCCTAAGTCGGGGAAGGCTCTGATTACCAACTTGTAACACCCACGATGCGGCTATATCTTCCACGTGCCGGAGCATGACTTAGAGGCATAACCGCATAGTAGGCATGTCGCAAGAGGGGTAATCTTTACACATCCCATGTACTGAATAAGAAAGGGATAAAGACTTGGCTTACAATCGCCACTTCACACAATACATAAATATAGCATTACATCATCCAGAATACAATCAAGGTCCAACTACGGAACCAACATAAATAAAGACAACCCCAAATGCATAGATCCCCGATCGCCCCAACTGGGATCCTCTACTGATCGTCCGGAAAGGAAACATAGTAACGTCCTGAATCCTCATCGAACTTCCACTTGAGTTTGGTCGCGTCCCCTGCACTAGCATCGTCGGCACCTGCATCTAGTTTTGGAAGTAATCTGTGAGTCACGGGGACTTAGCAATCTCACACCCTCGCAATCAAGTCTATTTAAGCTTATGGGTAGGGAAAGGTAGTGAGGTGGATCTGCAGCAAGCACTAGCATATATGGTGGCTAACTTACGCAAATGAGAGCGAGAAGAGAAGCAAGGCACGGTCGATAAGCTATCATGATCAAGAAGTGACCCTGAAACTACTTACATTCAAACATAACACGAGACCATGTTATCTTCCCGAACTCCGCCAAAAAGAGACCATCACGGCTACACATGCGGTTGATTCATTTTAAATTAAGTTAAGTGTTAGGTTCTCTACAACCAGATATTAACAAATTCCCATCTGCCCATAACTGTGGGCACGGCTTTCGAAAGTTCAAAACCCTGCAGGGGTGTCCCAACTTAGCCCATCACAAGCTCTCACGGTCAACGAAGGACATTCCTTATCCCAGGACGACCCGATCAGACTCGGAGTCTCGGTTACAAGACATCTCGACAATGGTAAAACAAGACCAGCAAAGCCACCCGAATGTGCCGACAAATCCCGATAGGAGCTGCACATATCTTGTTCTCAGGGCACACCAGATTGTCCAAACTTCCGATAGGCCAGCCCAGAGTTGCCCCTGGTGGCCACCGGCGGTTGACAAGTTGGACCAACACTCAGAGGAGCACTGGCCCGGGGGTTTAAAATAAGGGATAATTGCATGTTTACCCCTAATTGGTTCCTACCCACGGGTTTTTCCCTTACTTTTCGAGCTTGCTCAGTTTTTCCCTTACTTTTTCAGTCGAGGTCCCTCGAATGCCCTTTGACCGTTTGACCAAAACTTTAAAAATTCATAACTAATTCATATGAACTCAGAAAAATGCAAATAAGATATCAAAATGTTCAGATAAACATTACCTTTATGTGCATATCATTTGCATTCAGGACAAAAGCACCCTTTAAACTACCTGAGGTAATTAATGTTATTAACATTATTAAAAATAAAAAGGTATACACAATATATTTTTCATGAATAAAAATTACATGCAAATGTAGGTGATTTTTTTCTAAACATCCAGATATCTTATTTGCATTTTTCTGAGTTCGTATCATCTTGTTATGAATGTTGTAATGACTTTGACCATTATTTGGAAACTTCATAACAAATTGATACGAACTCAGAAAGATGCAAATAAGATATCAGGATGTTTAGGAAACAACACCTACATTTGCTTGTAATTTTTATTCATGAAAAAATTATTGTTTATACCTTTTTATTTTTAATAATGTTAATAATATTAATTACCTTAGGTAGTTTAAAGGTTCCTTTTGTCCTAAATGCAAATGATATGCACATAAAGGTAATGTTTATCTGAACATTTTGATATCTTATTTGCATGTTTCCGAGGTCATATGAATTAGTTTTGAATTTTCAAAGTTTTGGTCAAACGGTCAAAGGGCATTCGAGGGACCTCGATGAAAAAAGTAAGGGCAAAACCGAGCAAGCTCGAAAAGTAAGGGCAAAACCCGTGGGTAGGAACAAACTAGGGGCAAAAATGCAATTGTCCCTTAAAATAAAGATGACCCTTGAGTCTGCGGAACCCAAGGGAAAAAGGCTTAGGTGGCAAATGGTAAAACCAAGGTCGGGCCTTGCTGGAGGAGTTTTATTCAAGGCGAACTATCAAGGGGTTCCCATTATAACCCAACCGCGTAAGGAATGCAAAACCAAGGAACATAACACCGGTATGACAGAAACTAGGGCGGCAAGAGTGGAACAAAACACCAGGCATAAGGCCGAGCCTTCCACCGTTTACCAAGTATATAGGTGCATTAAGGTAAACAAGATATAATAGTGATATCCCAACAAAAATCCATGTTCCAACAAGGAACAAACTCCATCTTCACCTGCAACTAGCAACGCTATAAGAGGGATTGAGCAAAGCGGTAACATAGCCAAACAACAGTTTGCTAGGAGAGGTGGGTTAGAGGCTGGACATGGCAATATGGTAGGCATGATAAAGCATGTGGTAGGTATCGCGTCATAGCAATAGAGCAAACAACTAAGCAAGCAAAGATAGAAGTGATTTCGAGGGTATGGTCATCTTGCCTGCAAAGTTCTCCGAGTTGACGAAAGCTTGATCCTCGTAAGCGTACTCAACGGGTTCCTCGATCACGCAATCATCTCCCGGCTCTACCCAAAGCAAGAACACAAGCAAAGGAAAACAACAATCAACCACGGTGCAATGCGCAAGCAACATGATGCAAAACATGACATGATATGCAGGATGTGATATGCGTGCTCCCAAAGAAAAAGGTTGAACGAGGCCTCAACTTGGCAAACCAAGTGCGCCTCTAGAAAGATGAGTTGATTTCGGTCGAAATCGATATAAAGATCACTGGAACCGGATGCACGGTTTGCAAATGGCAAGCAAAACAATAATGGCACAATTCTGCGATTAACATCACAATGCCATCTAGAATGCAACAAGAAACTAAGCTACTGCACTCCAACATAGCAACAAAGCACATGGCAGTGATCCACTCAAGATGCTTGAGAAAAGATGAACACTGAGCTATGGCTAAATCACACAAGAGCAGGTTCAACCAAGCATGGAAAAAGTGCAAAAGATATCAGCATCGCAGACTTAGTGAAAATAACAACATGCCAGGAATTAACATCAGGAAGCAATGTTTAGAGCAAGATAACAACATGCTACAGGAACATAACATAGCAATACAAGGCATGGCATAAATCTACTCAAAGCATAGAACAAAAGTCCCTTACTGACCATAAGCCAAAAGGGCACAGAAAAATGATGGCACCCATGTAAACATAGCAAGTTTCGTTAACAGATTCAGACTTAGCAGAAAACAGAGCATGGCATAAACAAAATTATGAAGGCCTCTTTGTGAGCTCGATTCACTCACCACAAGGCATTGCAAGACAAGATAAGCATAGCATAAGCAAGATGGCATGTTCAAGAAGCTAACTAAAGCAAGAACAAACTCAGAGCATGCATGTATTAACTACAACAACCTTGGCAAAATTGATTAACACGTAAACAATCTACCAGGAACATTTTATAGCAAACGTAGAGCAAGATTGAGTCATGCTAGTGCACTCCATAAATGCAAACAGGGGCATGGATGGATATAGCATGACCATATGTCCAAATCATCCTTACTGAACATACTCAAAAGAAGCATGTATCTCACTGTAGCAACATGAATACATGGCATAAAAATAACAGCAGAGCAAAGACTTAGTGAAATTATAAGTCTCTGAAATCAGCAATATTACGAGAGCTACTTTGCATGCATGTGCTAGTCACCACATTGATCACAAAACTACATGGCATACACCACTGTAAAGATGGCATGGCATAGCCCAAAACATATGTAGAGCTCATGCCCATATGCAGCACACAACAAATGTGGCAAAAATGACAAATGCTCATAATCTGCTAAGTAACAGGAACTAACATTTTATAGCACTCTTGCATCAACGATTTAGGCATCAAGGTGGACTCAAACAAGCATGTCACAATGGAACAAAATGAAGAGCACATCATGATGAACATTTTGATATATCATGCATGCAAAATGGACATACAGATGAGGAGTTATGGCATGATGAACAGGGCTTGAAAATATTGCAGAAAAAATGACTTAGAGGAAATCTGGACCTCCAGAAATAGGGTTTGTCTTGGCACGGACTACGAAGATCGCCGGGGTTCGCCGGAGTTGGCGCTGCGGTGGCCGAAGTTCGTCGGAGGAGTGGCCGGAGGAGCGGGGGAGGTCGCCGGAGAAGCGGGGTCGCCGGATCCGGGTCGGACCTGTCCGGATCTGGCCGGAGGCGAGGTCAATCGGCGCGGGGTCGGCAGGGCGGTTGGGCGATGCGTGGCTGGGCGGGAAGCGGCGGCACTGTAGATTGGCGGCGGAGGTGATCCGCGGCGGCGGGCGGCGAGCGACTCCGGGCGTCGGGGAGAGGGTGAAGCGGCGCGGTAGGGCGCGGGCGGCGGACGGCGACCGGGCCTTGGGGGCCCGCTGCGGGCCGCGGCGGAGGCGGTGGAGCAGGCCATGTGGTGGCGCGGGGTTGGATGCGGGCGGCGGCACAGACACGTCCGGCCGTCTCGGACGTGTCCGGTGGCGGTGGGGGAGGTTAGGGTAGGGTTTTGACCACGAATTTGGAGAGGGGATCACTTATTTATACATAGAAGGAGGTGGGAGTGTCCAAATGAAGAGTGGTTTTCGGCCACACGATCGTGATCGAACGGCCGAGAGGATGGAGGGGTTTTGGATGGGTTATTGGGCCACTTTGGAGGGGTGTTGGGCTGCAACACACACGAGGCCTTTACGGTTCCCCGGTTAACCGTTGGAGTATCAAATGGACTCCAAATGGCACGAAACTTGACAGGCGGTCTACCGGTAGTGTACCAAGGCCTCTTGGCAAATCTCGGTCCATTACGAGAATGTTTAGTACCCGCACACGAAAATAGTCAAAAGGGGGCGCTAGAGGACGTAGGAGTGTCGGATTGCAAACGGACAACGGGGAAAATGCTCGGATGCATGAGACGAACACGTACACAAATGAGATGCACATGATGACACGATATGAAATGCATGACATGAGAAAAATGCAAAACAAGGACAAGAACCCAACCACGAATCTCATAACTTAGAGCCGAAAATGGCAAGAGTCGGAGTACAAATATGGCAAATTACATCTGGGGTGTTACACTGATTTATGTGATGAACTACTTTCCAATAATGGAGTAGGTACAATTATCTTGTCAAGTTCTACTTTCCTCCCACTCACTTCTTTCGAGCGAAACTCCTTCTCTAGAAAGGATCCATTCTTAGCAACGAATATCTTGCCTTCGGATCTGTGATAGAAGGTGTACCCAACAGTCTCCTTTGGGTATCCTATGAAGACACATTTCTCCAATTTGGGTTCGAGCTTATCAGGTTGAAACTTTTTCACATAAGCATCGCAGCCCCAAACTTTAAGAAACGATAACTTGGGGTTTCTTGCCAAACCACAGTTCATAAGGTGTCGTCTCAACGGATTTTGATGGTGCCCTATTTAACGTGAATGCAGCCGTCTCTAAAGCATAGCCCCAAAATGATAGCGGTAAATCAGTGAGAGACATCATAGATCGCACCATATCTAATAAAGTGTGGTTACGATGTTTGGACACACCATTACATTGTGGTGTTCTGGGTGGCGTGAGTTGCGAAACTATTCCGCATTGTTTCAAATGAAGACCAAATTCATAACTCAAATATTCACCTCCACGATCAGATCATAGAAACTTAATTTTCTTGTTACAATGATTTTCCACTTCACTCTGAAATTCTTTGAACTTTTCAAATGTTTCAGACTTATGTTTCATCAAGTAGATATACCCATATCTGCTTAAATCATCTATGAAGGTAAGAAAATAACGATACCCGCCATGAGCATCAACACTCATCGGACCACATACATCAGTATGTATTATTTCCAACAAGTCTATTGCTCGCTCCATTGTTTCGGAGAATGTAGTTTTAGTCATCTTGCCCATGAGGCATGGTTCGCAAGCATCAAGTGATTCATAATCAAGTGATTCCAAAAGTCCATCAGCATGGAGTTTCTTCATGCACTTTACACCAATATGACCTAAACGACAGTGCCGCAAATAAGTTGCACTATCATTATTAAACTTATATCTTTTGGATTCAATACTATGAACATGTGTGTCACTAATATCAAGATTTAGTAAAAACAGACCACTCATCAAGGGTGCCTGACCATAAAAGATATTATTCATATAAATAGAACAACCATTATTTTCTGATTTAAATGAATAACCGTCTTGCATCAAACAAGATCCATATATAATGTTCATGCTCAACGCAGGCACCAAATAACAATTATTTAGGTCTAAAACTAATCCTGAAGGTAGATGTAGAGGTAGCATGCCGACGGCGATCACATCGACTTTGGAACCACTTCCCACGCGCATCATCACCTCGTCCTTAGCCAATCTTCTCTTAATCTATAGCCCCTATTTCGAGTTGCAAATATTAGCAACAGAACCAGTATCAAATGCCCAGGCGCTACTGCGAGCATTAGTAAGGTACACATCAATAACATGTATATCAAATATACCTTTCACTTTGCCATCCTTCTTCTCCGCCAAATACTTGGGGCAGTTCCGCTTCCAGTGACCAGTCCCTTTGAAGTAGAAGCACTTAGTCTCAGGCTTAGGTCCAGACTTGGGCTTCTTCACTTGAGCAACAACTTGCTTTCCGTTCTTCTTGAAGTTCCCCTTCTTCCCATTTCCCTTTTTCTTGAAACTGGTGGTCTTGTTGACCGTCAACACTTGATGTTCCTTCTTGATTTCTACCTCCGCAACCTTTAGCATTGCGAAGAGCTCGGGAATTGTCTTATCCATCCCTTGCATACTATAGTTCATCACGAAGCTCTTGTAGCTTGGTGGCAGTGATTGAAGAACTCTGTCAATGACACTATCATCAGGAAGATTAACTCCCAGCTGAGTCAAGTGGTTGTGGTACCCAGACATTCTGAGTTGTTCACTGACAGAACTATTCTCCTTCGTTTTGCAGTTGTAGAACTTATTGAAGACTTCATATCTCTCAATCCGGGCATTTGTTTGAAATATTAACTTCAATTCCTGGAACATCTCATATGCTCCATGACGTTCAAAATGTCGTTGAAGTCCCGTTCTAAGCCATAAAGCATGGCACACTAAACTATCGAGTAGTCATCAGCTTTGCTCTGCCAGGTGTTCATAACATCTGGCGTTGCTCCTGCAGCGGGTTTGTCACCTAGCGGTGCTTCCAGGACGTAATTCTTCTGTGCAGCAATGAGGATAATCCTCAAGTTACAGACCCAGTCCGTGTAATTGCTACCATCATCTTTCAACTTAGCTTTCTCTAGGAACGCATTAAAATTCAACGGAACAACATCAGGGTCCATCTATCTACAACAACATAGACATGCAAAATACTATCAGGTACTAAGTTCATGATAAATTAAAGTTCAATTAATTAAATTACTTAAGAACTCCCACTTAGATAGACATCCCTCTAATCATCTAAGTGATCACGTGATCCATATCAACTAAACCATGTCCGATCATCACGTGAGATGGAGTAGTTTTCAATGGTGAACATCACTATGTTGATCATATCTACTATATGATTCACGCTCGACCTTTCAGTCTCAGTGTTCTGAGGCCATATCTGCATATGCTAGGCTCGTCAAGTTTAACTCGAGTATTCCGCATGTGCAAAACTGGCTTGCACCCGTTGTATGTGAACGCATAGCTTATCACACCCGATCATCACGTGGTGTCTCGGCATGACGAACTGTAGAAATGGTGTATACTCAGGGAGAACACTTATACCTTGAAATTTAGTGGGAGATCATCTTATAATGCTACTGCTGAACTAAGTAAAATAAGATGCATAAAGGATAAACATCACGTGCAATCAATATAAGTGATATGATATGGCCATCATCATCTTGTGCCTTTGATCTCCATCTCCAAAGCACCGTCATGATCACCATCATCACCGGCTTGACACCTTGATCTCCATCGAAGCATCGTTGTCGTCTTGCCAACTATTGCTTCTACGACTATTGTTACCGCTTAGTGATAAAGTAAAGCAATTACATGGCAATTGCATTTCATACAATAAAGCAACAACCATATGGCTCGTGCCAGTTGGCGATAACTCTGTTACAAAACATGATCATCTCATACACTAAAAATTTAGCATCATGTCTTGACCATATCACATCACAACATGCCCTGCAAAAACAAGTTAGACGTCCTCTACTTTTTTTTTGCAAGTTTTACGTGGCTGCTGCGGGCTGAGCAAGAACCGTTCTTACCAACGCATCAAAAACCACAACCCAGTATAGTGATTGCTTCTTGATCTTCAGAAAGAACCCTGTTCATTGAATCCGATTCAACTAAAGTTGGAGAAACTGACACCCACCAGCAACCTGTGTGCGAAGCACGTCGGTAGAACCAGTCTCATGTAAGCATACACGTAATGTCGGTTTGAGCCGCTTCATCCAACAATACCGCTGAATCAAGAATCAACTAGTGACATCAAGCAATATGTATATACCCACGCCCACAACTCCTTTGTGTTATACTCGTGCATATAACATCTACGCATAGACCTGGCTCGAATGCCATTGTTGGGGAATGCAGTAATTTCAAAAAAATTCCTACGCACACGCAAGATCTATCTAGGTGATGCATAGCAACGAGAGGGGAGAGTGTTGTCTACGTCCCCTCATAGACCGTAAGCGGAAGCATTATGACAACGCAGTTGATGTAGTCATACGTCTTCACGATCCGACCGATCCTAGCACCAAAGGTATGGCACCTCCGCGATTTGCACACGTTCAGCTTGGTGACGTCCCACGAACTCTAGATCCAGCTGAGTGTCGGGGAAGAGCTTCGTCAGCACGACGGCGTGATGACGGTGATGATGAAGTTACCGACGCAGGGCTTCGCCTAAGCACTACAATGATATGACCGAGGTGGAAATCTATGGAGGGGGGCACCGCACACGGATAAGAGATCAACATGTGTGTCTATGGGGTGCCCCCCTCCACCGTATATAAAGGAGTTGAGGAGGGGAGGGTCGGCCCTCTCTATGGTGTGCCCTAGGGGGAGTCCTACTCCCACCGGGAGTAGGATTCCCCCTTTCCCTGGTAGGAGTAAGAGAGAAGGACGGGGGAGAGAGAAGGAAGGAAGGGGGGCCCCCCACCCAATTCAGATTGGGCTACGGGGGCACGCCCTCCTCCTTGGCCTTCCTCTCCTATATTCCACGAAGGCCCAATATGGCCCATATACTCCCCCGGGGGTTCCGGTAACCCCCCGGTACTCCGGTAAATGCCCGAACTCACCTGGAACCATTCCGATGTCCAAGCATAGGCTTCCAATATATCGATATTTATGTCTCGACCATTATGATACTCCTCGTCATGTCCGTGATCATATCCGGGACTCCGAACTACCTTCGGTACATGAAAACACATAAACTCATAACACCGATTGTTAAGCGTGCGGACCCTACGGGTTCGAGAACTATGTAGACATGACCGAGACTCATCTCTGGTCAATAACCAATAGTGGAACCTGGATGCTCATATTGGTTCCTACATATTCTACGAAGATCTTTATGGGTCAAACCGCATAACAACATACGTTTTTCCCTTTGTCATCAGTATGTTACTTTCCCGAGATTCGATCGTCGGTATCTCAATACATAGTTCAATCTCATTACCGACAAGTCTATGTACTCATTCCGTAATGCTACATCCCGTGACTAACTCATTAGTTACATTGCTTGCAAGGCTTATAGTGATGTGCATTACCGAGAGGGCCCAGAGATACCTCTCCAATACACGGAGTGACAAATCCTAATCTCGATCTATGCCAACTCAACAAACACCATCGTAGACACCTGTAGAGAATCTTTATAGTCACCTAGTTACGTTGTGATGTTTGATTGCACACTAAGTGTTCCTCCAGTATTTGGGAGTTGCATAATCTCATAGTCATAGGAACATGTATAAGTTATGGAGAAAGCAATAGCAAGAAACTAAATGATCATCATGCTAAGCTAATGGATGGGTCAAGTCAATCACATCATTCTATAATGATGTGATCCCGTTTATCAAATGACAACTCTTTGTCCATGGCTAGGAAACTTAACCATCTTTGATCAACGAGCTAGTCAAGTAGAGGCATACTAGTGACACTCTATTTGTCTATGTATTCACACATGTACTAAGTTTTCGGTTAATACAATTGTACCATGAATAATAAACATTTATCATAATATAAGGAAATAAAAATAACTACCTTATTATTGCCTCTAGGGCATATTTCCTTCATATCCCGTCCCAGCGCATCCTTGCCGTCGAGGAGCCGGGGCGGCGGAGCAGCCATGCGCTGCATGGCGAGATCGAGGTGGACGTCATTTGGTACCCAGTCTCCAACACCCAGGACGTCGTGGCTATTCACGTGGTCCCTCCGGCGGGCACGCCCAGCCCCCCATCGCCGTCACCACCACCACCACCACCACCATTGCCGCCGTCGGGCCATGATGACGACCGGGATTGGCCGGGTTCCAGGCACTGCATGGGCTCTGGCCGACCAGGCGGGGGTGGCAACCCTGACGGACACTCGAGTGGTTCTCCTGTGAGCTCATCGGCGTCGGCTCCTATGCTGGCCCGGAGATGTTCTGTTCAAACTGAGAGAGAGGCTGGTCAGCATGGACATGTGGGTCCCGACTCCAGTGTCATGGCGGATGTGGTTGTGGATGTAATCGCGACTAGGGCGGTGGAATCAGCAGTTGTTGACGGGCCTGTCAGGTGTGGACACGTCGAGTTGCAGCAGAGTACTGGGGCATCCCTGCCGGTGCAAAGATGTGCCCGGGCCCGCCCTCCCGCTCGTTTGGTTTCTGCCTCAGGAAATGAGGAGGATCAGGCGCGGCTTCTGGAGTCTTCGGCCACATCACCCAACGGCTCCCCGATGTGGTCTCGGGGCGACCACTCGCTGTCGCACCACGTGATTGGTGCTCCCCGCGCCACAGGACAGGAAGCCTGACAGATGTGACTAGAGAATTTCCGACAGTTCGGATTGGTGGGTGGGATCTGTGCATCGCTCAGGCGGGTCCCACGGATAGGCAGTTCAACTTTTCTCATGGGGACCTCCCAGAGACCAAGGAAGATTGTGAAAACACTGTGGAATCGGCAGGGTGGGGCCCACCCAGCATGGTGATGTGACCCCCCCATGCATGCGTGATGGGGGCTGGTTCGTGGTTAGCCTTTCAGCGGAAAATCAAGAAAATGCCTCCCCATCCTCGGCAGTGCAGGACAGGGGAATTGCTCAGCCACTAGCGCCACAAACCCCTCCTTCCCCGCGGACCCAAGTCACCCATCTCCGCAATGACCTGCGATGCGCGTTATCGCCCATGCTTTTACAACCTTGCCACAGGGAGTTGCTGAAACAGCAAAAGAGGCCGAGGCAAAAGCGTCCAACAGTCACTACCCCGCGTAGAAGTGTCAGGCTTGCAAAAGGGGGCAGGGGATCCAAGCCTTCCAAGCAGCATACAATAATCATCAAGAAATTATGCTTGGCGAATGAAGGTGGCCAGATCAGCGATGAGGAGCTTGAGGCGTACGCTCTGCTGTTTGACAAGCCACTGCTTGACAGCTACGTCAAGGCCATTCTCGCGCTATTCGGCTGGGACGCGGCCTCCCTTCCGCTCGAGAATGAGGACGTGGGCATGGTTGAGGGCCAGTAGGGTCATGCATCCCTATAGGTGGGGCCATTGTGGGTATGGAACATGTCACTCCCCCAAATGCTCGTGTGGAATGTACGTGGCCTCAACTCATCGGCAAGAAGAAATGCAATATACCAAGTAGTGGAGGTGGCTAAGGCCGCCATTGTTTGCCTCCAGGAAACTAAGTTAGAGGTGGTTACGCCGGATATTGTAAAACATTGCCTGGGAAATAAACTTGAAAACTTCTATGTACCAGTGGTAGGCACTCGTGGGGGAGTTTTGCTAGCTTGGGATGCCTCAATGGTGTCAATCTCAAACCGCCACATCTCGTAAAATGCCATCACGACATTGGTGCAACAGGAGGGAGCACCCATGTGGTGGCGCACAAGGGTGTATAGACCGCAAGGAAATGCCGAGAAGGTTGCTTTTCTACATGAGCTTGCAGACATCAGAGATTTGCATGTTGGTCCGTGGGTCTTGGTTGGCGATTTCAACCTCATTGTCAATGCGGAGAATAAAAACGATGCTATTATCAGTCGGCGGATGATGGCAAGATTTAGAGCCCTCCTAAACAAGCTGGAATTGAAGGAGCTCTACCTCAATGGGAAGAGGTACACGTGGTCGAATGAGAGGCTTAACTCCACAATGGAGAAGATTGATCATGTTTTTGCAACGAACACTTGGGAGGATATCTACCCGGCAAATCTTCTCACAGCTCTAGGAACATCAATCTCAGACCACTGCCCACTCCTGGTGGACCTGGATGCGGAGTTCAATATGGGCCAATGGTTTCAATTTGAGAGCGTTTGGACCAAGGTAGATGGGTTCTAGGACGTAGTCCAGCAGGCGTGGCAATCTGTGTCAGCCAATGGTAACCCGTTCTTAGTACTGGACAGTAAACTGAGGGCAACAACAAAAGCCCTTCAGAGTTGGAGTGACCACTGGATAGGGAACATCAAGCTTCAACTCGCGATCACTATGGAGCTGGTTGCTCGGTTGGACGCAACGGCCGGCAAGCGTGCCCTCACGGCCATGGAACAAGATTTGCGGAAATTGTTGAAGAAGAAACTTCTTGGCCTATGCTCCCTTGGGAGAACCATAGCTCGTCAATGATCTCGGCTACTCTTCTTGAAGGAAGGGGACGCGAACACAGGCTTATTCCACAAGCATGCAACATATAGGTAGCGGAAGAACGCCATCTTGAGCTTGCGGCACCAGGACGAGATCATAACTAGCCAGGACAATATATTGGCAGTGGTGGATATGTATTATGATGCCTTGTTGGGAGATTCTCAAGCCAGAACAACCTCCATCAACCTGGATGTCCTGGACCTGCCCTCGTACGACCTGTCCCATCTTGAGGTTCAGTTCACCATGGAGGAGGTGGAGAAAACCATCAAGGCAATGCCGCTTGATAAGGCTCCAGGCCCAGACGGCTTTACAGGGCGTTCCTAAGCCTCATGCTGGCAGATTGTAAAAACGGATTTCATGCGGGCGCTTGACCACTTCCATCGAGGTGACATGCGTGGGCTAGCGGCGATCAATAAGGCCCTGGTATCGTTACTACCAAAATGAGAAGGAGCCCTCGACATCAAAGATTTCAGACCGGTGAGCTTAGTGCACAGTGCCATTAAGATTTTCAACAAAGCTCTCGCTTTGAGGCTTGTGGAGGATCTACCAAGACTTGTCGGAAAACACCAAAGTGTGTTTGTACGTGGGAGATCTTTGCATGACAATTTCATGTTCGTGCAATGCACGGCTAGGCGGCTCCACACACTCCGACAGCCATCAATCATGCTCAAGCTTGATATTACCAAAGCGTTTGATACGGTGAAGTGGCCCTTTATGCTGGAGGTGCTCGAAAGATTTGGATTTGGGAGCCGCTGGCGTGCATGGATGTGTGGCCTCCTTGCCACCTCGTCGACGAGAGTGATGATCAATGGCACTCCTGGCAAGCCAATCTTGCCCTGCAAAGGGCTTCGTCAAGGGGCCCCGCTCTCTCCAATGCTTTTTATCCTCTACATGGAGCCCCTAAGCTGCGTCTTCTAGTACTGCCTACAACAAGCGACACTCTCCCCTCTCTCCAACACGGGATTACAAACAACGAGTCTCCTTATTCGCGGATGATGTCATGGTGTTCTTCAAGCCAACCGAACTTGAGACCCACACCTGTGGAGCCGTTTTGGACCTGTTTGGGGGAACGCCTCTGGGCTGTCAGTTAACATGAGTAAGAGCACCGCCATTCCTATCCGCTGCTCACAAGATGAGTTATCACTAGTCTGCTTAATTCTCGAATGCTCAAATGGCTCCTTTCCTTGAACATATCTGGGGCTACCGCTCACTCTGCACAAACAATCCGCGGCACAACTCCAAAGTCTAGTGGGCAAACTTGCGGATTGCCTCCCGCATTGGAAGGAAGCAATGCTCCCAAAGAGTGGTCGCCTAATGCTGATCTTATCGGTTCTCTGTGCAATAACTATCCACTCCATGCTTGCTATGAATGTTCCGGTGAAAATCATCAAGGCACTCACCAAAATATGCCGCGGGTTTCTTTGGTGCGAAAAGAAGGAAGCAACAGGAGGGCATTCCGTCGTGGCATGGGAGAACATGTGCAGACCCAAATGTGCAGGCGGGCTCGGGATCCCTAATCTGGGATGGTTGAACCTGGCCCTACAAGCACGATGGCCTTGGTTACAGAAAACGGACAAGGAGAGACCCTGGGCAGAGTTTAGAATCGATGTCCTAGCTGCATCCCACGCACTATACACTGCGGCATCTCGGACGATTGTGGGCAACAGCTGAAGTGCCCTTTTCTGGGAAGACATGTGGCTCTCGGGATACCGGGCATGCGAGCTGGCTTCGGACATCTACAACCATGTTCTGGGGCGGACGAGAGCCTCGCAGACGATTGCAGACGCGCTCAGAAATGAGGAATGGGCGATAGTCATCGGGCCAAATCTTGCTGCCAATGATCTGACACAATTCTTGGCATTGTTGCAAAGGGTCGAGGATACACAGCTAGTGGAAGGGGACGAGGATACAACTACTTGGTCATGGGAGCAGAATGGAAACTTCTCAATGCGATCTGCATACACGGCCAAGTTCATGGTCCTTGAAGTGTCACCAATGGTTGCGTTTACCTGGAAGACAAGTGAGCCGCTTCACTGTCGCTTCTTCCTTTGGCTTGCGATCCAAAACAAATGCTGGACTTCGGACCGTTTAGCCAGACGAGGGCTACCACATTAGGTCGCATGCCCCTTCTATGACCAACACGAGGAATCAATACAACACTTACTGATTGGCTGTGTGTTTGCGAGGCAAGTCTGGCACGAGATGGGGAGGAGGACAGGACTACAAGAGCTGGAGCCACTTCAGAATGAAAATTTGAGTGTTTGGTGCTTGAGGCAGGACCATGATCCGACACACCGCAGATCAACACGGGCAAAATGCCTCCTTGCCTTGTGGACAATTTGGAAACATCGAAACGACATCATTTTTAATGGGGCGCCAGTTTCTCTGCCACGAGTCAAGGAGCGACTTCAAGAAGAAGGGGAGCTTTGGGCCAAAGCTGGCTTGTTCAAGGATGATAGTAGAGGGTTTGAGGAGCTAGATAGTGGGCGAACGGACCGTGAGTAATATGCTTTAGGGTAACGGTGGAGTTGGGAGTGTAATAGTGTAAATATTGTAACCTAAGTGGATGTTTTGGGGAGTCTCTCCCCCCTCTCTTTAATGAATGATAGGCACACTCGTAAGTATTCGAGAAAAAAGAAGAGTACTTAATATATACTCACCCTCGAGGCTTAATAATACATCCATCATATTCCACCAATTTTCTCTCTATCCCTTGTAATACGGTATTAGAGCCTAAATGATCTAAACCTGAGCAGCCGCCCGCCGCTTCCGCCCGCGCTCCGCCCGCAGGGCGGTCGGCCTCCATGACTACCACTGGGGCTGTGCCCCCCTAGACTCTTTAGGGCATCCGGTCAACACGATCCCTTGATCTGGGTTTCTCTCTCTCCCGCCGATCGCATTGATCGGAATTTTCTTTTTGTTTTCCGATCTAAGATCGGTTAGCATCGCCCGCCGCCACCGTCGACCTCGCGCCTCTACTCCGACACCGGGGCGATTGGTCGGCCTCTACTCTGACTCGACAGCCATCATGACCGTCGTCCATGCATTTGCCCGCCTGTCGCCCTGTGTCGGCCGTCGCCGCCCTGCTCTGATCGGGATATCGCCATCACCACCTGCCTTTGCCATGTCTGTGCAGCCGCATTGTCGTCCCTGTGCCCGGTTGCGTCGGGCTCGCCGGCTGCCTCAGCCTGGCTGCACTCACAAGTCATCCCACGCCGACCGTCGTCGCTGGCTTCATCTCAAACTTCGCCGCCACCACGCCTCCACGACCTCGCGCGCGATCGGATTGATCACCCGCCCGCCCGCGATCTGCCTCATCTACACCATGCGACCGATCTGTCCCGTCGGTTGCGCACGCCTCTGCAGGTCCTGTGAAGTCTGTATCGAGTACAGCGCGCCCCTCCACCGATCGAGCAATAAGTTGCCACTGCGTCGCCTTGTCGGGCTGCAGCGCTGCCGGCCTGCCGCCCCATGGTTCTCCTCACGGCTGCACCGACTCGCACATCGCCCCTTTGAGCCGTAGCGGCGCGGCCCCCGCCGCCGCCCCGAGGTCTTCCCACCATCACCTGACCCGCCTATTGCCACTGTGTCGTCCTTTCGGGCCGTACCGGCGCAGCCCGCATTCCATTCCGTCGTCCCCGCGCGTCGACTTCCCGTGGTATGTGCCGTGGACCTCCCTTGGCGAGGGAACGCCACTATGTGTGTCGGCCTTCATCACGTTGTCGGGTTCCTCGCCTACTTCGAGCACCACCCACGCGCTCCTAACCTAGCCGTCGCCGCCGCCGCTCTACTTCCGTCGCCGCCGCTGCTATCCCCGTAGCCACTGCCGCTTGTCCACCCTCTTCGTCTTTGTCTAGAACTAGCCTGTCGCCGGCATTGAAGTCATCTTCCCTGACCAGTACTTCTACTCCGACCACCGTTGGTGACATTGGCCCCACGCCGATTGGCGCCACAACCGTCGTCGAGTCTCCTTCTTTGTTGGCCCCTTTGACTCCTTGACATGGTGTACAACTCGTGCATGTGCCTCGTCTGCGCACGCCCAGTGCTGGCAACACCGATGCGTGCTTCATCCACAGCATATCCCTGGGCCTGGCAAGCCTGGTGCGGTGCTTCGTCACCTTCGTCTTCGTCCATCTACGCATGCCCAGTGCTGGCAACACCGACGCGTGCCTTCGTCTACGATGTGTCCCCGGGTTTGGCAAACGTGGCGCGACTCCTCGTCAACAACGTCTTCTTCCTGGCGCACCACTACTTCGACACCACTGCGCCCATGACCAACTCAGCGCCTCCTTGCGCCCGTGGCTCCACGATGAATTTCTCGACACCGGCCACCCCGACTCGACATCGACCATGGCATTCTTCGCATGGCTAACTATAACATCCCAATTTTAAATTTGGATGTTAATCATTAGGTCATCATATGCATCCATGATTCTTGCATTTTGAATTGGCTTTATTTGGCCATTTTGATCCTACAGACCTTAAGCAACTCAAGGACCATGTGAGAGAGTTGGAGGGTTTCATAAAATTCCATTTTTGAATTTTCAAAATTGGTAAGTTGGATCAAAGTGAATTTTTATTTGAAATTATTTTTCCAATTATTCCAGAATAAATAAAATAATGAGAAAAGATAATAAGTCTTCTTCAAAACAAAGGAAATAATGGAAATTTAATTTTGAATAAAAATATTTCTTTATTTGAATTTTATTTGAGATTTTATTCAGTTAAATTAGGGGAAAATTGCATTTTCGACAACTGCATTTTGCCCAGAAAAATGTTCACGTTGTCCTAAATATTAGTAGAGGACCGTGAAAATTATTTTTGGAATTTTAGGAATTTTATTTACTTTATTTTGGAATTTCTTCCTTTTCGGTGAAATTATTTAAAAAAATTCTCTTCGACCGACTGAGCCGAAGCCTAGCCGGCCTGCACCCCGCGCCACCGCCTTCTCTGCGCCCGAGTCGCGAATGAGCCAGACTCCGGCGGGAGTCCGGGAGCCGCCCGCTGCCACATCTTGGCCCCTTGGCCAAGTCGGACCCCCCTCCTTAAATACCTCCGCCGCCCCCTCTCCTCAAGACACCGCCCCGCCGACCCAAGTCGCGCCGCCACCGCTTGCGCCCGCGCCGCT
This sequence comes from Triticum aestivum, assembly GCF_018294505.1. NCBI lineage: Eukaryota > Viridiplantae > Streptophyta > Magnoliopsida > Poales > Poaceae > Triticum > Triticum aestivum. The sequence goes on from NC_057797.1 coordinate 421,310,654, forward strand.
CCCCGCCGTCGTAGTCGTCGCCCCGTTGCCGTGTCGGAGCCGCCGTCCCGCCTCGCCGACCTCGCCGGAGAACGCCGCCGTTGCTGCCGGCCGAACCCGTGAGAATCGATAAAAACCGATCGGTTTTCTACAGTTTTTTTGTTTTTAGATTAGATCGGTTTCATTTATTTTATTTCGTTAAGTAGTGAACATTCACCCATTTAGATCTATTAACGAATGAATTCGTTTGTTAGTTTCTGTTAGCGAACGTTCGTTTGTTAGATTTTTCTTTTAATTTAATTCTTGGCTAGGGACCTATCCGCGTATAGTTTTCTTATAGATTAGTCCCTGATCTTTAAACCCTCACTACTTTTTGCTCGTTTGTCCAAATCCAGTGAAACCAACGCCAAAATATTCATCTTGTCCCCCTCTATCCAGATAATCAACTTGAACATTATTTTGAATATTTAAAATTCAGTTTCAAGCAGATTTGAATTTGAACTTCTTTTGATCATAGTTTGTGTTCCGTAACTATGATTCGATTGATTCTTTTTGCCAATCGAAGCTCTTCACTTGAACTTTCTGTTTAGATCTTTTCTTTTGGTTTTACCTTTGCATCTTATGATTGAGTGCTTATGTATGCTATTGTTTGTTCACGGTAGAGTTTCCGGAGTGCGAGGCTTGCTACTACGAATCTCTAGGGTTTTCCAAACATCAGTAGGGCAAGTAACACTTTGATCATACCCCTTTATTACCCAGTTTTTATGGATTAGTTTCAACCCTGAAACATTGCATGAGTAGTTTTTGATAACATGTGGGTATTGGGAAGTAGTTGATGAGGTAGGAACCTATTGTCTTGCATTCAAACCCCGGGTGTTATTGTGTTATGATTGCATTACTTGCTATGCTCGTAGACGTTGTTTGGTTTGTGAGATTCATGAAAGATGTGAGAGTTATTTCATAAATATGGGAAACTTAAGGTGGATACTTGAATACACATCTGGGTGGATTGGTTGTGGGCACCTGGAGCAATCCAGTGTTATCCTAGGATATCCTGGAGTACCCGTGTGATCATCCTATGGTTTGCCACCCAGGGTCAAAGGGATCATAAGATTATTCATGCTAGAAACTTCTGTGTGCAGCCACAAGACATTATGGGCTCTGGCATAGTTGAGTAAGTTGTGTGACCTCTTTCAGTGGTAGGCTAGCAGATGTAGGGGATGTAGGTGGTACTGTCTACCCACAGTAAAGAGTTAATGCTTTTGAAAGACTGTGTCTCGGTCATCCGTTTCTCAAACAACTTGTAGTGAGATAAATCCAATGGAGGAGATCGAGTCTTGTGGGAAAAAATGCGCAAACCTCTGCAGAGTGTATAAACTAATCATGGTTAGTCGTGTTCCTGATTATGGACATCTTGAGTATCTGGTACTTGAATTATTGATTTGATCTCATCACTTTACCTAATGAATTTATTGGGTTATAATTATTATTTTGGGATTGAGTTGGAGGAACCTTCTCAATAATTTCATTAAAATTTGTAGTTAAATAAAATATATTCCTTTGTTGTAGGGAAAAATTAGCTTTATGCAAATGATAACCGTAGAGCCTCCACCAGCCAAATATGCATGTAGTGATAGCTGTATTTGTTCCTTGCTCTATGGTGTTATCTTGCCAGCATATTCCATGTGCTGACCTACACGGCTGCAACGTATCATGTTGCAGAATTTTCAGACGAAGAGTAAGGTGCGATAGGTCGTTGTCATGCACTCAGTATTGCCGTGGAGTTGGATGGACTCATTATCTTCGATGCTTTCGCAGTTATCTTATTTAGATGGCCTTCAGCCATATTATTGTAATAAGTACTCTTTGAGACGCTCGATGTAATAAGTGTGTGATTGAACTTTGCAATAAATCCTCGAGTACTGCATGTGTCAGGAATACATATCCAGTGATAACACATAAGCACAGAGACTTCGATCCATTTGGGTCGGGTCGCTACAAGATGGTATCAGAGCCCACGCTGACTGTAGGACGCGACCACTAGGAAAAGCCACATGATACTCTTCTCTACTCATTTCTAACTCTTCTCCATTTCTACTCTATAGATGGCGGACCCAAGGAACAAGTTCACTCAACCGGATGACGACATCCCTTTTGGACGACACTTGAAGGAAGTCACTAGGTACCTGAATATCGGCGTACCAAGCTTCACCAGGATCTACACCGCCACTTTACCAGAATAGGAGCGCTGGATGATTCGAGTTCATATTCCAGGAAGGACCTTTACACCAGTTACCGAGCCTATTGAGTTTTCCTTTGATGCACCAACCTGGAGTCTAGGAAAGAGCATGGCCGCCCACATCGCCATTGGACGCATCGGCGAGGTGTACAACAAGGATCTTAAGGACACTATCTACCAGATATGTGGGCGCCGAGATGAGCAATGGGAGATGATTCGCACCAGGAATGATAAGTCCATTGCAGCATATATACAGGAGTTGAACAAGCACATTCGATGCTACGAGAACCGGATGTGCGCCAACATGATAGACACGAAGAAGGTGATGACCCAGAACATGGAGCTAGAAGAGGAACTCAAGTCTACACATGATGGTTATGAAGAAGAAATTGTTGTACTACTGGAGAAGAATGACGACCTGAAGAAGAAGCTAGGGATATTCATGGGGGATCCTGAACCTGGAGTGGACATTCGTTCAGAGGATTACATCATAATAGACGACACAGACTCCGGCCCTGACATCGATGATGATTATGAAGACGAAGCTAGAGCAGATATCATGGAGTCTTCCACCGATCAAAGTTTCCAGTCGACCACCATATTACCATTAGTATTCTCCCATGTATATAGTAATAGTCCACGAGATTTTGTAACGGTAGCTTGGATCGATTGTATGATCTTGTTTGAATTGAGTGGTGTGAAATGAATGTGTTTTGTCTCATGTGCATATGGGTAGTGAAATCTCTATTTAGACCCCACTCTATTCTGATCTCACCCCTCTACACCTATCAGATGCCACCGAGATGTGACCATGCATTTGCCTTCCCACCAGAGCTCACTCAGTTGATCCAACAGCAGAATGCCTTGATGCAGTTGCTAGTCCAGAACCAAGGCAGCAACAACAACAACAACAACAACAACAACAACCCACCGCCACCACGACCAGTCGACAACTTAGCCTGTTTTCTAAGGTTGAATCCATCGGTGTTCTCTAGTAGCACCGAGCCGATTGTTGCTGATGACTGGCTCCGCAAGATTGGAAGGGAGCTGACCACCGCAGGTTGCACAAATGCCGAGAAGGTGTGCTTTTACGCACATCAACTGGATGGACCCGCAGCCTCATGGTGGGATAACTACACAGTCACTTTCCCCGTGGCTAATGTCACTTGGGATCGGTTTCAACAAGCATTCCGCATTGCACATGTCTCAACTGGAGCCATGAGTATGAAGAAGTGTGAGTTCCGCAACTTACACCAAGGAAATCGTTCTGTGGCGCAGTACATGGAGGGGTTCATCAAGTTAGCACGCTCCGCCCCAGATGACGTGGCCACAGATGCCGCGAAGCAGGAGAAGTTTCTTGAGGCGCTGAATGATGAAATGAGTATGCAGTTGATGGTGGCAACATTCGCCAACTACCAGGAGCTGGTAGACAGGGCTCTCATGATTGAATGCAAGCAGCAGCAGATAGAGAACGCCAAACGGAAGTATGGCTACGGGAAGTACAACTCTAGAGCTCAGCAGAAGCCTCGCTTTACCCCGAACTCGGGAGGACATACCCATCTTAACTATGGTGGTTATACTCACAATGGAGGAAGTTCACATAACCACAGTGGCCCTAAAAATGGTAATGGGAATGGAGGAAACACTAGTCAGAACCGTTTCAACCCCACTACACCCGCCAAGAAGGATCTAAGTCACATTACTTGTTTCAAGTGCGGGAAGACAGGACACTACGTTACCGAGTGTCTAATACGTCTATGTCGTATCTATAATTTTTGATTGTTCCATGCCAATATTCTACAACTTTTACATACTTTTGGCAACTTTTTATACTATTTTTGGGACTAACATATTGATCCAGTGCCCAGTGTCAGTTCCTGTTTGTTGCCTGTTTTTTGTTTCGCAGAAAATCCATATCAAACGGAGTCCAAACAGGATAAAAACTTACGAACATTTTTTTGGAATATATGTGAATTTTTGGAGGTGGAACCAATGTGAGACGATGCACGAGGGGCCAATGAGGGTGAGGGGCGCGCCTTGGGCCCTCGTGGCCACTCCGTATGGTGGTTGGTGCCCTACTTTCGCCGCAAGAAAGCCAATATCCAGATAAAAATCATGTCAATATTTCAGCCTAATCGGAGTTACGGATCTTTGGGAATTTAAGAAACGATGAAAGGGCAGAATCAAGGAGCGCGGAAACAGAAGGACACACACAGTGAGAGAGAGAGAGAGAGAGAGAGAGATCCAATCTCGGAGGGGCTCTCGCCCCTCCGACGCCATGGAGGCCATGGACCAGAGGGTAAACCCTTCTCCCATCTAGGGGGAAGGTCAAGGAAGAACAATAAGAAGGAGGGGGGCTCTCTCCCCTTCTCTCCCGGTGGCGCCGGAACACCGCCGGGGCCATCATCGCGACAATGATCTACACCAACAATTTCACCGCCATCATCACCAACTCTTACCCCCTCTATGCAGTGGCATAATTCCTTATTTTACCCACTGTAATCTCTACTTAAACATGGTGCTCAATGCTATATATTATTTCCCAATGATGTATGGCTACCCTATGATGTTTGAGTAGATCCGTTTTGTCCTATGGGTTAATTGATGATCGTGATTGGTTTGAGTTGCATGTTTTATTGTTGGTGCTGTCCTATGATGCTCTCCGTGTCACGCAAGCATTAGGGATCCCTGCTATAGGGTTTGCAATATGTTCATGATTTGCTTATGGTGGGTGGCATGAGTGAAAGAAGCGCAGACCCGAGTAAGTAGGTTGTTTGTGTATGGGAGTAAAGAGGACTTGATGCCTTATAATGCTATGGTTGGGTTTTACCTTAATGATCTTTAGTAGTTGCGGATGCTTGCTAGATTTCCAATCATAAGTGCATATTATCCAAGAAGAGAAAGTATGTTAGCTTATGCCTCTCCTCAAATAAAATTGCAATAATGATTACCGGTCTAGTTATCGATTGTCTAGGGACAAATAACTTTCTCGTGACAAAAAGCTCTCTACCGAAACTAATTTAGCTGTGTCCTTATCTAAACAGACCCTAGCTTTTATTTACGTGTTCTTTATTATCTTGCAAACCGATCCAACAACACCTACAAAGTACTTCTAGTTTCATACTTGTTCTAGGTAAAGCGAACGTTAATTGTGCGTAGAGTTGTATCGGTGGTCGATAGAACTTGAGGGAATATTTGTTCTACCTTTAGCTCCTCGTTGGGTTCGACACTCCTACTTATCGAAATAGGATACAGTTGAGCCCCTATACTTGTGGGTTATCAAGACCTTTTTCTAGCGCCGTTGCCAGGGAGCAATAGCGTGGGGTGAATATTCTCGTGTGTGCTTGTTTGCTTTATCACTAAGTGGATTTTATTTGCTGTTCTATGTTGTTCTCTATCTTTAGTTATGGATATGGAACACGAAATACCAAAAAAATTAGGTTTACTTGCTACTCATGGAGATGGGGAACCTCCTAAAACCCTTGATGCTCATTATGCGAAAGATATTATGCACTACTTTAATAATCTTGCGAAAACCTCATTCAATTATATACTGGGGGACACGTTGGATCAACGTGAATACTTTAGGGATTATCGCTTGACTCAAAAAGGGAAACTATTATGGGATCAAATTTATATGTTGCATCGGTATGCTCGACAACTATGCTTGAGATATGATTATACTTGTTGCTCTAGGATGAAGGCTCCACACCTTCCCTTTTCATGCAAATTTAATGATAATGAAACCTTATCTTCTTATTCTAATGGTATATATGATTACTATGATGTGGAACGAATAGAAGAATTTGTTGCTTTTAAGGGTGCTTGTGAAATTGAATCTTTGTTTAAAGAGTTTGAAGATTTTGATGATTCAGTTTATAGACCTGAAAATTTAGCTATCCTTAAATATTGCTATGAGAATTATAAGTACAATTATTATATTGATGAATTTATTGAGAAAGTCTCCGCTGTCCGAGAAGAGACTAATATTTTGCAGGAGTCTATGGAAGAAGAAATTGATGAAACTGTGAGCTCATTGGATGAAAAAGATGATGAGGAGAGCGAAGAACAAAAGGAGGAAGATTGGATTAGCTACCTGTGCCCACCTTCTAATGAGATTGACTCTCCAACTCATACATTATTTAATGTCCCTTCGTTCTTACCGAAGGATGAATGCCATGATAATTGCTATGATCCCGTTGATTAATTTGAAATATCCCTTTTTGATGAATTTGATGCCTGCTATTCTTGTGGCCAAGATGCCAATATGAATTATGCTTATGGATACTAACTTGCTATTGTTCCTTATGTTAAACATGAAATTGTTTCTATTAGACCCACACATGATAGTCCTATTATCTTTTTGAATTCTCCAAACTACACTATATCGACGAAGTTTGCACTTATTAAGGATTATATTGATGGGTGCCCTTTTACCGTTGCACATGATAATTTTGATGAATATAATATGCATGTGCTTGATCCTCCTACTTGCAACTATTATGAGAGAGGAACTACATCTCCGCCTCTCTATGTTTCCAACACGATAAAATTGCAAGAAACTTCTTATGCTATGCATTGGCCTTTACTTGATGTGCATGAATTGTTCTTGTATGACATGCCGATGCATAGGAAGAGAGTTAGACTTCGTCATTGCTTGATATATGTTGCTTAGTGCTCACTACTAAATTCCAAATCATTGCTAATTCAAATTGGCTTTGATATACCTTGGGATCCGGGTGGATTCATTACTTGAGCACCTTATGCCTAGCTTAATGGCTTTAAAGAAAGCGCTGCCAGGGAGACAAGCCGGAAGTTTTAGCGAGTCATTTATTTCTGTTGAGTGCTTTATAGAGTTGAAAAACAAAATAATAAAGAGGGGAACCCAAAACTTTTCAAAAAGGAAACTGAAAGTGAGAGAGACAAGCATTGTTGAAGTGAGGGAGCTCCTTGAACTGTGTTCATGCTCACGGAAACTTTGTGAATCTTGATTACAGAAACTTTTCAACAAAAATAATTACCCCCTTGTACAATTCCATTGTATTATAAAAATAATGTGCCAAGATTTTCCTTTAGGATGTTTACATTGCTTGTTGGTTTGTGCGGTGCAAAACAGAAACTTTGGCTGTAGTGCACGATTTTACATTTTTTACTGGAACGTCAAACTGTTCTGAAACTTTTTGCACTGTCTTTCTATACAAATTGTTTATTTTTCCCAATTTGTTAAGAACTTTTGGGGTACCAGAAGTATGGTGAATGTTCAGATTACTACAGACTATCCTGTTTAAGGCAGATTCTATTTTTGATGCATTGTTTGCTTGTTTTGATTAAACTATCGATTTCTATCAGTGGATTAGGCCATGGAAAAGTTATATTACAGTAGCTACAATGAAAAAACAAAATATGAATTAGTTTTTAACAGTACTTAGAGTGGTAATTTGCTTTATTATACAAACGGATCTTACCAAACTTTCTGTTGAGTTTTGTGTGGATGAAGTGATCAAGGATCGAGGAGGTCTCGATATGAGGAGAAGGAGGAGAGGCAAGAGCTCAAGCTTGGGGATGCCCAAGGCAGCCCACGTAAATATTCAAGGAGACTCAAGCGTCTAAGCTTGGGGATGCCCCGAAAGGCATCCCATCTTTCTTCAACAAGTATCGGTATGTTTTCGGTTTCGTTTCGTTCATGTGATATGTGCAAATCTTGGAGCTTCTTTTGTATCTAGTTTTCACTTTTCTTTGATGCACCATGCTGGTATGAGATAGTACATGGTTGATTTATATAATTCTCATTGCACTTCACTTATATCTTTTAAGTATGGCTTTATAGAATGCTTCATGTGCATCACATATATCATTTGAAGTTTGGATTGCCTGTTTCCCTACACATAGAAAACCGCCATTTCTAGAATGCTCTTTTGCTTCACTTATATCTGTTAGAGCGTGGGCATATCTTTTGTACAAAGAATTAAACTCTATTGCTTCACTTATATCTATTTAGAGAGATGACAGGAATTGGTCATTCACATGGTTAGTCATAAAATCCTACATAAAACTTGTAGATCACTGAATATGATATGTTTGATTCCTTGCAGTAGTTTTGCGATATAAAGATGGTGATATTAGAGTCATGCTAGTGGGTAGTTGTGGATTGTAGAAATACTTGTGTTGAAGTTTGTGATTCCCGTAGCATACACGTATGGTGAACCGTTATGTAACGATGTTGGAACATGAGGTATTTATTGACTGTATTCCTTATGAGTGGTTGTCCGGGACGAGCAATGGTCTTTTCCTGCCAATCTATCCCCCTAGGAGCATGCGCGTAGTACTTTGTTTCGATGACTAATAGATTTTTGCAATGAGTATGTGAGTTCTTTATGAATAGTGTTGAGTCCATGTATTATATGCACTCTCACCCTTCCATCATTGCTAGCCTCTTCGGTACCGTGCATTGCCGTTTCTCACCTTGAGAGTCGGTGCAAACTTCGCCGGTGCATCCAAACCCCGTGATATCATACGCTCTAACACATAAGCCTCTTATATCTTCCTCAAAACAGCCACCATACCTACCTACCTATCATGGCATTTCCATAGCCATTCCGAGATATATTGCCATGCAACTTCCATCATCATCATATACATGACTTGATCATTTATTGTCATATTGATTTGCATGATTGTAAGATAGCTAGCATGATGTTTTCATGGCTTGTCCGTTTTTTGATTTCATTGCCATGCTAGATCATTGTACATCTCGGTACACCGCCAGATGCATTCATATAGAGTCATATCTTTGTTCTAGTATCGAGTTGTAATATTGAGTTGTAAGTAAATAAAAGGGTGATGATCATCATTATTAGAACATTGTCCCATGTGAGGTTATCAAAATAAAAGTGGCCAGAGAAGCCCCCCCCCCAAAAAAAGAGAGAGAGGCCAAAGAAGTCAACGAAATGAGAGAATAGAGAGAACGGACAATGTTACTATCCTTTTAACACACTTGTGCTTCAGAGTAGCATCATGTTCTTCATATAGAGAGTTTCTTGAGTTATCACTTTCACATACTAGTGGGAATTTTCATTATATAACTTGGCTTGCATATTCCAACGATGGGCTTCCTCAAGTGCCCTAGGTCTTAATGAGAAAGCAAGTTGGATGCACACCCACTTAGTTTTAGTTTGAGCTTTCATACACTTATAGCTCTAGTGCATCTGTTGCATGGCAATCCCTACTCCTCACATTGACATCAACTGATGAGCATCTCCATAACCTGTTTATTACCCGCGTTGATGTGAGACTTTCTCCCTTTTTTGTCTTCTCCACACAACCTCCATCATCATATTCTATTCCACCTATACTGCTATATACATGGCTCACGCTCATGTACTGCATGAAAGTTTATAGGTTTGAAATTACTAAAGTATGAAACAATTGCTTGGCTTGTCATCGGGTTGTGCATGATTTGAATATTTTGTGTGATGAAGATGGAGCATAGCCAGACCATATGATTTTGTAGGGATAACTTTCTTTGGCCATGTTATTTTGAAAAGACATGATTGCTTTATTAGTATGCTTGAAGTATTATTGTCTTAATGTCAAATGATAGACTATTGCTTTGAATCACTCGTGTCTTAATATTCGTGCCATGATTAGATTACATGATCAAGATTATGCTAGGTAGCATTCCACATCAAAAAATATCTTTTTTATCATCTACCTACTCGAGGACGACCAGGAATTAAGCTTGGGGATGTTGATACGTCTCCATCCTATCTATAATTTTTGATTGTTCCATGCCAATATTCTACAACTTTTACATACTTTTGGCAACTTTTTATACTATTTTTGGGACTAACATATTGATCTAGTGCCCAGTGCCAGTTGTTGTTTGTTGCATGTTTTTTGTTTCGCAGAAAATCCATATCAAACGGAGTCCAAACGGTATAAAAACTTATGGATTTTTTGGAATATATGTGAATTTTGGGAAGTGGAATCAACGCGAGACGATGCCCGAGGGGCCCACGAGGGTGAGGGGCGCGCCCTAGGCCCTGATACGTCTCCAATGTATCTATAATTTTTGATTGTTCCATGCTATTATATTATCAACTTTGGATGTTTATGGGATTTATTATACACTTTTATATCATTTTTTGGGACTAACAATTTAAACTAGAGCCCAGTGTCACTTTCTGCTTTTACCTTGTTGTAGAATATCGCAGAAAAGGAAAACCAAACGGAGTCCAATTGACCTGAAACTTCACGGAACTTATTTTTTGGATCAGAAGAAGCCCATAAGACTTAGAGTGCACGTCAGGGGATCTACAAGGAGGCCACGAGGCAGGGGGTGCTCCCAGCCCCCCTGGGCGTGCCCTCCACCCTCGTGGGCCCCTCGTGGCCCCTTGACGTACTTCTTCCGCCTATATATCTCCATATACCCTAAAAACAACGGGGAGCACAATAGATCGGGAGTTCTGCCGCCAGAAGCCTCCGTAGCCACCAAAAGCCAATCTAGACCCATTCCGGCACCATGCCGGAGGGGGAATCCCTCTCTGGTGGCCATCTTCATCATCCCGGCGCTCTCCATGACGAGGAGGGAGTAATTCTCCCTCGGGGCTGAGGGTATGTATTAATAGCTATGTGTTTGATCTCTCTCTCTCTCGTGTTCTTGATTTGGCACGATCTTGATGTATCACGAGCTTTGCTATTATAGTTGGATCTTATGTTTCTCCTCCCCCTCTTCTCTCTTGTAATGAATTGAGTTTCCCCTTTGGAGTTATCTCATCGAATTGAGTCTTTAAAGATTTGAGAACACTTGATGTATGTCTTGTCGTGCGTATCTGTGGTGACAATGGGATACCACGTGATTCACTTGATGTATGTTTTGGTGATCAACTTGCGAGTTCCGCCCATGAACCTATGCATAGGGGTTGGCACATGTTTTTGTCTTGATTCTCCGATAGAACTTTGGGGCACTCTTTGAGGTCCTATGTGTTGGTTGAATAGATGAATCTGAGATTGTGTGATGCATATCGTATAATCATACCCGCGGATACTTGAGGTGACATTGGAGTATCTAGGTGACATTAGGGTTTTGGTTGATGTGTGTCTTAAGGTGTTATTCTATTATGAACTCTAGGGTTGTTTGTGACACTTACAAGAATAGCCCAACGGATTGATTGGAAAGAATAACCTTGAGGTGGTTTCGTACCCTACCATAATCTCTTCGTTTGTTCTCCGCTATTAGTGACTTTGGAGTGACTCTTTGTTGCATGTTGAGGGATAGTTGTTGATCCAATTATGTTATCATTGTTGAGGGAACTTACACTAGCGAAAGTATGAACCCTAGGCCTTGTTTCCTATCATTGCAATACCGTTTATGCTCACTTTTATCACTTGCTACCTTGCTGTTTTTATATTTTCAGATTACAAATACCTTTATCTACCATCCATATACCACTTGTATCACCATCTCTTCGTCGAACTAGTGCACCTATACAATTTACCATTGTATTGGGTGTGTTGGGGACACAAGAGACTCTTTGTTATTTGGTTGCAGGGTTGTTTGAGAGAGACCACCTTCATCCTACGCCTCATACGGATTGATAAACCTTAGGTCATCCACTTGAGTGAAATTTGCTACTGTCCTACAAACCTCTGCACTTGGAGGCCCAACAACGTCTAAAAGAATAAGGTTGTGTAGTAGACATCAAGCTCTTTTCTGGCGCCGTTGCCGGGGAGGTTAGTGCTTGAAGGTATATCTTTAGATCTTGCAATCGAGTCTTTTACTTTCTTGTTTTATCACTAGTTTAGTTTATAAAAGAAAAATTTTAAAAAATGGAATTGAGTTTACCTCATACGCTTCATCTTTTTAATATCTTTCGTGAGTATGATGGAAAGGAAAATTGTGCCAAAGTGTTAGAAGAAGAATGCATTAGAATGTTTGGCACTAAATATTTGAATGATGAGCATGATTGCAATGTTGTTAGTATGAATTCCTTGAATATCCATGATGCTAATGATATGCAAAGCCACAAGCTTGGGGAAGCTATGTTTGATGAAGATGATATTTTTTGTCCCCCAAGTTGTAACATCCGAAACTTCTAAATTTTGGAATGTTATAATAATTAAAATATATGATTGTTTGATTGATTGATGAGTGATTGATTGAGTGAAATTTGAAACATTTTTTTGAAAGTTAAATGAGAGGGAATGAAATGACTTCCCAAACTTTCATCCTTGCATTTGATCTCAATGAAATTCAAATTCATTTAATCACAATAACCTTGAGTGAAGAAAACATGACTTCTTCCAAGTATATGAAATATGAGTTGGAAGTTTGAAGATGGTTTGAATTTCAAATTCAAAACCATTTGGAGTTATTTGGTTTTATTTCAACTTATTTTTCTCCAAAATTAAACTATATGGAAAAAAGGGTAAAATGATTCCCTACATTAGAAAAATGGAGAAAGTTAAATTTGAAATAATTTTGATATTTTAAAAATGATTTTATTGTGTTTTATTACAACGGCGGCACTGTTTGAATTTTGTGAATTTATATTTATTTTATTTGTCTCTTAAAATATGTTCATGTTTTAGGAAATCTTTTTATGAAGATTTTGATATATAATATGTATATAGGAAAGTTTATTAATTATCTTTTATTACTTTTTCTCTTTGCTGGATAATCAAAATTAGGAAAGTTTTCTTTTAATAGGAAATCGCCGCGTGGCCCAGCAACAGATCCGGCCCAATCCCTCGAGCGCCGCGCCCGAATCTCCAACGGATCGACCAGCCGATCCGTTTCCGCCACCTCCCTCTCACAGGCAGGTCGGTCCCACCGACCGATCCCGCCATCCCCGCGGTCGCCTTCCTCCCGCTCGCGCCTCCCCCCCTCGCCGGGATCTAGCCGGAGATCCGGGACGCGCCTGTCCCTTGCCTCTGTTACCGCCCGAGCCCCCCTATAAATAGCCTAGCCCCGCTGCACCCCGTTCCCCCCTAGACCCCTCCCCCTCTCGCCTCACCGCCGCCGCTTTGGCTCGCTGGAATCCGAAGCCGCCGCTGCACGCCGTCGCCCGTTCCACCACCATTAGCCACCTTCGAGCTCCGCCTCGGGAGCAAAACTCCGGAGCTCAGGAGCAACCGGAGCACCTTCCCCGACCGCATCCAAAGCCGCCGCCGCCGTCGACCTCACCGGACTGCACCGCCGCTACCGCGGTGAGCCCCTCTCCCCTCCTCCACCGTTAGATCTCGCACCAACGTCTAGCATTAGATCGTGTTTTTTCTTCAAACTGTTTTTGTTAAGTCTCGGACGTCCGCCCGTAGCTGCTTAGCACACACCCATGGTAGCCAATAGCTAGCTGCCACGTATACACTGGCCGATCTGTTTTTTTTAGTTTATTTTCGTTTCTGTTTTAAGAACAGAAATAGTTTCAATCTTAGATTGTTCATATCTTTTATGTTTTAGATCCAAATTGACTGATTCCAATTGCTATGTGTCACAAATTTGTTTAGGTTTCTGTTAGTGGCATTGGATTTCAAATTTGAGTTGTTTAAATTTGAATTTGATGAATTATGTTCAAATTGGTATTTTGGCCATAACTTGAGTTTAAAAATAGATTTTAACATGATTCTTTTTGCTACTGGTCACTTGTGGTATTGTTTAGCTGTAGGATTTAGTTTGGTAATTTTAGAGTATTTTAAGTTAGTATTTTATTAAAAACAGTACTGTTTTTCTATTATAATTGTTTTAGTCATATAATTATTGTTTTTAATTATTTATTTAATTAATTCCTTTTGTAGCTTTTCACTTGTTGATTATAAGTTCATGTTGGGCTACAGTAGATAAATTATTATAATTATTTATTAGTGTTTAGCTACTGTTTTTATATTTGCATGCTTAGCTAATAGTTTTAGTTAATAGAAATAGTTTTATTAGTTACAAAAGAAATTATTTTGCTAGTTCAATATAGGTTGTTATTAATTATGTTAATTAGGAGTAAATTAGTCTTCATAATTATTTTACTATTGTTTACTATTGTCTTAGTGTTTTGCTAGTTGTTATAGTATTAACTAGGTGGTTATAGAAGTTTTATATTAGTTTTTTGCTAGCTATTAAATTAGTAATTTATTTTCTGTTATTTTATTAGAGCTATATTTTCTTTGCTGTAGAAAAGTTATTAGAGTAATTTAGTGATGTTATGTAAGATTTGTGTGAATTTGGTCTCCACAAGTTTTCCTTGAAGTTTTCTTTTGAAGTTTTCCTTTGGTTTTTATTTGGTTTTCTTCTTGCTTTTTGATTGTTATTTTGATTGCTAGTATTGTTTGCTAGGACGATTGCTTATATGATTACCATGTTTGACTATATAGATTTACATCGGAGTGACGAATAGTTTTATCAAGTTTCCGAGAGCGTTTATATCTTCATCAACATACCAGGCAAGTTCACTTTGACCATGTTTTTCATACCTATATTTTTATTGCATTTAGTGTCATCCTTGCAACAACTTCTCCAGTAGTGATATTGATTCTTGTAGTTTAGTAGAATGCATGAGGTAGGAACCCACCTCCCTGTTACAAAGCCCGGGACATATATAGTTTTAATGCTATGCTGTAGTAGACGGGGTTTGGTATGAGTGCTCGGGAGTGGTGTGAGAATGAAGGACTTTACGTCAAAGACGACAACTTCATGATGGCATCTGCAAGGACTGCATCTTCAGTACTCAAGACTTCAAGACTCAAGACAAGAATTCAATACACACTACTGGGTGAAGGACGGATTTGATGGGCACCCTGGAGGAACCAATGGATGGCCGGGATGCATGGAGAAGCGCCATGACATCTTGCGGAAAGCTTCACGCAGACTCAAAGAGAAGGAAGAATACTTCATGCCCGAAAGCTTACCTGTGCAACCGCAAGTCAATATGGGCTTTGGCTTGGTTGACCTTAGTAGTGACTCTGGCTGGGACGGTGCTAGCAGATGTAGAACTACGGTAGGATTGGATGAGCACCAGACAGTGGTCAGAGGAACTCTTCAAAAGACCATGTTTCGGTCATCTTGTTCTCAAACACCCTGAAGTGCGAGAATGTAAAGAGAGGGATTGAATCTTGCGGGTAAAGTGTACAAACCTTTGCAGAGGGTTAAAACCTAATCGATTAGCCATGTCCCCAGTTACAGACAATTTGAGCCTCTGGACTTGGATCTATCTCGGAACTCTCAACACCGGACTGATAATTTAATTGTGGGCAACTTATGATGATTTGGGTATGAGACATCGGTTGGCGGAACCATGTCATGACAGAAAACTCCATAGTACAAACTCCTGATATTCCTTTGTTGTAGGGAAAATAAAACCAGCTTCTACGCAAAAACATCAGACACAGAGCCACAAAGCCATATTGCATATAGAATAGTTTTATCATCTGCTTTCTTCATATTATGATCTTGCCGGTACATTCAATGTACTAACCTACACGGCTGCAATGTCTCATGTTGCAGATATGTTCCTTCCGACGAGTGAGAGTATGGTACAGGGTTATGGTCTACACTCAACATGCCGATGGCATTGATGGGACTCCACACCCGATTATTTGTTTCCGCCGAGACTTATGAGGTACATATCAGTTTTACGTTATTTATACATGTGATTGCACTTTGATATATACATTGATGTACTGTGTGTGCCAGCATACTGATCCAGGGATGGCATAGTTACACAGAGGCTTGACCGTCTGAGGTCGGGTTGCTACACAAGTTTTGATGAGCAAATTTATTATGATGAAAGCATGCCTCCTATTTATGATGATTATTGTGATGACACATATGCTTTAAAGAACAATGATAACAATGAAACTTGTCATCTTGATTTCAATTTTCAATCCCATGATAGTTACTTTGTTGAATTTGCTCCTACTACTATTCATGAGAAGAAATTTGCTTATGTGGAGAGTAATAAAAATTCTATGCTTGTAGATCATGAAAAGAATGCTTTATGTGATAGTTATATTGTTGAATTCATTCATGATGCTACTGAAAATTATTATGAGGGAGGAACATATGCTTGTAGGAATTGCAATAATATCAAGTTTCTTCTCTATGTGCTTAAAGTTTTGAAGCTATGCTTGTTTTGCCTTCCTATGCTAGTTGATTATTGTTCCCATAAGTTGTTTGCTCACAAAATCCCCATGCATAGGAAGTGGGTTAGACTTAAATGTGCTAGTCATATTCTTCATGATTCTCTCTTTATGTTTCAATTATTATCTTTTATATGAGCATCATTGAAATCATCATGCCTAGCTAGGGGCGTTAAACGATAGCGCTTGTTGGGAGGCAACCCAATTTTATTTTTGTTCCTTGCTTTTTGCTCCTATTTAGTAATAAATAATTTATCTAGCCTCTGTTATGATTGAGTTTTTATGTTTTAATTAGTGTTTGTGCCAAGTAGAACCGTTGGGAAGACTTGGGGAAAGTCTTGTTAATCTTGCTGTAAAAAACAGAAACTTTAGCGCTCACAAAAACTGCTGCCATTTTTATTTAGAGAGTGATATTTAGTTAATTATTTTTGAAGATGATTAATAGATAAATTCCTCAGGTCCAGAAATTTATTTTATAATTTTTGGGCTTCCATAAGTTTGCGTTAGTTACAGATTACTACAGACTGTTCTGTTTTTGACCGATTCTGTTTTCATCATGTTGTTTGCTTATTTTGATGAATCTATGAGTAGTATCGGAGGGTACGAACCATAGATAAGTTGGAATACAGTAGATATTACACCAATATTAATTTATAATGAGTTCATTACAGTAACTTATGATGGTGATTTGCTTTCTTATACTAACGGAGCTTACGAGTTTTCTGTTAAGTTTTGTGTTGTGAAGTTTTCAAGTTTTGGGTAAAGATTCAATGGACTATGGAATAAGGAGTGGCAAGAGCCTAAGATTGGGGATGCCCAAGGCACCCCAAGGTAATATTCAAGGACAACCAAGAGCCTAAGCTTGGGGATGCCCCGGATGGCATCCCCTCTTTCGTCTTCGTTCATTGGTAACTTTACTTGGAGCTATATTTTTATTCACCACATGATATGTGTTTTGCTTGGAGCGTCATTTTATTTTATTTAGTTTTGCTTGCTGTTTGAATAAAATACCAAGATCTGAAATTCTTAAATGTTAGAGAGTCTTCACATAGTTGCATAATTATTCGACTACTCATTGAGCTTCGCTTATATCTTTCGGAGTAGTTTGTTGTTGCTCTAGTGCTTCACTTATATCTTTTTGGAGCACGGCGGTGGATTTATTTTGTAGAAATAGATGAACTCTCATGCTTCACTTATATTATTTTGAGAGTCCTAAACAGCATAGTAATTTTCTTTGGTTATGAATTTAGTCCTAATATGATGGGCATCCAAGAGGGATATAATAAAAACTTTCATATAGAGTGCGTTGAATACTATGAGAAGTTTGATACTTGATGATTGTTTTGAGATATGAGGATGGTAATATTAGAGTCATCCTAGTTGATTAGTTGTGAATTTGATAAATACTTGTGTTAAAGTTTGTGATTCCCGTAGCACGCACGTATGGTGAACCGTTATGTGATGAAGTCGGAGCATGATTTGTTTATTGATTGTCCTCCTTATGAGTGGCGGTCGGGGACAAGCGATGGTCTTTTCCTACCAATCTATCCCCCTAGGAGCATGTGCATAGTACTTTGTTTCAATAACTAATAGATTTTTGCAATAATTATGTGAGTTCTTTATGACTAATGTTGAGTCCATGGATTATACGCACTCTCACCCTTCCACCATTGCTAGCCTCTCTAGTACCGCGCAACTTTCGCCGGTACCATAAACCCACCATATACCTTCCTCAAAACAGCCACCATACCTACCTATTATGGCATTTCCATAGCCATTCCGAGATATATTGTCATGCAACTTTCCACCGTTCCATTTATTATGACATGCTTCACCATTGTCATATTGCTTTGCATGATCATGTAGTTGACATCGTATTTGTGGAAAAGCCACCGTTTATAATTCTTTCATACATGTCACTCATGAGTCATTGCACATCCCGGTACACCGCTGGAGGCATTCATATAGAGTCATATTTTGGTCTAAGAATCGAGTTGTAATTCTTGAGTTGTAAGTAAATAAAAGTGTGATGATCATCATTATTAGAGCATTGTCCAAGTGAGGAAAGGGTTATGGAGACTATGATTCCCCCACAAATCGGGATGAGACTCCGGACGAAAATAAATAAATAAATGAAAGAGGCCAAAGAAGCCCAAATAAAAAAAGAGAAAATAGGCCATAAAAAAGGAGAAGGCCCAAATAAAAAATTAAAAAATAATAAAAAATGAGAGAAAAAGAGAGAAGGGGCAATGCTACTATCCTTTTACCACACTTGTGCTTCAAAGTAGCACCATGATCTTAATGTTAGAGAGTCTCCTATGTTATCCCTTTCATATACTAGTGGGAATTTTTCATTATAGAACTTGGCTTGTATATTCCAATGATGGGCTTCCTCAAAATGCCCTAGGTCTTCGTGAGCAAGCGAGTTGGATGCACACCCACTAGTTTCTTTTGTTGAGCTTTCATACATTTATAGCTCTAGTGCATCCGTTGCATGGCAATCCCTACTCACTCACATTGATATCTATTGATGCGCATCTCCATAGCCCGTTGATATGCCTAGTTGATGTGAGACTATCTTCTCCCTTTTTGTCTTCTCCACAACCACCATTCTATTCCACCTATAGTGCTATGTCCATGGCTCACGCTCATGTATTGCGTGAAGATTGAAGAAGTTTGAGAACATCAAAAGTATGAAACAATTGCTTGGCTTGTCATCGGGGTGATGCATGATTTAAATATTTTGTGTGGTGAAGAAGGAGCATAGCCAGACTATATGATTTTGTAGGGATAACTTTCTTTGGCCATGTTATTTTGAGAAGACATGATTGCTTAGTTAGTATGCTTGAAGTATTATTATTTTTATGTCAATATTAAACTTTTGTCTTGAGTCTTATGGATCTGAATATTCTTGCCACAATAAAGAGATCTATATGGATAAATATGTTAGGAAGCATTCCACATCAAAAATTCTGTTTTTATCATTTACCTACTCGAGGACGAGCAGGAATTAAGCTTGGGGATGTTGATACGTCTCCAACGTATCTATATTTTTTGATTGTTTCATGCTATTATATTATCAACTTTGGATGTTTATGGGCTTTATTATACACTTTTATATCATTTTTTGGGACTAACCTATTAACCCAGAGCCCAGTGCCAGTTCTGTTTTTACCTTGTTTTAAAATATCACAGAAAAGGAAAACCAAACGGAGTCCAATTGACCTGAAACTTCACGGAACTTATTTTTGGATCAGAAGAAGCCCAGAATACTTGGACTGCACGTCAGGGGATCTACGAGGAGGCCACGAGGCAGGGGGTGCCCACCCCCCTAGGCGCGCCCTCCACCCTCGTGGGCCCCTCGTGGCCCCCCTGACGTACTTCTTCCGCCTATATATCTCCATATACCCTAAAAATAATGGGGAGCACAATAGATCAGGAGTTCCGCCGCCAGAAGCCTTCGTAGCCACTGAAAGCCAATCTAGACCCGTTCCGGCACCCTGCCGGAGGGGGAATCCCTCTCCGGTGGCCATCTTCATCATCCCGGCGCTCTCCATGACGAGGAGGGAGTAGTTCTCCCTTGGGACTGAGGGTATGTATCAGTAGCTATGTGTTTGATCTCTCTCTCTCTCGTGTACTTGATTTGGCACGATCTTGATGTATCGCGAGCTTTGCTATTATAGTTGGATCTTATGTTTCTCCTCCCCCTCTTCTCTCTTGTAATGAATTGAGTTTCCCCTTTGGAGTTATCTCATCGGATTGAGTCTTTAAAGATTTGAGAACACTTGATGTATGTCTTGCCGTGCGTATCTGTGGTGACAATGGGATACCACGCGATTCACTTGATGTATGTTTTGGTGATCAACTTGCAGGTTCCGCCCATGAACCTATGCATAGGGGTTGGCACACGTTTTCATCGTGATTCTCCGGTAGAACTTTGGGGCACTCTTTGAGGTCCTATGTGTTGGTTGAATAGATGAATCTGAGATTGTGTGATGCATATCGTATAACCATACCCGCGGATACTTGAGGTGACATTGGAGTATCTAGGTGACATTAGGGTTTTGGTTGATGTGTGTCTTAAGGTGTTATTCTAGTATGAACTCTAGGGCTGTTTGTGACACTTATAGGAATAGCCCAATGGATTGATTGGAAAGAATAACTTTGAGGTGGTTTCGTACCCTACCATAATCTCTTCGTTCATTCTCCGCTATTACTGACTTTGGAGTGACTCTTTGTTGCATGTTGAGGGATAGTTATGTGATCCAATTATGTTATCATTGTTGAGGGAACTTAGACTAGCGAAAGTATGAACCCTAGGCCTTGTTTCCTATCATTGCAATACTATTTATGCTCACTTTTATCACTTGCTACCTTGCTGTTTTTATATTTTCAGATTACAAATACCTTTATCTACCATCCATATACCACTTGTATCACCATCTCTTCGCCGAACTAGTGCACCTATACAATTTACCATTGTATTGGGTGTGTTGGGGACACAATAGACTCTTTGTTATTTGATTGCAGGGTTGCTTAAGAGAGACCATCTTCATCCTACGCCTCCTACGGATTGATAATCCTTTGGTCATCCACTTGAGGGAAATTTGCTACTGTCCTACAAACCTCTGCACTTGGAGGCCCAACAACGTCTACAAGAAGAAGTTTATGTAGTAGACATCAAGCCCTTGTGGCCACTCTGTAAGGTGGTTGGTACCGTTCTTTCACCGCAAGAAAGCCAATATCAGAATAAAAATTGTGTCAAAATTTCAGCCCAATCGGAGTTATTGATCTCCGGGAATTTAAGAAACAATGAAAGGGCAGAATCAGGGAGCGCAGAAACAGAAGGAAACAGAGAGAGAGAGAGAGATCCAATCTCGGAGGGGCTCTTGCCCCTCCGCCTCCATGGAGGACATGGACCATAGGGGAAACCCTTGTCCCATATAGGGGGATGGTCAAGGAAGAAGAAGAAGAAGAAGAAGGGGGGCTCTCCCCCCTCTCCCCCGGTGGCGCCATAACACCGTCGGGGCCATCATCGCGACAACGATCTACATCAACAACTTCACCGCCGTCATCAGCAACTCTTCCCCCTCTATGAAGTGGTGTAACCCTTCTTTTACCCGCTGTAATGTCTACTTAAATATGGTTCTCAACGCTATATATTATTTCCCAATGATGTATGGCTACCCTATGATGTTTGAGTAGATCCGTTTTGTCCTATGGGTTAATTGATGATTGTGATTGGTTTGAGTTGCATGTTTTATTATTGGTGCTGTCCTATGGTGCTCTCCGTGTCGCACAAGCATGAGGGATCCCCGCTGTAGGGTTTGCAATATGTCCATGATTTGCTTATGGTGGGTGGCATGAGTGACAGAAGCACAGATCCAAGTAAGTAGGTTGTTTGCGTATGGGAGTAAAGAGGACTTGATGCCTTATAATGCTATTGTTGGGTTTTACCTTAATGATCTTTAGTAGTTGCGGATGCTTGCTAGAGTTCCAATCATAAGTGCATATGATCCAAGAAGATAAAGTATGTTAGCTTATGCCTCTCCCTCAAATAAAATTGCAATAATGACTACCATTCTAGTTATCGATTGTCTAGGGACAAATAGCTTTCTCGTGACAAAAATCTCTCTACTGAAACTAATTTAGTTGTGTCTTTATCTAAACAGCCCCTAGCTTTTATTTACGTTCTCTTTATTATCTTGCAAACCTATGCAACAACACCTACAAAGTACTTCTAGTTTCATACTTGTTCTAGGTAAAGCGAACGTGAAGCATGCGTAGAGTTGTATCGGTGGTTGATAGAACTTGAGGGAATATTTGTTCTACCTTTAGCTCCTCGTTGGGTTTGACACTCCTACTTATCGAAAGAGGCTACAAATGATCCTCTATACTTGTGGGTTATCAGTGTCCTGAAGCAAAGAATGGAAATGGCAATGGAAGCTCAGGGAAGAAGCCAAACCCTTTCACCAAAGGTCAGGTGAACCATATCAACATGGAGGAAGTTGAAGAGCAGCCTGACGCAATGATTGGTAAGTTTTGGATTAAGTCATTTACCGCCCTTGTTCTTTTTGACACTGGTGCATCACATTCATACATATCAAGGGGATTTGTGGACAAGTTTAAATTGCCAACCTTAGCCCTTAGGTCACCCATGTTAGTAAGCTCACTAGGAGAGGAGTATATGGCCAACCAATGGTGTGATCGGCTTCCATTAACCATTGGTAGGCATGTTTTCCCCTCATACCTAATAATTTTGGAGTCACAAGGATTAGATATAATACTAGGCATGAATTGGCTATCGAAGTATGGAGGAAACATCGATTGTGCTAGTAAGTCGATACTTCTCACCACCCCAGTATGTGTCTAGGCATGCACCAAGGAGGACTCATGTGAATTCGCTTTCGGGAGTTGTTCAGGAGGAAGTGCCAGTTGTGAAGGATTATCCTAACGTATTTCCAGAGGAGTTACCAGGCATGCCACCAGATCAAGATATAGAATTTTTGATAGAGCTATTGCCAGGCACCGGACCAATATCGAAAAGACCGTATCCGATGCCCTCAAATGATCTGGAGGAAATTAAGAAGTAGATTAAGGAGTGATGTCTACTACACAACCTTCTTCTTGTAGACGATGTTTGGCCTCCAAGTGCAGAGGTTTGTAGGACAGTAGCAAATTTCCCTCAAGTGGATGACCTAAGGTTTATCAATCCGTGGGAGGCGTAGGATGAAGATGGTCTCTCGCAAGCAACCCTGCAACCAAATAACAAAGAGTCTCTTGTGTCCCCAACATACCAAATGCAATGGTAAATTGTATAGGTGCACTAGTTCGGTGAAGAGATGGTGATACAAGTGCAATATGGATAGTAGATAATGGTTTTTGTAATCTGAAAACATAAAAACAGCAAGGTAACTAATGATAAAAGTGAGCACAAACGGTATTGCAATGCGTTGAAACAAGGACTATGGTTCATACTTTCACTAGTGCAAGTTCTCTCAACAATAATAACATAATTGGATCATATAACTGTCCCTCAACATGCAACAAAGACTCACTCCAAAGTCACTAATAGCGGAGAACAAACGAAGAGATTATGGTAGGGTACGAAACCACCTCAAAGTTATCCTTTCTGATCGATCTATTCAAGAGTCCGTAGTAAAATAACATGAAGCTATTCTTTCCGTTCGATCCATCATAGAGTTCGTACTAGAATAACAACTTAAGACACAAATCAACCAAAACCCTAATGTCACCTAGATACTCCAATGTCACCTCAAGTATCAGTGGGTATGTTTATACGATATGCATCACACAATCTCAGATTCATCTATTCAACCAACACAAAGAACTCCAAAGAGTGCCCCAAAGTTTCTACCGGAGAGTCAAGACGAAAACGTGTGCCAACCCCTATGCATAAGTTCACAAGGTCACGGAACTCGCAAGTTGATCACCAAAACATACATCAAGTGGATCAAGTGATATCCCATTGTCACCACAGATAAGCACATGCAAGACATACATCAAGTGTTCTCAAATCCTTAAAGACTCAATCCGATAAGATAACTTCAAAGGGAAAACTCAATTCATCACAAGAGACTAGAGGGGGAGAAACATCATAAGATCCAAATATAATAGCAAAGCTCGCGATACATCAAGATCGTACCACCTCAAGAACACAAGAGAGAGAGAGAGAGAGAGAGAGAGATAAAACACATAGCTACTGGTACATACCCTCAGCCCCGAGGGTGAATGAGGGAGTCCTGGATTAGGGGGTCTCCGAACAGCTGGATTATATCCTTTGGCCGGACTGTTGGACTACGAAGATACAAGATTGAAGACTTCGCCTCGTGTCCGGATGGGACTCTACTTGGCGTGGAAGGCAAGCTAGGCAATACGGATATGTATATCTCCTCCTTTGTAACCGACCTTGTGTAACCCTAGCCCCCTCCGGTGTCTATATAAGCCGGAGGGTTTTAGTCCCTAGGACAACATACAATCATACCATAGGCTAGCTTCTAGAGTTTAGCCTCTCTAATCTCGTGGTAGATCAACTCTTGTAATACTCATATCATCAAGAATAAATCAAGCAGGACGTAGGGTTTTACCTCCATCAAGAGGGCCCGAACCTGGGTAAAACATTGTGCCCCTGCCTCCTGTTACCATCCGCCTTAGACGCACAGTTCGGGACCCCCTACCCGAGATCCGCCGGTTTTGACACCGACATTGGTGCTTGCATTGAGAGTTCCTCTGTGACGTCGCTGTAAGGAAGGATGCCTCATCTCGTTGTTAAAAACAACATTACCACCGGGGGAGCTCTGGCTGTCGGCCAAACTCTCCGGCTAGGCAGTTTCGTCATTACCGCCTGTTCGGCCGCTGCACCGACGATGACTTCTCGGGTCATCAAAAACAGCCTCCACGTCGGCTCGGAATTTGTCGAGCAGATGGATCCAATGGAGCTCTCTTCCCTAAATGAACTCTTGGATCGCATCGCCGCCTTGGGAGTCGCTACAGACTATGATCAGATTGGGCTTAAACCCGATCCAAGGGAGATTAACTCTCCACAGGTCACCCATCATGTTGCGGTGGTGAAGGAACAATGCGGCGATTCTTCCTCTATCTTGAGGACTAACTATGTCCGAATTCCTGAGCTCTCCGAGCCGGATACCCGTTTACGGGAGGACATCGCCAAACCCTGAACCTAGAGTGAGGCAGCGGGCCAGACTCATCGGGCAACATACCGGAATCCAAACTTCCAAGATCGGAAATCCCTCGGCCCCTGGGTCTCAGATCGGGTAGGGGTCCGGACTCAAATTCACCCACCCACCCAAACATAAACGATCTTTTCCACATCAGGCAAGAGCCCTATGAAACAATACATCATTATTGGGCCAGATTCCTCCTCTTGATGAACAAGGTTAAGGACTGCCGCGAGGAAGGCGCAGTCTCACTTTTCTGCAATAACTGCACGGACAAGGGAATCCTTAACGCCATAAGTCGCCGTGACATATCACACTTCGCCGACTTGGCGTCCATAGTACAAAAGTATTGTGCGATGGAAAGTGCCTGGAAAACCAAAACGAAATTTTGGGATAATCCAGCTCCGAATATGCACCTAGTCCAAGTTAAAAGGGTGCACTATCATAAGACACCCGAGTTCATTACAAAGAAGCAAAAACCCTCTACAGGGCACGGAACCATATTGGAGGGATGGCTTAACGGACCCTGCAAAATTCATAGCGCAGCGGATACAATACCAACGCACAGCCTTAGAGCATGTTGGATACTCCGGCAGGTGGCCGAAAGTGGTGAGGATCTTCTTATCCCAAATGCCACAGAGCACCATCCCGTGGATAACAATATGGTATTAACAGTCTTTGAGACCTTCGCGTCAAATAATAGGCGCAAGAGAACACTCCGCAGCATTGCCGAAATCTACCACGTAGCAGCAATAAATCCATGGAGTGACACGGCTATTACCTTCAATGCCAGTGACGAACCTAAATTCCGAATAGCCCGAGCACCAGCCGCACTGGTCCTCAGTCCAATCGTGGAAGGCTTTCGACTCACCAAAGTACTCATGGACGGTGGCAGAGGATTAAACCTCATCTATTAGCAAACTCTTCAAAAAATGGAAATAGACTGGAACCGCATTCAGCAAAGTAGCACAACCTTCAGAGGAATCATACCCAGTCAGGAAGCGCGATGCGCTGGGAAAATCACACTAGATGTGGTATTCGGTACGCCGGAGAACTATAGGTCCAAAGAAATTAAATTTCAAGTGGCCCCGTTCAGCAGTGGATACCACGTCCTTTTAGGACGTGAGGCGTTCACGATCTTCCAAGCTGTACCCCATTATGGGTACATGAAGCTCAAAATGCCCGGGCCCAATGGAATCATCACTCTCGCCAGTGATCCGGACACAACACTCCGCACCGAAAACAAAACAGCCGCACTGGCCCTCGAGGCATTATCCGAAGCCCTCTCGGCCGAGGAATTAACCACGCTATGCTCCACAGTGGACAGGGATGACGTGATACTCGACAAGAGATCCAAGTCCACCTCTTTTAAACTAGCGGATGAAATAGTCAATTTCCAAGTCCACCCAACGGACCCTACAAAAATAGCCTCCATCGGGGCACAATTAAACCCCACCGTGGACGCCGCACTACGAGAGTTCCGGCGCGAGAATTGGGACATATTTGCCTGGCATCCCTCAGACATGACAGGAATCCCACGCAGGCTGGCCGAGCATAGCCTCAATATCCTAAAGGGATTCAAGTCGGTCAAGCAGGCTCTTCGGCGTTTCTCCGAACCCAAGAGACAGACCATGGGAGAGGAACTAGCCAAGTTATTGGAGGCTGGATTCATCAGAGAAATAAAACACCCGGACTGGCTAGCAAACCTAGTGATGGTACCAAAGAAGGATCAATCCTGGCGCCTTTGTGTCGATTTTAAGGACCTCAATAAAGCTTGCCCAAAGGATCCCTTCCCCCTCCCCTGCATTGATCAAATTATTAATGCTACCGCAGGACACGAGTCATTGCGTTTCCTCGACGCATACTCCGGTTACCACCAAATCAAGATGGCGGAGTCCGACCAAGCCACAACGGCATTCATCACACCATACGGCCCCTTCTGTTTCAACACAATGCCTTTTGGGCTCAAAAACGCCGGTGCAACATATCAGCGCATGATTCAGACATGTCTGGAGAAACAAATCGGCAAAATAGTAGAGGCATATGTAGATGATGTGGTCATCAAAACCAAACACGTCGACTCTCTGATAGACGACTTGAGGCTCACATTCGACAACCTCTGAACATACAACATCAAGCTCAATCCAGAAAAATGCGTTTTCGGCGTACCAGCCGGAAAGCTCCTGGGTTTCATTGTCTCCAGTAGAGGTACTGAAGCTAATCCAGCCAAAATCTGAGCTTTGTCATAGCTGGCTACCCCAACAGACCTCAAACAAATCCAGAAGTTAACTGGATGAGTGGCGGCTCTAAGCCGCTTTATCTCCCACTTAGGAGAAAAGGCATTACCCCTTTATCGCCTCCTTCGGAGTACCGAACACTTCGAGTGGACGGACGCTGCCACAGCCAGATTAGAAGAAATAAAAGCCATACTGGCAACCAACCCAATCCTGGATGCACCAAACATCGGCGAACCAATGCTATTATACATTGCGGCAACTCATCAAGTTGTAAGCGCAGTGCTCGTCATCGAACGAGAAGCGGACGGACATAAATTCCCTCTTCAAAAGCCGGCATATTATGTATCCACTATCCTCACTCCATGCAAATCACGGTACCCACATTATAGAAAGATAGCCTATGCGGTATTCATGGCATCCTGGAAACTGCGACACTACTTTCAAGAGTGTTCGATTACAACAGCCTCGGAGGTGCCACTCAATGATATTATAAACAACCGCGATGCCACGGGCCGGATTGCCAAATGGGCCATTGAGCTCCTCCCGTTCGACATAACATTCAAACCTTGGCGAGCCATTAAATCGCAAGTATTGGCCGACTTTGTCGCCGAATGGACGGAAGCCGAACTCCCTAAACAGTACGGCGCATACTCCAATTGGATTATGCACTTCGACGGCTCCAAAATGCTGGCTGGACTGGGGGCTGGCGTCGTCCTGACGTCCCCAACCGGAGACACAGTTCAATACGTACTGCAGATACTGTATACAGACTCCAACAATGCAGCCGAATACGAAGCCCTGTTACATGGTCTTCGGATGGCAGTTTCCATGGGCATTCAGCGCCTGGAGGCGCGTGGGGATTCGAACCTTGCAATATCCCAAATAAATGGAGATTTTGATGCCAAGGATCTGAAGATGGTGGCCTATTGTAACGCCGTCCTAAAGATGTCAGCTCGGTTCGAGGGGCTCGAATTTCACCATGTGGCTCGGGAAAACAATCAGGCGGCGGATATCCTCGCCCGCATCGGCGCAAAACACGATGCGCCCCCCCAACATCTTTTTAGAGAGGTTGTTTCAGCCATCCGTAGTATGGGAGGGGGGCACTGGCAATATTAGTCCGGACCCGGCCACAACACTCGATACCGAACACTCTGACATAATCGGAGGCTCTGCCACCGAAACAACACCTTCAGCCCACGTAATAATGGCCATCATAGCCCCGTGGACAGAACCATTCCTGGCCTACCTAACAAGGGAGGAACTTCCAGAGGACCAAAATGAGGCACGCTGCATAGTGCGGCGATCTAAGGCCTACATGGTCCATGAGGGAGAACTGTATAAAAAAAGCACTACCGGAGTCCTTCAAAGGTGCATCTCCGAAGAGGAAGGGCGGAACCTTTTGGCAGAAATTCACGCCGGACTCGGCGGCCACCACGCCGCAACCCGGGACCTTGTAAGCAAGGCCTTCCGTACATGATTCTATTGGCCGACGGCCCGGGCAGACGCACATGACTTGGTCCAACACTGCGCCGGTTGCCAGCCTTTTGCAAATCAAAGCCACATGCCACCCACCGCCCTCCAAACAATCCCCATCACGTGGCCCTTCGCGGTCTGGGGGCTTGACATGGTTGGACCCCTTAAAGGGGGAACCAACAAGAAAAAATACTTACTGGTCATGGTGGATAAATTCACCAAATGGATAGAAGCCAAACCTGTTAAAACAGCCGAATCCGGAACAGTGATAGACTTCATATCCGGGGTCGTACACCGTTATGGCATCCCCCACAACATCATCACTGACAACGGCACGAACTTCACGGCCGATGAGGTAAAACTCTGGTGCGGCAAAATGGGCATCAAGCTCGATTATGCTTCAGTCTATCACCCACAAACCAATGGCCAAGTTGAGCGAGCAAACGGTCTTATAATGAGCGGCATTAAACCCAGGTTAGTGCGGTCCTTAACGGAGTCTAACACGCACTGGGTAGAGGAGCTCGACTCCGTACTCTGGGGGCTGCGGACCACGCCGAATCGTAGTACTAGATATACACCCTTCTTTATGGTGTATGGCGCAGAGGCAGTCTTGCCCTGTGACATAATTCATGACTCACCTCGAGTGCGCATGTACGAATAAAGAGAAGCCGAGCTCGATCGGCAGGACAGTCTGGACACCCTAGAGGAGGAGCGCGAAGTGGCAAAATCCCGTTCCGCATTTTATCAGCAACAGGCTCGCAGATACCAAAGCAGAGAAGTACGGGCCAAAACATAAAATGTTGGCGAACTAGTTCTATGCCTGCCGGATAAGAAAAAGAACAAGCTCGAGCCCAAATGGGATGGTCCCTTCATTATTGACCAAGTTCTGACCGGTGGAGCGTACCGTCTGCGGGATGCATCGAATAATCGACTCGAGCCGAACCCATGGAACGCGGCCAGGCTTCGAAGATTCTACGCCTAGCGCCGGACTCTATGTTCGTCTCCTTCCTCTGTCCATTTTTTGCATATACATTATCTGTCTTGTTTTTCTTTCTTTCTTTCTTTCTTTCTTTTATTCTTTCTCTAGGCCTTCAAGGGCCAACTTGTGCCTCGCTTGCACATTATAGATGCGCTAGCCGCGCTCATCATACCTGGGGGCTTCTTTCACAAAAGCTTAATTATTTATCTAGGCCTCATGCCCCGCACATGTGTTATACTTCTGCATGTACCTTTTTCGCCATTATATGCATCGATATGACTTAAATTTTGGCCAAGCTGGGTTGCCTGGCTCTTGTATTTATGCCCTACGTTCCCGTTAATTCGGCTAGGGCATAAGGGGAGCACCTCTGCGATTGTTACTGCTGGGTCAGCCGGATGTGTACCTTAGACGGGGTGAAGCCGAAAGCTAGCGTTCTTAAGGGAATATTTGGTCGGTGAACAAAAGATGATTTTTATTTATTTTCCATATGTTCCCCCAGATGTTTTTTCCTGCGTTTCCTATCGCAGTCCGGACATGCACTTTAGGGCATGCGTACCCAGGGAAAGAACCCTTAACGGAACTATTCTCCCTGGAAGATGTTTCTTACTACCCATGTAATATAACATAACTAGTTGGGCACTTGTCTGTTCAAGCACTAATGACCCCTACGACTGGTCTCCACGCATACCCTGGTTCTTATATAACCGAGCGGGTATTCGGATACACTCCGGACTATCGGGTCCCGAGGTTGAAGCGAAAAGGTCCGCCATGACAAATGATCTACAATCCAGCTAGAAGACATTATACATGTCACTTTAATTACATAGTCATGCAGACTGACTAAATTCCTCTTCTATACCATCCAACAGGCGGTCTAGTCTACAATCCTGTTGGGAATACTTTGCAGCTAATTCTACTTGCCCATAAACTAAGCTAACGGGGATCTCTTTTCCGTCGGGCCCCACAGGTCCGACCTCGGCCATGTGATTTGGGTCAGCCTTGGTATACCGCGTCTTCACCATGGCCCAAGCTTCCCTAGCACCTTGACGGCAGGCCGATATCTTCCATAATCGGAAGCGCCGCCGTGATCCCTTGAGCTTCCCCATAAGCTCTGCAACGCCTTCTGGCAGGGAGACGGATGGCCACAAGGCCTGGGCAACACCTTGCATCACTTGCCAAACTTGTTCGTGCAGTTATGAGAGCTCAGATAGAAGATCACCCACAGACCCGGGCATTTCCTCCGCGGGACGACCCGTTAGCATACCTACAAACATAACGTTGTTAGTCGGCTTCTTCGTCGAACTCCTTCAAAGGGATTCATTCAAGCACTTACTGACATTGCCGCGTCGAAGCCGCTTATTCTCCTTCTCGAAGTCTGCAAGCTGGGCTCGAACATCTTTCAGTTCCACGCTCAGCTTGGTATTGGCGTCTTGGTGATTGTTTTTCTCCCTCCTGACCTCAGTCAGCATGCATTCGCCAACCTTTAGCTGTCGCATGACATGCTGGTCCTCCGGATTTTCTCCGGATTCATCTACAACATCTATTGTTAGATCTGCAGCCACACCGCACATTATATGGTAACCATCATTCTTCAAAGTAAATGTTACCATCGGGGGACTTTTTCGGTTCCTTCAATGCGGCAACAGCGACCCGCAGTTGGGTCTTGCATTCCTCTAGCTCCTGTGGCAGCCGAGTATTCTTCTCTGTAAGAACCTGCACAATAAAGATGATCCTTAAATCAGTTCTGCTAACTGTTTCAAGTCTCAGGGGCTACTGATACATATAATCGTCAGATTTACTTACCCGTACATCCTTTACATACTGATCCGTGGCTCTGGCTAGACCATCTTGAGCAGCACGGAGGTACGCCTCTCCAGAATTGAAGGCATCAAATGCCTCTGGTGAGAAACAAGCGTCACGGAGTACGGCCCGGCGACGCCTATGATTCATAGTGCTTTCCACTTTTGAATTTGTGGCGGATAATCTATCTGCATCCTCTGTAGGGGGATTATCTGGCGCCCGCCCCATATTGGCTTCCGCCTCTATGTCCGGTCCTGGCGCCCGACTGGTGGAAGCGTGATTAGCAACATCGCCGGAGATATTCTGGCGAGCGTTTTTCTGTTAAAGAAACATGAGCGTCATTACATTTCGAGAAAGACGACAACCACGGAGCGGGGTTTCTGTTATACCTTTGCGCCGGCGTCTCCGTCCTGACCGCCTTCCTTTTTGGCCTGCCCGGCCTCGGTGCCCCTTGTTGGCGAGTTGCTGCGGGTTCGGCAGGGCGTCCCGAATGCCTTCCCTGTAAAAACGCCATATGTATATGGTAGGTGAAGTGTCTAAAAGGGGATCCTAGTTTTTGGAGTTGGGATTTTTGGTTTTTCTTACGTGCGATGCAGGAAGCAGTCTGGGATAGTCGGTCGTAATGGCCACCATGGCATCATCGCAGCTTAACTGATAGAACTGCCGGTCTATCAGCTCCACGAATATGACCGGATCTTCTTCGAGTCCGGAGTCGAGGGCCCGATCAAGGTCCTCTGGTTGTGGGGAGGGGCTGCTGACCTCCTTTATGGCTTTTCGTAGTTCCTGCCGCAAAATGGCAAGGTGAATACCTACGACAAAGAATGCGGGAAAGAATGGGAGTAAGGAGATATAACTCACCCAGCTTGGAGGATTGTACATGGAGAATCCATCCCGTGGCTTGACGCGGATGAACTCCTCTTCCTCTTCCTTGAACAATTCGGACAGATTTTTTGCTAAAGCGGCAGCATTGTCCAGACCCTTACGCCCGCAACGGGTGGCATCATCCGCCCCGTTAAAACACCACAAGGGGTGCCCTCGATATTGAAGTGGTTGCACTCCCCGCATTATGCATATTGACATAACTTTGATTACTGTCAATCCTGATTGAGCCAGTGCTTTAATCCGGTTCATCAGGTAAAGTACTTCTCTATTGTCTTCCTCCTGGGGGCTCCGTGGGCGCCAACTTCGGCGTTTCTTTAGAGGAGCATTGCTGAACTCAGGAAGACCCCGCCGAATAGGGTCCGGAAGGGGAACGTCCTCCATATAAAACCATTCTGAAGGCCAGTCTTCGGACGACTTCTTCGGGGTACCAGACAGGTATCCGGTTCCGGCGATGCGCCATATTTCGGCTCCGCCCACTTGATAAAGTGACCCCCTATGTGTGCGAGGGATGAGGCAAAATAGCCTTTTCCACAGCTCGAAATGAGCCTCGCAGCCCAGGAACAACTCGCAGAGAGCAACATAGCCGGTGATGTGTAAAATGGAGGCAGGGGTGAAATTGTATAATTGGAGGCCGTAGAACTCCAGGAGCCCGCGGAGGAACGGATGAATTGGAAATCTGAGTCCCCTTAATAAATAAGGAACAAGGCGGACCCGCTCCCCCGTAGAGGGACTGGGGAAGCTCTCCGCTTGCTCCCCGCCATTGTAGGTGGCAAGCCCGGCTCGAACGGGAACCATGTATGCTGGAGGGAGAAATCCCTTAGTCTGCAGTTCGATTAATCGACTGTGTGGGACTGAACACCTCTCCCAATCACCGGTCTTAGGGCTACGGGAGCGGGAGGAGGAGCTGTGGAGGTCGTCCATGCTGGAATGGATCTTTCCGAAGCGCGCTCTGATGGATTCTCGCTGGGGGAGGATGGTATGGATCGGATCTGAGAATCCCCATCCTTTTAATAGACAATTTATTTATCTGGCTAGGGGGCGAATGTAAAAACGCCATAGCGCCTCGTATTCATACGACGCGTGGGAGATAGCCCTTATTGGGCGCAGAAGCCAAGAGGTCCAAACATTTATGGGACCGGACACTACTTAACAAACGTTTGAAATTTGGAGAAGAACCCGCCTTGCAATGCCGAAGACAACACTGCGCCCCGGACTCGTCGTCATTGAAGCCTGGTTCGGGGGCTACTGAGGGAGTCCTGGATTAGGGGGTCTCCAGACAGCTGGATTATATCCTTTGGCCGGACTGTTGACTACGAAGATACAAGATTGAAGACTTCGCTCCGTGTCCGTATGGGACTCTACTTGGTGTGAAAGGCAAGCGAGGCAATACGGATATGCATATCTCCTCCTTTGTAACCGACCTTGTGTAACCCTAGCCCCCTCCAGTGTCTATATAAGCCGGAGAGTTTTAG